>NC_034612.1:28361816-28396907 GCF_900095145.1 Mus pahari
GGGCCAAGAAGTGGGAGTGGGTGGGTAGGGGAGCAGGGTCGGGGGAGGGTATAGGGAACTTTAGGAATAGCATTTGAAATGTAAATAAAATATCTAATTTAAAAAAAAAAGAATTACCATCCTAGGGTGGACCGATGGCTCAATGGTTAAGACATTTTACGCCGCACTTATGAGAACTGGTATTCAGATCCCAGCACCCATGTAATGAGCCAGGTATCTCTGCAAATGCCTGTAAGCCTACCTTCAGTGGCAGCAGAGATAGCCTGAGAACGTAGCCTCATGTTCAGAGAGGGGCCCTGCCTCAGAGAAATAGGCAGAGAACCCTGACGTATTCTCCAAGCCTCCTTTCACGTGCACAGGCATGTGCATGGAACACACACACACACACACACACACACACACACTAAATTTTGAGATGAAGAAAACAGAAGTTTGGATCAATCTCCAAAATGCTAATAGGAACCTACTTAGGATTTAAGGGGTTATGTGCATCTGGAAACTATATTAACAGATGTCATTTCATAGAGAGATGATTTAAGAGTGGGGATTTACAACAAAACAGACAAAAATTACTGAGAAAAAAAAACAATTTTTTTTTTTAAGGAGCTATGCTTGACTGGAGAGATGGCTCAGTGGATAACATGCTGTGCAAGAGTGAGGACCTGAGTTTGGATCCCCGTGACCCACTAAATAAAGTTGGATGGAACATGCCTCTGTAATCACTAGTGGTGAGATGGGAGGTGGAGACTCTTGAATCCCCAGAAGCTCACAGACCAGCTAGCCTGGAGTACATGGCCACCAACTGCAAAACAGGACCCCATCTCAAATGAGGTGGAAGGTGAGAAACAACAGCAAGGTTGTCCTTGGAGCTCTATTGCACACCATGGCACACAGATGCCTGTATCACAGGAGTGCACATAAACGGCCTACAAATGAAAGATTTGTTTTTAAGTACCTTTCCTTCAACTGAATGCTTTTTTTCTTCATTTTCTTCATTCATTAATATGGGCATGGCCAGAGGACAGAGCATTTGGCCTTTTTTTTTTTTTCTTTTTAGTAGAAGTTAACTGTCTCTGGTATCCAAAATAACTTCCCAGTTCTACCATTTGTTACTTGTATGACTTTGGCATTTCACTGATGTTATTAGAGCCTTCATTTCTTATAGTGTAAGTCTGGATCAGTATATCTGGAAGAATGTAGAAGTGCCTGGAACATAGTAGGTAGTCAGTGGTGATGACAAGAAGTTCATCTCTCAGCTGTTGGAGGAACTTAGTTCAGTGATCCTTGTCATCATCCCAAACTTGACAGTTGCCTCTCGAAATTTCAACAGAGGCCTCTTGCTGCCCCTAACATCATCCTCACAGTCCTCAGTTGTCTCCTGCTCTGCCTTCAACAAGGGTGTGCTGGGTATGGTGGCTCACACCTGTAATCCTGAGGAAAGAGGATATCTGAGAATTTAAGGAAGGCCCAGGGTATATAGCAAGAGCCTATTTCAAACTAAAGTGTTTTGGCAGTTGTCTATTCTAGTCACTGCAGTACCCTCCTGATACACATGTATGTACTTTGTGATGGTTTGCTTTCTCTAAGCATGCACAATCTGAGCTGGAGATATAGGTCAGCAGTGCTTGTGAAGAATGTGTGGGTGAGCCCTGGGCTCAGTCCCCAGTACTTCACAAAAAGCAAAGAAAAGAAAAGTCACCAAGAATGTCTGACGTTTGCCAGGCATTCTGGTTCATACTTACGATTCTAGCACTCTGAGAGACTGACATGGAAATATTGCTGTAAGTTTTAGGACATTCTGAGCTCGTAATGGCAACTTTCTTAAAAAAAAAAAAAAAAAGGTTCCCCTCAAAGCATTTCCGAGTTGAAGAATTAGTTCACTTGTTGAGTGCTTGCCTAGCATGCACCAAGTGCTGGGTTCTATCCCCTTCACTGCATAAACTGATAGTGATGGTGCATACCTGTACCCAGCACTCAGGAGACGAGGCAGGAGCATCAGGACTTCAAGGTCATCCTCGGTTACCTAGTAGGTTTGAAGCTAGTCTGACCTACATGAGCTACATACAAACACCGACAGAGGGACACACACACACACACACACACACACACACACACACACAGAGGAGAAAGCTGAATGTATAATAAGTCTTGACTTGTAACCCCCTTCTGATATTTCCTTTGTGTTCCTTGCCCACTACATCGATCTTTCTCTGTTCTTCTTCTAAGTGCTCCTTATCCCTCATGATGCTAGGATTATAGTGTGAGACACCACACCCAGTGCTAGTGTGCTTTATTTTCTTTCAGACAAGTGTTTACTGGTTTAAGCTTGTGAGAGAATGTACTATCTCTCACATAAGAAATTTTTCTTGGGGTGGGGGGATCAGAGTTAGGGTCTCTTTTTGTTGTTGTTTGTTTGTTTTTGAGAGAGAGGTCTGGTTATGCAGCTCAGCCTGGCCTTAAACTGTTTTGTTTTTAATTTTTTTAAGACAAGGTGTTTTGTATTCTAGACTGACTGTGTAGCTGAGGCTGGCTTTGAACTCCTGATCCTTCTGCCCTCCTGAGTCATGGGATTAAAAGTGTGTACACCATATTTGGTTTATGTGGTGCTAAGAATTGAGCCCAGGGCTTCTGCATGCTAGACAAGAACCCTGTCAGCTGTGCTACATCCCTAGTCTGACCTCCAGCTGCATCCTGTCTCAACTTCTCCAGTTCTGGAATTCTAAAAGTCCAACTATTCTTTATTTTGTTGAGAGCTTAACACAGAACTGATGAGAAGTCTCAAATGTGGTGCTTACACATAACCACAGCACTAGGGAGATGGAGACAGGGTCCTAGGGACTCTCTGGCCAGTCAGTCTAGCTGAATGAGCAAGTTCCAGGTTCAGTGAGAGACCCTGTCTCAAAAACTAAGATGAAGAGTGACTGAGAAACACATGTGGGATTGACCTCTGGCCTCCTTAAGCACATGTACCCTCCACACACGAATCTCAGTTAAGAGAAGACCCTGGCTCCCAACACTACACCCGCCCCAGAGAAAGGCTATTTGTAGAAAGAGCAATAGGAGACCTCACCTTTATGCCTCAGGGTCCAACTTTCGAGTGAACCCCCAGACCATGGCATGGAACCCCTCTCTTACAGATCTTGGCAACAAGCCTGAGGAGCTCTCTTTCCGACTCTCCCCTCACTATACCTCCTCACCTCTTTCAGGTTGAATCTCATGTGATGACACAGAATATGGAAAGGTTTCTGGGTATCCGAACTCTGGGGATGGTAGCCTTTGACCTTGGAAGCCTGGAAAAGCTTTGGGTAGCCAAACTGGTAGTGGGCAGGCAGGGCAAAACGTAGCCCCTGCTGGTCCCCATAGCGATGAAGGAGATTGAGCACAGAGCTGCTCCCAGATTTGTGTGTCTTCAAGAACACAAGTCGCTGTCGGGGTAGGCAAGACTTAACAGTTGATTCCAGTGAAGGGATCCAGGACTGTCGGAGCTGCAGTCCAGGTAGCCTGGAAAAAAGATAGGGAGGGAAATGTCCTGCCCCTTAGCATTATGTGGAGCAGGTGGGCCCTTGTAATGAGTAGACAGTAGGAACCCCCACCCCCACCCTTGAGATTTACCCCCTAGAGTCATATCCCCAGGTAGGATCAAGGAAGAGTAGGCTGGGGGAGGGTTATAGGCAGAGAGGTAGGACAGGATAGGGACTCACCTTTTCTGGAACGATCCCCCCAAGAACTGGAGGCCAAATCCAATGGTCATGAAGACTCCCAGAGCCACCCCCAGGCTCCGAGGCCTCCAGAGCCTCATGGTCCTGGCAGGAGACAGAGGGCCCATGTGTCACAAGGGAAGTGACATTAAATAGGAACAGAGCCAGGGTCAAGAGCCATGAGTGGCAGAAAGAGCTGGAGATGGCTGTACAGCCGTGGAAGGCACCTTTTGGAGATCAGGGGATCATTCCCCAGGCCTCCCTGCAGCCCTGGTTGAGTCTGCCCCCTGAGTTAGCAGATTTTTGCCTCTGTCAGCGTCTAGAAGGGAAATGAGGGGGAAGGAGAGGAGTCTAAGGAGCTTTTCTTCTTCTACCACTTAGACCTGAGGCAGGGATGGGGAGTAGCCTGGTGTGTGTGTGTACCTTCTTTACACTGGACCCTTGTGGATAACCTGGCATCTATTCCTTTTGCTGCCAACCTTGTTTGCCCACTGCCACTTCCTAGCTCTTCAATTGTACTCACCCCCCTTTAAGCATTGGACATTTAACAGGGAAGGAGATAAAGCCAGGACCCAGATCTCAAATGAAACAGACAGTAAATGAAATTGAACCTGTTGGCTGATGATGATAGCCTGGCACTGTCAAGCCAGGTCCTGGCTGCCTTCTGAGTCCCTCTGTCAATCCTCCTTCTGTAGCTAGTATAGGGAGAAACTTTAGGAAGGAATGGAGGACCAGATAGGAACAGGTTGGGTAACCCAGGAGGGATGGGGGGCGGTGGACTGCATGGTGAGCCACTGTTCCTGCTGGCAAGGCTGCTACCCACTCACTACATGGAAGATCCTAAAGACTAAAAGGGGCTGATGGAGATGTGGGTCTACAGAGTCTCCATACACACCACATCACACTTCGTAATCCTAATTATCAGCACAGGCGGCAAGCAGAAAGGGAGGGGGTTTTGATTAATTGATTCTTCTTTCCCGGCCTTAAGCTTCCTGATCAACTTGGAGTGTAACTCCATCTTTTCAGATCACACCCTATAATCAAAGATCAGGGTCCTCCCGACATGCTTAAACAGCCTCCTTTCCAGAACTAGTCAGGCTGACCCAAACGGAAAGAATCCAAGCTTGCTATCCAGAGGTCCGCCTCCTTCTGGCATTATCCCTGGCTCCCTCCCCGGAGCACAGCCCCAAGGATTCAGCCGAGAACTCACTCCTCTATCCCGGGCTAAACTCGATATCCTACCATCCACCTCGAGCTCCTCATCCCAGCTCTCCCTCTGAAGCTTTGGTGAGTGCTGCCTCTGTCTCCAGCCCTTTGTTAAGGGTCTTCTGTGAACCCCTCCAGAAATTCAAAGGTTCCCTCCACTGGTTCCAGCCTGAGCTTCTCTAGGCACTCACCAGGCCATAAGGAGCGCAGTCGAAAAAACCAGGTCAGGCTCCCCAGCCACCGCCCCGGCTTCTTGGATCAACTTGCCCCACAAACTTTTCTCAGCACCCAGACTCCTCCCCCTCTCCTCCCTTTGTGCCGCCGGTCCAAGCAGCCACTTGCTTGCTTGGGCATTGATCAGTCTTTCTGGGTTTCGCCCTCCCTTCACCAGTCCGCTGGGGAAAGAGCGTCTAGGCTGCTTTTGAAAGATGTCACTTCTACCCTCCTTTCAAGTAGGAATCAATTACAATTTTTCTTTTGGCTTCCACAAAACAAGAGATTTATTCAGGTGAAGAGACAGGGAGAGAGACAGAGAGGCTGCAGGAAGAGCAGCCCTTACCCTGAAGGCAGGAGCAGTGGTGTGTGATCTAAGCAGGCCTGGTGTTCTGAGCATTTTACAGGCACTTCCTCATGTAACTTGTTTGATCTCCAAAGTGTTTTTTTACTATATTAAGATACTCCTACCTCAGGCTTGGGAAATCCAGGGCTGTTCTTTAGAGCTGCTTGCTCCCAAGTGACAGACTCCAAGAGGCAAGAAGCAGGTAGAAATTGGGCCAGTTATAGATGTCCAGGGGAACAGAGACTGGAGGAAAAGCACTTGTTGTACATGCATGAGGACCCAAGTTCAGATCCCTTATAGCCCTGTAAAGACACGGCTTGCTCACAAGCACATCTTCCCTGTAACTCCAGTGATATGGGAGGATAAAAGGACCACTAGAGCATTCTGGCGGCCAGCCTAGCATCCGGATTAGTGAGAATGCCTGTCTGTCTCTCCAGGGAATAAGGCAGAGAGATATAGCAAGACATGTCCTCCTCTGGTCTCTCTGTGTGTGTGCGGGCACGCAAATCCACACACACACACACACACACACACACACACACACACACACACACACAGAGCCATACACATGGTCCAATAAATTATTTATTTACCAATAGACACTGATATGAACACTGAAATATGAAGTGGAAGCTTGTGAAGGATGTGGATGGCAAAGGTCACTAGATGGGTTCCCCCATACTTAAGAAACAGATGATTTTAAAAGAGGCAGTAAAACTCAGGCCCTACCCATCTTCCTGTTGTCAGCACCTAGCTTTATTCGTCTCTAACTCTCAATCCTCCTGCCTCAGTCTTCCAAATAATAACGGGTTTACAGGCAAGTGACAAACTCTCAGCTAGTTTATTTGTCCATTTTCAATACCAGGTACCCCCATGCCAATAGTACCATCCCTCCCCACTTTCAAGTTCCTTCAACCCCGTTTCCCACCCCACCCCCCACCTTTTGCATCAGTGAGCCCAAAGGCTTTAAAAGAGCTGAACCATCCTTCCTAAATAAACATCCCCAGTTCCCAAATGAAAAAATAAATATTATGAAACCCATCTACCTCCACCCCATTAATTGGAAACTCCTGGATTTGGGGCCCCAGCCATTCACCCACAAAGTCCCTTTCTGCCCTCTTTGTAGCCCCCTTCCACTCCTCCTCATGCCTGGCTGAGGGAGGTGGAAGGAAAAGGGCCACCAAGCCTTTTGATGCTAGGGCGCCCCTCCCTCGTTATCGAAGTAGAAGCAGGGTCAGGGCTGAGGGCAGGAGGAGAACAAGTGGGGTATGGAGGCCAACAGATGGCCCCAGATTCCTGCTTCGGCCCTGGTTGTATCTGGCACTGCCGCTTCCTCCTCTCACTCCAAGACCGTCCCTTCGGGGAGGACGAGGTGGCCTTGGAGGTCTGGCTGGGGGAACCACAGGCACTGCCCCAGCTTTCCAGTCATCTGCATACTGCTGTCCCCCTCCAGAGCCACTGGCATCTTCATCTGTGTGGATGGAGAGGATCAGAGGTAGATGGTAGAAAGGAAGAGCAAGAGATTCCAAATGGAAACTGAGATAAACCATAAGCACATTTTTATATATATGCATGAAAATGTCAAAATGAAATCTATTACTTTGTATAATTAATATACACAAAGGAGATTAAGAGAGGCAACAGAAGGACACACAACTGTGAGCGGTGACAGGAATACCAGGGAGGAAACGCATAATCACACACCAGACAAGGAGATGGGGGAGAAGGCAAGGAGACTGGAAAAGACAGAGCAGAAAAAAGAAAAGAAAGAGTCGATGGGGAGGGCAAGCAGACAAGAAGCCAGAAAACAAAGGTAGAGAAACGGGAATGGGGGAGGGAGGAGGAGGAATGAGAGTGTATCCAACAGAAGGAAAGTTGAACGTGCTTGTTTCTCTTTTTGGCTAATTTCACCGGTTGGGGTGGGGTGGAGGTGGGGCAGCCCAGTGACAGCACAGCTAGCTCCCCTACCCCCAGTTCTTTAAAATAAGTTTCCTCAGTTTGTCTGTAGGAACTGTTGTGTCTCCCACCACAGTCAAGGATGGGGACCTTTGAGACAGGCACTTAAGGCTTAAATGAATAGAAAAGAATGAAGCTAATTAATGTGGGGCGGGGGCGAGGGGTGGAAGGGTGGCTAGTGGGGCAATGTGTGGGACTGGAAGGGGGATGGGCAGGACTGGAAGCACAGTTGGGGTGGTGTCAAGGGGCAATGGGAAGTTCCAAATGCAAGATGAGACTTGAGAGGCAATGGGCTGGGCTCCAGAGCTGGCTCACAGCAGTGGAAGATTGAGGATAGTGGGAGGGACTTGGGAGGCAATGGATCAGGGCCTGGGTCAAGGGGCCATGCGGAGTGGGTTTCTGAGCCTCACCCGCATCATGCATGTCAAGGTCCTGACCCAGCACAGCCGCCTTCATTCGAGCAGTAGCTGCTCTGAGATGTAGCCTCCGCCTCCGTGTCGGGACATCGGGACTCGAAGTCTCCAACTCTGGGTTGTGGAGCTGCTCATTCAAGGAGCCCACGACCACAGGCGACATATACCTGAGAGCACAGTACCCCGAGAGCTCCGGCTGCAGCCTTCCCTCTTTCCAGACTCCCCTCCAGACTCCCGGAGCCGCCAGAGTCCGAGACTCACCGGCCTCTCCCAACTCCAGTCCAGCAGGGTGCCGCCTCCTGTGAGAGATCTGCTGCCATGCGGGAGTCACTACACACGGTTACAGGCAGTCCAGTCCAGAAGCCCCTTACTCGGCTAAGTCTCTCCCGGAGCTCCCAAACCTGCGCGACAGAAACCAAAGCTGCAGCACTTGTGAGCAGCTGTCTTGCCACACCCACCAGCCCCGGTGGCTCCACTACCAACCAGGCGGTGCAGATTAGTGCCTGCCGCTGTTGTGGGCCGTTCTTCCTCGGCTGAAGCCCTCCAGGACCGGCTAGCCTCTTCTCGGGGTGCTGGTGCTCGCCGGCTACGCGACTGCACTGGATGGGGGGTCCCACATTCCTGAAACACCTACAATACAGGGAAAGACCTCAACAGTCACTCTGAAGCAAATCAGGGTCCTGCCTCCGAAACTACAGTCCGCTATATGCCTTACTGTTCCTGACACCCACACCTCACCTCCACCCTTCCCTCGCCATACCTTGGCTGACACCTTTACACTGTTTTCCTGTAAGTGCATCAAGCCTTCTGAGACCTTCACCCCAATGGACTCCGCAGCCAGCTCAAAGGAAAACGGTCCTTGGAGTTTCTCAGCCAGCAGCAGGAGACCATCTTGAGGGAAGGGGAGAAAGAGAAAGGGGATAGGGGACAGCACTGATTTAATGTTCCCACACATCTCACTGGGGCCTTAAAGGAAAGAGCACTTTGCTTGCTTGTAGGTGGGCTGTGGGACTGCATAAGACCACCCCTCCCCCCCCCCCCCCCCCCTTTCCCCCCCTCTTTTTTTTTGCCCCCCCCCCTCCCCCCCCCCCCCCCCCCCCCCCGTTCTTTCCCCAGTTTGGTTTTAGGCCACCCTCTCCTTACTCAGGACTCTCCTCCATCTAGGGCTTCTTGAGGCCCCTCACCCAGATATCCGCCCCATTCAGGCTCCAGTCCCCTACTGCTGAGGCAGCCATGGGCTACATTGAGGCAGAAGCCCCGGCAGGGCATAAGTGAAGGGACTCCCCGACAAAATGGGCAGCCAATCAGACGCATCAGGGCCTGTCTGCAGCCTTCCAACACTGGTACCTGTGGGTAGAAAATGGGTCTGGGCATCCATGAACACCCAGGCTATTCTTAGCAAACCTGGTGCTGGGCACAGAGAGCTCAAAGATCCTGCCTGACCCACCTCCCCAGGCTATCTGGTGGAAGCTGGATGTGAACAACTGTGGCTGGTGACCTCATGTGGCACCTGGTGATAGCACAGGACTGCTACAGGACTGAGAAGGGGGTACCTAGAGAAAAGGTTGCTGATTCTGGTTCAGGAGTGGGGCTTGACTAGGGTGATAGGAGGAGGAGGTGGTAAGGAAGGATTCAGGGCCAAGAGTGAGCCCAGGCTGAGGACAAAGGAGGGAGGCAGGAGGTGAGGCTGGGGACAGGACCAGTGATGAAGAGAGATCTTCAGCAGCAGGGAGGAAGGAGGGGACCCTGAGGGGTTCACTCCAATGTCAAACTGTTATAGAAACATCAGCAGAAGGCATGTGGGTCACCAGAGGGAGGACCAGAAGTCACAGGAGATCATGTCAGGCACCCTGGGGAGGCCTGACTCTGGCCTTCCTTCCTGATGTCCTCTGGAACTCCAGAGCCCAGGAACAGATTAGGGACAGCTCTAGGCCTCTCTTGCCAGCTGGTGCCTGTCTTCTTCACTCCCTGGGCTCTGACCATATTCAGGGTCCCCTCTAACCTTAAGTGCTTCGCTGACCACATTTCTTCCAGTTTCCAGACCCTGGACCAAGGCCCGGGCTGCCACCAGAGCCCTGGTTATCTGGAGGAAAAGAAGATGAGAAAAACAAACAAACAAACAAACAAATAAACAAACCCACAAAAATGATCAGTTAGTCAAGACTGGAGTGAGAGACAGGAGGAGGTTGAGTTTGTGGGGTTAACTTGGGGTGGGTATACTGTTGGGTGATATAGAGAGGGATTCAATAGGCCAAAAGGAATTATGGTCTAGAAGGGCTGGCTGTTTGCAAAGAGCTGGTAGGGTAGAATGTGTATCAGAACACTGAACCTAAAGTTAGAAGACTGAGGGTGTGAGCTCTTGCATCACTACTTATTGGCTTTGAGACTTGTTTGGGAGCCCTGTTTTTATCCTCTGTAAAATAAGGATGCTCTCATTTACCTCAAACTATTATGGTGATAATTCAATGTGATACTGTAAGTGAAAATGATTCCCAACTTTGGTGCCCATTCTTATTTAGTTGAACCACGGGAAGTGACCGTGTTAGGATTAGAGAGGTGTTGGCAGAAAGTAGCTGAGGGTGGAGGGCCAAGTGTATATATAAAAGTAGGGAAAGAATGTAGCTAAAGGAGACCAAGGGGTCAGGCATAGGTAACCAGGGCTTGAGATGGGGATCACCAAGTCAGAGAAGGCTAAGATGCAGGTCATGAGGTCAGAGGTGACATGGGAACAAAAGGGAGTGATTGTCTTAGAGATGACAGTTCATAAATTAGAGGTCACTAGGGTCGGAGGTTGCTGAAGCTCAGGTTGTGGGACCTCCTCACCTGTAGGCGGAGGCGGCGGGGTGAGTCTCCGAAGGGCTGCAGAGAGCCATCAGCAGTTGAAGTAAGCCGAGTAAGACAGAGCAGGAAGTCAGGAGGGAAACTGTATTGTGGGTGCAGCAAAGGGAAGGCTCTCTCCAGGAGCTGTGCCCAGAAATCCGCCAAGGTGTCATCTAACCCCTCGCCAGACTTCTCATAGTAGTCTCGCAGGCCGGAAAACAGGCTATTGAAGACGACGGCGTGCTGGGAATACAGGCGACCATAGGAATGCGAGAAGAGCTGGGCCAAAGAATGCTGGGATAGAGACAGCATCTCCCGAAAAAACTCTAACAAAGGTGGAGGGATGAGAAGAGGGGACAGAGACAGGGAGAGCAGGAAAAGGGCAGAGGCAGGAGGGAATGAGGAAAAGAAGAGGCAAAAGAATTAGAAGCTGAGTAAGTCGGAGATCTGGCAGACCAGGAACAAGGAAGGGCAGGGTCCTGGAGAGAATGTGGAGTGGGGATGGGAAAGAAGCAGGGAGTGCTGGGGTGGGTGGGGGTGGCCTGCTTATGACTGCAGGAGGTAGGAATAGGAAAGGGGGAGCGGGGTGGGGGTTGCAAGGCATAAACATAAAAGAGGTGTGAAGCACATCTGGGGACCCCCCCCCCAAAGGTCCTCACCATTAAACTTTCTATGCCGGGCAGCCAGTGTGTGAATGAGGAAGGAGCCACTGTCCTCTACCAGGCCACGGAATGTGACTTCAGCATCCCTGATCAACTTCTGCTCTGTCTCACTGGGACAGCAGGTGTACTCCTGAGGACAGATTTGCAGGTGCTCACCTGGACAGAGGAGACAGGGCGGAGTACTGGATGGCAAGAAGGGATAGTTGGAATTTCCTTTCATCCCCTGCCTAACTCTGGGGGCTGATTTTGTCTTCCACCTGCCCGGTGGCTTTTTCCTTTGTTTGCCCCTTCAGCCCTACCTGAACTGTCCTTTATTGTCCCTCACCCATCTCAGCTTCACTCCTATTTGTAATGGGATCATCTATTGAACAGCTGCTTTGAGGGCCATATTAGTGACCAGAGGGTCTTCAGGTAACCCTCCCCAACAATGCACACCCCACTCCTCCAGGGACTTATGGGACATCTATGGAATGAAGAACGGGATTTGTAGGGGTGGGGCTACTTGGTAAGCAAGAAAGTATTGTCATAAAAGAAGCTCACAGGAATTGCAAGGCCATTTCTGGCTGTTAAAAAGATACTAACGGGTGTGCTAATTACAGAGAAGGGAATTCCTTGGGTGGGGATTGAATGAGAGTTATTATATGAGCAGCAGGTTTATTGTGATCCCGGGAAGGAAGTAACTGGAGAATAAAGATGCGTAACAGATGAAACAATCATCCTAATGGTCACTGAAAGGAAAGAGTTATTGTGAGATGGGGAGGACCCGTCCCCGCCCCTTCCCACCCCTGACTCTTCCCTCTTTCTTCTCACCTGAGATGAGGGAGGGAGGGATTAGGTTTAAACTGTATCCCCGGGCCCCCAGCACCTGCCGAGTCTCTGCACAACTCCGGACGACCTTTGCTTCACTCCCATGTCCCGGCCCTAGACAGGGACCCAGAGGGAGCAGCAAGAGCAGGAGAGGTCGCAGCGCGGACATAGCTGCTCTCCTCCCTGGGACGGGGCAAAGTGGGTCCTAAGGAGGAAAGAAGAGTCCACGGAACTCTAGAACCCCGTTCTCGGCCGCGGGACGTCTCGAAGAAAAGAATAGGAGCGTGTCCCCTAAAACTGAGCGACCCCAGCACGGTAGCTGGACCAGGAGGCATCTGCGGAGACAATGGGAGCCGGGGAGCGGGACAGGGGGCGGGGCCCGGAGCGGTAGCCCGCCAATGATAAGAAGAAACCGGCCCCAGGGGCGGGGGCAGGGTAGCGGTGAAGCCAATGCGGAACGGCAACTCGGCAGGGGGCGGAACGCGGCCCGCACAGCGGAGGCCGGCGGGGTAGGGGTTGGGGTCTCGGGAAGGGGCGTGGTATTTTGCTCGAAAGGCGGGGTTTGGGTGAAACTGAGCCTATTGCAATTGAGGAGTCGGATTGAAGGCAGCAGCAAACGCTCAGCCAATGGAAGGGGACATAGGAGTAAAGGAGGCGTGACCGGGATGGAGCGACCGGCACGCGCTAGAGCCCACGTGACAGGGTTGCGCGCCACATGCCTGGTGGCCGCTCGAAGCCGAGCGCGCCGTGAGGCCGGAACGTGGTCAGCACGAGCTCGCGCTGTGCCAAGTCTCGCGACGCTTCTCAGCCGCGCGAAGACCAGTTAATCTCGCGCCTGCGCACGGCTTATCCCGTGCCTTCCCCGCGTTTTTCTAAGACTTAACCGCCCGCCACCAGAGGAAGAAGAGCAGCTGCCTGCGGCGGGCGTCTCGCGTCAGGGGTGGGATGTCCACTGAGCCCTGAAAGGACCTCTGAGGTGGTGACCTTTCTTCAACCGTGTTCATCTAGAGGTCATTCTTCCAAGCTCAAACTGTGAGGTTGCCCCTTTGGACCCACAAATAGGCAGCACTCCAACCCTCCTGCCTGCCCCGAGCTCTGGCGTGTCCGCTATGGAGGCCGGAAGTCCCATCTTCTGATTCAGAGAGATAAGTAGCCCGATAAACGGAACGCACCCCGTCCCCTCCTCCCCGACAGCCCAAATGAGCTTGGGGTCAACCTTACGTAGCTACTTTCTGGAAGGAGAGAACGCGCTTTACTCGTTGGAATGTTGGTGGCTTAACTCAAGCGACACCTCTACTTCCAGATCACTCATAGCCTCCCATTTCCTGTAGAGTCAGAGAATGATTTCCAGAAATGGAAATCTGAGGTGCTTTGCTGGTTCGGTTTTAGCAGCTAAGCCACAGCCAGTGTACCCCTGTCTGATTCCTCTAAGAGGGATTTGTGCCAGAAGCTGCTCAGAAACTGCTCTGTGTGTAAACCCTCTGGCCTTGTTTGTTTGTTGACCTATACTGAAGATTGGCCCTAGATCCTCTGGCCTTATTTATTTTAATTAATTTACCTATACTGAAGATTGGACCCAGGTCCTATGGCCTTAATTTATTTAGCCATACTGAAAGTTGGGTGCTGCCCAGAGTCTTGGAACATCTACTGCTCAGCTATAACCCCCAGGCCTCTTTTTTTTTTTTTTGGTTTTTCGAGACAGGGTTTCTCTGTGTAGCACTGGCTGTCCTGGAACTCACTCTGTAGACCAGGCTGGCCTCGAACTCAGAAATCCGCCTGCCTCTGCCTCCCTAGTGCTGGGATTAAAGGCGTGTGCCACCACGCCTGGCCCCAGGCCTCTTTTTACTGTTGATTTTGAATAAGGTTTCACTAAGTTGCTCAGGCTATAGGCTACTCTGTAATTCCAGGCTGACTTTGAATTTGATGAACAACCTGCCTTAGCCTCCCAGGTAGCTGCAGTTACAGGCCTACAGCATCACTCCTAGTTTCAGGTTTCTGTTTGCCAGCCTTTATAGCAGTAGTGACCATAATACCTCAATGTGGTTAGGTTGACTAATGGTTTTGGTGCCCTATCCCATAGTACTAAGACCACATTCTGGGAGAGAAAGATGATGGTCTCGAAAGGGACGTAGTAGTAGGAGGAACTCTTTCCTTTTTTCCTACAGCTGGATTAACATGCCTACTCTGTGGTCACCTTCCACCCAGCACCATGGCTCTTCCTCAGGCAGTGAGTCCTCCCCACTTCGAAAGTCTGTGAGACATGCACAGATGGCCTTGTCTCCTTGTTCCTCCACCATCCTACCCTGTGATGACAGAGACTCACAGGGGACTGCAGAATGGTGAGTGCAGTTGGCGAGGTCTTTGAACTTGGGATCCCCTTCTGCATCCCCAGCAGCTTTCCTCTCTGTTGTTTTCTAGCATGGTTGTAATATATGTGGGGCTGTATGACAGTATTAGAAATGCTGTACTGAAAGCTGGATACGGTGGCACACACCTGTAATCGCAGAATTTGGGACAAGGAGGCTGGAGGATAAAGAGGGTTAAGGACAGCTACATAGTGAATTCAAGCTAGCCTGGTCTGCATGAGACTCTGCTCTAAAACTAAATAAACCAGTCAAACAAAAATGGAAGGTAGAGAAGGGGAAGGGAGAAGAAGGGGAGGAAGAAATGCTCTATGGTTCTAGGAGTCGAATTCCGGTCATCAGGCTTCCTTTTTGAACCATTTTACCTTCTTTTAGTTCCTCATTTTTTATCTCTAATGCTTTGAAGTGACCTTTCTTGTCCTGCATCTCTTAAAATATGAATGTTTTCTCATATAGATGTGGCACAGTTAGAGAAATGGAAATTATAATTAGCTCTTTATGTGGCAGGAATGGGATGATGCTTAAGGGAAATTGTATTCTCTTTATAGGGATAGTCCCTCAACTAATGAAGACAGTGACTTTGAAGACAGCTTGAGACGAAATGTGAAGAAGAGGGCAGCAAGGCAGCCACCCAAAGCTGCTCCAGTGAGTCTGCCATTTTGTTTAAGGTAGAATCTAGTCTGGGGGTCAGCAAAGAAAAACCTGGTAGGGACTCAGGGGATGGAATGGAAGAAGAGAGAACATTAGGATAGAGATACCAGAATTCTTTAAAAAACGAAAAGGTGATTGATAACAAATCTCACAACATTAAAAAGAGACCAGTTACTTAAGATCTGGAACAATAATGGAAGCATTGCTGTGGAATTGACAACTTAAGGCTACCTAAAGTGATAATGATGAAATCAAATGTTGCCATTATTTTTACAGCTTTTGTAGAGCTAATATTTTTACATTTTAATAGGCAGCAAAACATCGGAAGAAGCAGTCCCAAATAGTACCTAGTGGGAATGGCAAGAATGAATCAGTGCCACCAACCAATTACCTTTTTGATGCTGTGAAAGCTGCTAGAAGTTGCATGCAGGTAAAGAAGTGTTTCACCTCTTCTCGTCTTCCTCTTGACATCAATAAGAAATTTAACTATATTTAAAAAAGTATATAGTTATATCCAGAAAATTTTTACAAGTTTATTTATAATTATTACAAAAGTTGAACTGTTGAAACTTGTTTACTGAAATATTTTGACTTGCATTAATGCTTTATCATTTATTTTATTTTTTTTAAAGATTTATTTATTTATTATATGTAATTACACTGTAGCTGTCTTCAGACACTCCAGAAGAGGGTGTCAGATCTTGTTACGGATGGTTATGAGCCACCATGTGGTTGCTGGGATTTGAACTCCGGACCTTNGGAAGANCAGTCNGGTGCTCTTACCCACTGAGCCATCTCACCAGCCCGCTTTATCATTTATGTTTATTAAAAATTCACATACAAATGAAAATAGAAACCAACTAACAATAACTGATTTCTGTCCCCTAGTTTTCTACTAGTAATTCTGAGAATGAAATGTTTACCCTTATAGTGGATTTGTGTGTTTTCCATGTATAAGTCATACTACCTGGATATTTTTAGGTAAATTGGTATAAATACCACACAGGTTGGTATCTTCAAAAATGCTAACCAGATAGGTCTTTATTGCCTCCTTCAAAGGACCAATAGCTAAGTGAAGATCTAATTTGAAGTCCTGAGTAATTTCCACAGGGAGTTTTCAAACCAGAAATTCTGTGGACTTGTGGTCTACTTTGACAAGAGGGCCACAGTATTAGGCTTAGAATGGTGAGCTTTCTTTCCCTTGCCAGAAGAGGGCATACTCTTAGTGTCTGTAGCTAGTTGGTGGGTGCTTTCCCCCCTGTGGCTTTTTGGAGAGTCTGCTTTATATAGGCCATTCTATTGAGACCTTGCTTACTTTCCTTCTGCTTGAGCTCAGTGAGCAAAAGGCTGCGCTGGATTTAGAGAGAGGCAAACTTCAGCTTTGTGTTGAGACAAGATTTCTCAATGTATTCCTGGCTGGCCTGGAACTCAGTATGTAGGTCAGGGTGGTCTTAGCTCATAGAGATCTGCCTGTCTCTGCCTCTCAACTTCTGGGATAATAGGCATGTGTCACACACCAAACTCACCTGTTTCTTGATACCATCTGATTCTTTGTAGGGTGAGACAATAAAGATCAGAATCTACAAATTTAGTTTGTTGTTGGCATTTTACCTAGCATATGTGAGCCAATAAAGATAAAACAGTGGATATGAACCCCTACAGTGACAATAAGAGGGCCCTCAGAGGAGAGTGTTCCTATTCTAAAGGTATCACAGAACAGGGTCAGTTCTACCTTTCTAGAAGAGATAAGAAGAGTCACTGGGTGACCTAGAAAGACCTAGATATGTCTTTTCTTAAACAGTTACATTAAATATTTTTCTGTTGCCACATTTATTCTTTCTAATAATTTTTATTTTATGTGCATTGGTGTTTGCCTTTGTGTACTGTATGTCTGTGAGGGAATTGGATCCCTTGGAACTAACATTACATACAGTTGTGAGCTGCCATGTGGGTGCTGGGAATTAAACCTGGTCCTCTGGAAGAGCAGCGAGTGCTCCTAACTGCTGAGCCATCTCTCTGGCTCCCTCTTTTATTATGTTTTTATCGCATATCAGTTAAAAGTGTATAAAGCTTTGCAAGTCTTGTGTTACATGCCTTTGGATTCAGTACTTGGGAGGCCAACCTGGGCTATATATATAGTAAGTCCAGACCAGTCAGGAATACATAGTGAGATCATGTCTAAAACAAAACAAAACAAAACAAAACAAAACAAAACAAAACAAAACAAAAGTTTATAAAGCCTATATATACTTAAAAGTTGCAACACTAGGCTGGGCATATAGCTCAGATGTACAACACTTGTCTGGCATATGTTAGGCACTTGTAGGTTCAGTCCCTGGTAATAGAAAGAAAAATCACCCAAGTGATTAACCTTCAATTCAATAAACAAGAGCTGAAGAGCATTTATCTGTCTTTATTCAGTCTCTCAGTTCCCAATGTCAGCCAGAGACAGTGCTAACCTGAACTTTATGTTAATCATTTACTTGCCATTATCATTAATCAATGCTCTTAATCAATTTAAGCAACTCATTCTTTGGTATTCTGTAACTTAATTATTTTGATAAATGCTGGGGACCATTCATATTAATGCGTAATACAGATTTTTATCATTTTAGTTTTTAAGTTTTCTGGCATGAAGTTTTTTTGAAGATTTATTTTTATGCATATGAGTACATTGTAGTTGTCTTCAGACACACCAGAAGAGTGCATCAGATCCCATTACAAATGGTTGTGAGCTACCATGTGGTTGCTGGGACTTGAACTCACAACCCCTGAAAGTGCAGCCAGTGCTCTTAACCTCTGAGCCGTCTCTCTAGCCCACTGGCATGGAGTTTTATTGTTTGTATTTTTGTTTTCTTTGCCTCTCAATTTATAGTTGTGTATTGAAAGAATGTGGTCTTTCAAACTTAAGCAGGCCAAGCTTTCTGACCTAGCATGTAGTAATTTTTTGAAACTGCTATATAGGCACCTGAAGAGAGTTCATATTTTCCAGTTAAGTGTGCTCTTGAGTGAGACTGAGAATGTTAAATATGGTAATATTTTGGTATTTCTGCTATTAATTTTTATGCTTTGTTCTGTGTGATAAGTCAGTTATATAGAGAGGTATATTACAAATCTATGAAGGTCTGGGTGTTGGGGGTGCATGCTATTAATCCCAACACTCAGGAGGCAGAGGCAGGTGGATTTCTGAGTTAGAGACCAGGCTTATTTACATAGTGAGTTCCAGGACAACCAGAGTCACACAAAGAGACCCTGTCAAGAAAAAACAAACCAAAACAAAAATAACATAAATCTATAAGGTTGACCTTTTCAGCTATTCCTTTGATATTTATATTCATATTTGCCTAAAGATTATGAGGTATCATATTATATAGAAACTTATAATTTAGAATTTTATCTATTTAGTAAATCAAATGTTTTATAGTTAAATTTTGACACTTATAAAATTGCTTTGTTTGTATTTTGCTTTTGGTTAGAATTGCTCTGGTTTCTTTTTTTCTACCAAACTTCTAGTTGTACTATGTATTTTTTCATGTCTGGACTATTTTTCTTCTTTTGCTAATCTGAACCTCAGAGAAATTTAGCCAATGTACATTTATTATCATTATTGATATATTTAAATATATTCCTATCATTTTGTGTGTTCCAGGTTTATATTGTTTTTTTTTATAGTTTCCCTGAAATACATGCTTCATTTTGAATGTCTTTTAAAGGATCTCAGTGTATTTAAGTACAGCTGTCTCCAATATACCTGATGTCATACTGTTTTAGTGCTGTCTATTCCCATTCCTCAACAAATTAGATCTTATTTTATATATATTTATTTATATATACCTATATTTTTTCAAGTTTTTCTTCATTATTTCTTGAATCTCCTATCTTCCATATTGAATTATTTTCTTTTATATCCAGATTACCCTTTAGAAGATTTTATTAATAAAGTTTTTCATATTTTGCTTGTATAAAAATAAACTTGTTCATGAAAGATCTTATACTAGATACAGAATCCTAAAAGTTAATTCTTCAGATGGGGTCTTACCATATAGCCCTTGTTAGCCTGGAATTATGTATTATGTAGGCTGTCTTGGAACTTGCAGAGTTATGCCTGCCTCTGTCTCCTGAGCTGTGGGATTAAAGTGTGTGCTACACGCCCCACCCCCAAACACGCACACACATATACCCCTATAGTTTGAGAGTCTCACTGTAGCCCAGGCTGGTGTATAATTGACTCTATAGTTCATACCGACTCAGACACAGAAATGCTCCTCCTAAGCCTCCTGAGTGCTGGGGTTACAGGTATGAGCTACCTTAGCACATTAAAAATGTGATTAACACTGCTTTATGCCTTTCCTTGTTGCTATTGAAAATCAGCTATTAGGGTTTTATTGCTATAAAGACACCAGGACCAAGGCAACTCTTATAAAGGCAAATATTTAATTGGGGCAGGCTTATAGTTTAGAGGTTCAGTCCATTATCATCATGTCAGGAAACATGGCACACATGGTGCTAGAGGAGCTGATAGTTCTTCATCTTGATCTGAAGGCAGCAGATAGGAACTGTTTTACACAGGCAACCAGGAGGAGGGACCAGATAACACTGGCCAGACTTTTTATTTTATTATATGAGAATATTTATTTTATTATATGAGAATTCAGTTAGCTCTGTTAGAGTGTTTCAGTCTCTTCATAGATCTTTTAAATACTTCTTTGACCTTCTGTCAGCCATTCTGAGTTGCATTTTGGACATTTCATTGATTGACCTGTAACCTATCCAGTGAAGTTTTTGTTTTCATTAGATTTAAAAATGTTTTTTAAATTTCATGTGTATGAGTGCCTAAACTAGCTTGTAATGCCCTGAGAAGCCAGAAGAGGGCACTGTGTCCTCTGAGTCTGAAGTTGCAGGTGATTGTGAGCCACTGTATGGTTCTAGGAACCAAACTCAAGTCCTGTGTAAGAACAGCAAGTGTTCTCTACTACTAAGCCATAGGCTGTAAACTTTTACATTTTATTGTATTTCTTATTTCTGCAATGTTGTTAGCACATTTTTAAATTTAAATTTTACTTCATTCTACTTTTATTTGGGTTATTTTTTTAACCATGAAACCATTTTATAATTGGTGATACCTTCAGTCTTATAAGTGAATGCTTATAATTCTGTCTGTTTTTTTTAAAAGATTTATTTATTTATTATATGTAAGTACACTGTAGCTGTCTTCAGACACTCCAGAAGAGGGAGTTAGATCTCGTTACGGATGGTTATGAGCCACCATGTGGTTGCTGGGATTTGAACTCAGGACCTTCGGAAGAGCAGTCGGGTGCTCTTACCCGCTGAGCCATCTCGCCAGCCCTCTGTCTGTTTTTTTTTTGTTTTTGTTTTTTTTTTTTTTTATAATTATTACTTTCAGTGCCTTCTTTCCTCATACTTTTTTTCTAGGTTTCTATTATGACCCACTCATTTTCTTCAAAGCTCTGTGTTGGAACTCTTTGGTGTTAGGGTCAAAGTTGTGCTTATAAGAGAGAAATCTACATTTTTTTCCTAACATGGGAACAATTTTTGGCCTGCTTAACTCAAGGCCAGTGTATTTGTTTTCATAGTTCTCATTTGTAAATGTTAAATGTATGGTCTTTGTAATTGATTCTTTTTTTTTACTATTTTAAAGATTTTCTTGTTTTTGTGTTCTGATGTCTTATAGACCTTTAAATGGTAAAGTTTCCTTTTTAATTTGTCATGCTAGAGAGAGCCAAAAGCTGTCTGGAACTTAGAATTGATGTCTTTCAATATATATGGAAGAGTCTTTTAAGATACTGTTGTTGTTTTGAGGCAGAGTATCATGTATCCCATACTGACTTCAAACTCACTATGAACCCGAGGCTGACCTTGAACTCTTGTTCCTCCTGCCTCCACTTTCTAAATACTGCAGTTAGAGCTGTTCACCACCATCCCTGCTAAGAATCACTTTAAAATAAGCTCTCTACCTGAGATTATTCTGGTCATATAGGTAGAAAGAATCTGGGCTGCAAATCAATCCAGTCCTAAGGGTTAAGTATGGTTATAATTCTCAAGAGAGTGCATTTTTTCTCTTCAACTACACTATAACGTACATTCTCTTTTTGCTCCCAGTGGTCCTGTAGATTAATTTCCTATTCTTTTTTTTTTAAGATTTATTTATTATTATACATAGGTACACTGTAACTGACTTCAGACATACCAGAAAAAGGCATCAGATCTCATTATGGGTGGTTGTGAGCCACCATGTGGTTGCTGGGATTTGAACTCAGGACCTTTGGAAGGGCAGTCAGTGCTCTTACCCACTGAGCCATCTCACCAGCCCCTAATTTCCTATTCTTTGTTTTCATAAGAATACAGCTCTGCAGGACTCCACTTTATTTGGTGGCCTTCTCTTGGGCTACTCTTCTTGGAATGCTTACCTTAGGCTTTTGTTTTCTAGGCTGTGCATTCTATATAGCAGTCTTGTTTAGTAAAACCCTTCCATCGAATGTCAGCTTCCTACTTCCTAGAATTGCTACCATCTCATTTTTTACCTACGTGAGTTTCTACCTTCCATTCTAGTTCAGCAATATGTTTAAAAAGATGTTTGTAATTTTTATGAGAAATTTGTGTATTTCATTTGAGAAGATGAAATAAAATATTATGTTGTGTCATATTGTTGGAATTGAAATCATCTACACATTTTTCCTAGGCTTTGGTGGATGAGTGGCTAGAAAACTACAAGCAAGATGAAAATGCAGGATTCTTGGAGCTCATTAATTTTTTCATCCGAGCCTGTGGATGTAAAAGTGAGGAAACTCCCCCACTTATTCCTGATTTCCATCCTTCATGTTTAAAACTCTGCTTCTGTTTATGAGTACGTTTGAATTTGTCTAAAAAAAAAAAGGTAAGGCATGAAGAGCTGGAGTATTTAAGTACTCTTTGATGCTTACATATTGAAAAATAACTTAGGGAACTATGATTTTGAGGCACAACGTTTTGGTGGGGAAAAAATCTGTCTTGATAACAATAGGCACAGATTTAAAACTGGACTATCATACCTTTGGAGGCTTTTATTTTATTTTTTGAGAGGTTTCATTATGTATCTCAGACTGGCCTTGATCCTGAAGCAATCCTCTTGCCTCATGCAATTTTCTGAATACTGGGATTATAGGTATGCACTTGGAATCCAGTGCTTTTTTAGTTTTTGTATATGGGGTAAATCTATTACTTGTTTCTATGTATCATCTATTTCACCTCTATTTTCCTCAGCCTTCTGAGTGCTGGAATTTCAGGGGTGCACAGAACATTGAGTGCCTTTTCGTTTTTGCAGATGAGATAGTCTATTAATCTTATTCCTCAGCTATCTGATCTTTGGATCCCCCAATTCCACATGCCAGGGTTTAGTTTATTGTGCCAGGGATGTTAAATTGTTTTAGAAGAATCCATCATCTGGCCTAGTTTTGTTTTCTTTTTCAGTTTGTTTGGGGATATTTTTTGAACCATAGTCTTTCACTACATAATTCCTTTGCACTTTTCAGAAGTTATTTCATAGCAGTTGTACAAATGAATGATGACAGCCTATAACTAAAAAGGATTCAAATTGTGTGATTGCTCCTTCTAAGCTCTTTCTAATATTTCCTCTGATTCATCCTCAAATGTATCTATGTCCTATTACCTTCTTTTTATATCTCTTATCTCCTTCAATTTTTAGGCACTGTGACTCCTGAGATGTTCAAGACAATGTCCAATTCAGAGATCATTCAGCACCTAACAGAAGAGTTTAATGAGGTGGAGGAAGCTCATCAGGGTTATGCTCTTCTTATTCTGAATTTAAAACACAATCTCATTATCCCTTTATTTCTGATTCTTGGAAATAGTTTTTATAAGAAAGATCTCAGCCTCTTTGAATCTAGAAGAGAGTTCCAGAAATTAGCTGACAGGCTTTGGGGTTGAGGGATAATGTGAAATGAAGTATATAGAATTATATTTTCATTATGCTGTTGAATTTTGACTTCTAATCCCTGGACTTTGATGGACCTAGTAATTTTCTTATCCTTTTCATAAACCATTTTTAGGACTCGGGGGACTATCCCCTGACAGCTCCAGGCCCATCCTGGAAGAAGTTCCAGGGAAGCTTCTGTGAGTTTGTGAAGACATTGGTCTATCAGTGCCAGTACAGTCTCCTCTATGATGGCTTTCCTATGGATGACCTTATCTCCCTGCTCATTGGCCTCTCAGATTCCCAGGTCCGAGCCTTTCGTCATACTAGTACCCTGGCTGGTGAGCACTCACACAACTCAGTTGGCTGTCCTGAAGTTAGTGGGGCTTTGTTGTATGTATCTTATGGGTTTTCTTTCCTACTTGCATCAATGCTATTGTACCTTGTTGCCTTTATTCTAGACCCCTCCCCTCCCTGCTTTTCACCAGTGGCCGTAGGAAAGGGGAGACTACAGTAATGATTTCCAGTTTTTGTATCTTCCCAGAGCATACTTATGGCAATAAACTGGCACATAAAATAAGGCCAGAAAAGTTGCTGAGGAGGCACACTCCAGGACAGAAAAGTAAAAGTTTAGGACTTCAGGGTCACCCTACTTGTTTTTTTTTTTTTTTTTTTATCCTTTTCCTGTCGCTTTTGCACTCATGCTCTCCTCTGACTTGAACAATGGCTTTCTTGTTTCCTCTGACTCAAAGCCATGAAGCTAATGACTTCTCTGGTAAAAGTTGCACTCCAGTTGAGTCTTCACAAAGACAACAATCAACGTCAGTATGAGGCTGAACGAAACAAGGGGCCAGAGCAGAGAGCACCAGAGCGACTGGAGAGTCTGCTGGAGAAACGAAAAGAGGTGAGGAAGATTCCTGGCCCCTTCCCTCCTCTCCCAACGTTCATTTTCTGCTGTGCAGACCTAATCACGTTCTATCACTTCTCTCAGTAAGCACAGGTCTCAAGCAGCCCTTTCACATAAAGAATAATAGGAATAGCAACAGTGTTCCTGCACGCATCTATCAGAAGTCATTGTGTGTACCTTTACTCTGGGGACAGTGGCTCACAGATGTTTAATTTGGAGTGAAGTTAGAGTTTTTCTGTATTTTACTTTCATTCAGCTTCCATTGGTCTGTAAGCATTATCATGTTTAAATGTTACACTGGCATGCCAAGTTGTTTGAATTTCATGTTAAATGTACAGTGCTGAAAAACAAATGATAAGGGAGGCCACGTTATTGGGCAACAGAAAGAGCACACACCTTTTAGTCACCCCTGGATATGAATTTTGTTCTGGAAATTGTTACTGTAGAGGACCTTATGTAATTTTTAAACTTCAGTTTTCCTTTTCTTTAAAACGAGAGATAATTCTTAGATGGATAGGGAGTGGAGGATCTGGGAGTAATTGGAAGAAGTCAAGAAATATTGCCAATACATATTGTATGAAAACTTGTAAAAATAAAATTTAAAGGGTCAATTCTACCTTTCAGTCTATTTAAATGAAACAATGAGTTAATTGGCTACCTAGCCATACAAGTTTTGTTTTGTTTTCCTTGTGTAGGCTTTTTATCATTCTGACAGATACCTGAGAGAAACAGTTCAAAGGGGGAAAGGTATTATTCTGGCTCATGGTTTCAGAGGTTTCAGTAAATATTCAGGTAGTTCTCTGTCTTTGTGCCTATGGTGAGGCTAACTATTATAGCACAGAGGTTCTGCTGCAATTGGTTGACTCACCTCATAGTAGACAGGAGAGAGGGGGTCTGGGAACAAGCTATTTTCTTCCAAGACATGACTCCAGTGACTTACATCATCCAACTAGGCCATACCTCCTTGTAGTCCATTTAGCTATGAACTCATCTATGAATTAATCCATTGATGAAGTTAGAACCCTTGGGATCCAGTCACCTCTTGAAGGTCCATTAGGAGGAGGTGGTCTGCCTCCCTTTCTCCTCCCTCCCTCCTCCCCCCTCTCCCTCCTTCCCTCCCTCTCTATATTGGAGGAGAATTTTTTAGATTTAAACTGTAATACCTTTAGTGGAATAAGCTCTGGGAAAATCTTTTAGGCTCATTAAACTTAATAGTAATATTTAACTGGTCCTCATTAAAAATAATTGTTTCTCTGCTATGTCATAACAGAAGGAAATATTTATCTCTGTGTGCATCTGTCTCTTTTTACTTGCTCACTTGTTCTAATTTTCTATGGCACTGAAAATTGGTTCCAAGACCTTACACCTGCCAAGTAGGCACTGTTACTGAGCTGTATCAGCCCGAGAGGCAAACTTTATGTTACTCTATTCTCATTTGCTGTTTTCCATGGTCAGGATGATGTTAAAGGCCAACACATAGTAATAGAACTATCTAGGATTTTAAATTATGTGTTAGAGACCCTCATTATATCTGCAGGTTTACTTTCTGAGGTTTCATTTTCTCACTGTCAGCAAAGGTTCAGAAACCTTCAGAGTAGCTGGTCATGGTGGCATACGTCTTTAATTCTAGTACTTAGGAGACAGGATCTCTGTGAGTTTGAGTTCAACTTGATTTATGTAGTGAGTTCTAGGCCAGCCAGGGCTGAATAATGAGGCCTTGAGTCAAAAAAAAAGTCACCCCCACCAACAAAACAACAAAGTATAATTCAGTGGCTATTTTGGGAGGGAAGGTATGTGTGTGAGAAAGATTTAAGTTCACATAACATCATTTTTGTCACTCTGTAATTTACAAACTAGTTTCTGATAGATGCCACACATATAAATAGATAATACAGGTTGATTCACATCCTTAATCTAAAAATTTGAATTCTGAAATGCTCTGTTAAACTTTTTGAGCATCAATATGACACACATAAATTTATTATTTGGTGTACATTTCCAATTTGGGTTTAGAAATTGTGTTCCCAATGAGTAAAGTTTGTACAAATATTCTAAAAATTTAAAAAACTAAAACCTGAAACACTGCTGGTCCCAAGAATTTCATATAAGGATATTTTTAACCTGCATGATATTTGATACCATCTGTAGTTGAAGCATTGCTTGAGAGTCTTGGGATGTATTCTCTATAAAAAGGGAGAAATGTACTAGTGTGATTCTCTTTCTTATTTTTCTGGACGCTCCATCAGTTGTCATTCTCCAACTTTAGTCTTCCTACCATACTGTTTCCTTCTGTTCATTTTTGAATGTGTATCATCCCTTTAGTCGGCTTCTCTGTAATATACTTCCAGTACATCTTATTACCAGTGATCTTTTCTCCGTTTTTGGTTCTGATGATATTTTAAGTGTGAAAAAATATATTCTAGAACACATCTATAATGAATACCATATTCACAGTGTATTCCATATGAATATTTCATTATATTTACTTATCTGTTTTGATAGCTTATAGTAAGCTGTGGGCATAGTAGTTCTTCAGCCCTAAATATTTAAGTATACCCTCTTAAAAGTAACATGTTTTTATTACCTGATAACATTTTTCATGTCCCCAAATGTCATGATTCTTTAATAATTTCTAGTTAATCCATACTTAAAAATTCCCCATTCTGAATTCAAGAAAGGATATTTGATGATAGTATTTCTGAAACCTCTTTTAATGTTCTCTTCCTAGGAATAGGGTCTTGTCTAATGTTGCCTAGACTGGCTTTAAGCTCCTGCTTCAGGCTCCTTTGTGCTAGGATTAAATGTACTAACATCTAGCTTCCTCTTTCATTTAATCTTACACAGACTGTCTGCTTCCTCCGATTTCCCTAATATGTGAGTGTATTGAAGAGATAGGATTAGTTGTTTCAAAGATGTTTTCTCCTTATATTCTGATTCATTAGTATCTAGTGTTCATCTAGTCTGAGGTTTTGTCAGCAGTGGCATTCTTGACACTGGGAGGCTGTCCTGGCCTTGTATATTGTTTAGCAGTGTTCCTTTGCCTCTGCCTGCTAGATTCTGATAGTACTTTGGTACCAGATCAGTTTTGACAACCAAAACTTTAAAAAAAATTTAAATTAAAAATATTTTTATTCTCTGAGAATTTTGTACAGTGTATTTTGATCATATCTATTTTCCCCCAACTCTTCCAAGAGCCACTCTACTTCTCTATAATCCAATGTTGTATGCCTCCCCTTTGCTCCATCCATTAAGTCTAATTTGTACTACCCATATACTCTTGGATGTGCGGCCTTCCATCAGAGCACATTCTGCTTATCAGGGGCAGCACTTTCAAAGAAAACTGACTCTCCCTTTACCAGCAGCTGTCAGTTTCTAGAGTTCCTAAGCTTGGGGTGCGCTTCATGTAAACCTCATTTTTCATGCTGGGATTTGACCTTGCTTGAGCTTGTAAAGGGCTTGTGCATGCTGTCAGAAACACTGAGTTCATATGTAGCCCTGCTGTGTCCAGAGGACACTGTTTTTGTGAATTCATCTACCATTTCTGGATCTTCACAATGATCCCTAAACCTTGGGAAGAAGGGATTTAGACACTGCCAGTTATCCTTTGGGGAACAAAACTGTCCCCGTTAAAATCACTGATCTAATCTCTTTTATTTTTTTACTGGTTATAAAAATGGATTAATTAAAATTTCATTTTGAAGCTGGTGAGATCGCTTGGTGGGTAAAAACACTTGTTTCCAAGCCCAAGTTCATTCTTAGAACCCACCTGGTGGAAGTGAACTGATTTCTGAAAGTCATCTGACTACTGTACCGATATATGCTGCTTTTTCCACCAATAAATACATTTAATAGTTTTTAAAAAAAGATTTATTTATTTACTATATGTAAGTACACTGTAGTTGTCTTCAGACACCCCAGAAGAGGGTGTCAGATCTCATTATGGATGGTTGTGAGCCACTGTGTGGTTGCTGGGATTTGAACTCTGCACCTTTGGAAGAGCAGTCGGGTGCTCTTACCCACTGAGCCATCTCACCAGCCCACCAGCCCAGTTTTTTATGTTTCATTTTCCCAATTAATAGTAGTCCAAAACGCAACTATGAGTTAGGTATGAATAGAGTAACCCCAATCAGAAGGGACATTTAAAAAGATTTGCATTTATTCATGTGTGTCTGTATGTGCACAGTGTCGAGAAGAGGACGTTAGGTCTGGAGCTGGAGTGACAGGTATTTTTGAACCATCTGACATGAGTGCTGAAAACTGAACCGTGTTCTCTAGAAAAGCAGTATGTGCTTCTGAGTCATCTCCCCAGTCCCCAGGAACATTGGTTTTACTAACAAAGCAACTGTTGTGGCATTAAACTGTACTGCTTCTGGAGTTAGAAGGGAATATTGATTACCTGAGCATTTACACGGTTTCTGAATAAACAGGAAGTAGGTGGAAGCTGTACTTTTCTATATCTGTGACATTATGCTGTTGAGATAAAAGAGGGATAGTCTGACTTTGTTCCTTCTTCCAGTTCCAAGAGAATCAAGAGGAGATAGAGGGGATGATGAATGCCATCTTTAGAGGTGTCTTTGTCCATCGGTACAGGTAAGTCACTCACAGGCTCTTACTGAAGCCTTGGTAGTAGCATGTCCTTGGTAGTAGGATGGAAAATGACAAGGTCCTTGCTGAGTTATTTGGTTAGTTTCAGGACCATTGCAGCTGGAATGAAAACTGACAGATGCGTTAAATTAGTTAAGATCTGGTTTATCCCTGCCTACAAAGGACCTTGTGAATTTTTCTGGGAAAGAAAACCAGAGATCAAGATATCACTGAATATTCTTCTTTTGACCTTGTCCAAGTCCTGGCCCTGCCTCCTGTGTTTTTAGAGTTGGAGAATTGAGCAGACATGGGCAGAAACCTGAAAGGTGGTCTGGCTCAGCAAGCCTGTGTTTTTACTATGCTAAGGGTCGGGGAGTTTCATAGTGTTTGAAGAACTGGTAGAGTTAAGTCTTATCTGTTTTAGAATTAATAGTGTTTGTAGTAGTGTTTTACTTTTGTCTAGATTTCAACTTTTGATTCTCTATAACGTTAATCATTTCTTGAAGTAGAATAGAAAAATAGCACATTTTAGCTAACTGTTAAGTGAATTTTTAAAATTGGCTTTTAAAGGGTTATAAAGGGTGAAGTTGTTTAAAGTTAAACTAGCTCATATGCTGGTTATAGAAAGAAGATTTAATTTCATATATCTTGTGTATTTACTTTGGAATGAAGAAATAAAGGCTGGGTACCTAGTGTTTGAGTGGCAGAGCAAGAAAAGTCACAAACATAACTTGTTGAGAGGGCTGTGAGGTAGGCCAAAATGTAACCTTTGAGAGAAGGTAATATGCCAGTTTGTCTCTCTGTCTAAGGGACATCCTTCCTGAGATCCGTGCTATCTGCATTGAAGAGATTGGGTATTGGATGCAAAGCTACAGCACCTCCTTTCTTAATGACAGCTACCTAAAATACATTGGCTGGACCCTGCATGATAAGGTGCGGTTAAGTCAACCTCCTCTTCTTCCCTGTCACCCACTTCTTCTAACCTATCCCAAAATACTTTACCTTTTCTTGCTCTGCCACTCAAACGTTTAACACACTGAGCAATTATCTCTCAATCCAGGTATTGAATCTTGAGATTACTTCAGTGCTGAGGAGTGTAAGATAAAGCAGAAAGGGGAAAAACACTCAGCAATCAGAATACCTTTGAAACCTCATATGTTGTAGAAGAAGGAATCTCTTTTAAACAGCAAGTTGATGATGGTAACACAAGGGCCAGAGTGTCATCCAAAGGGATTCCTTTCATTATGATTGTCCGGTTCTTCTATGAGCCTTTGTGTTTTCAGGGAGAAGATAGCTTTTTACTTTTTACTTTTTTTTTTTTTTTTTTTTTTAACATTCTAAGAGTCCTCGGTGTAGAAATCACCCATGCCCAGAATGTAGAACAGTGAGGAGCACTTGGAGTCTGTGATGACCATTTGTTAGTCATGTTTCTCTTCTCCCATTTCCTTCATCAATAGCACAAGGAAGTCCGCCTAAAGTGTGTGAAGGCTCTGGCAGGGCTGTACAGCAACCAGGAGCTGAGTTTACGGATGGAGCTCTTCACTAATCGCTTCAAGGTAAGATGGGACGCCATTTCCAGGTTTTGCTCTTTGCTGTGTTTCCCATTTCCCTATCACAGGTCTTTCCACCCGGCAGACTGATAGCTTTTCTGGATATAGCTCCCACTTCCTCTGTGTTAGGAATTTCAAATCTCAGGAGACTGTGGTGTTTGGGAATGGGTGCAGTGAGAGATTGGATAATGTTCTTTGCATAGGACCGGATGGTTTCCATGGTCATGGACAGAGAGTGTGAAGTAGCAGTGGAGGCCATCAGATTGCTGACCCTTATTCTGAAGTGAGTTGTGGGAAGTGGGGAGGCAGCCTCACAGACTTGCTAGGAGGGTCAAACAAGACCCTCCAGAATTCTGTCCCCTACCTGTCATAATCGACCCTTCTTTGTTTACAGGTTAGAAGACAAAGGGCATTCCTGAGTTGTAGGATAGAGGGGGACTTCCCTATTTTTAACTCTCTGTACTCCTCTTTCTGACTCTTAAAACATTTTCTTTGAGTCATATCCTTATAGGTATTGCCTTGTTTTGTTCTATACCTCGTTGTGTGAGAAGATTAATTGACACCCCCCCACACCCACACACCCTTTCTCCTTTTTTCTTGGCAGGAACATGGAGGGAGTGCTGACTAGTGCAGACTGTGAGAAAATTTACTCCATTGTGTACATTTCTAATCGTGCTATGGCCTCTTCTGCAGGGGAATTTGTGTACTGGAAGTAAGTGGTATGTGTTTGTCACACTGTCCTCTCATTTTCTCTCTGTCACCTCTCTACTCCACCTATGGACTTATCAAAATTATTGAAGTCTCTCCCTTTTCTCTTTTAATCTTATGGGAGTTCCTTGGCTCTTCACTTGTTCTCTTGTCCTCACTTCTTCCCATGCTTCTCTTTCCACCTATCCATCCTACTAGGATCTTCCATCCCGAATGTGGGGCAAAAGCAGTGAGTGGTAGGGAGCGACGCCGGAGTCCACAAGCCCAGAAGACTTTCATTTATCTTTTACTGGCCTTCTTTATGGAGAGTGAGGTAATATAGGAAGTAGAGGACAAGATGGGCAATGGGTAGGAGGATCCTGCCTATCAACAGCCACTTACTTGCTGGAGCAATTTGATGTGACATTGGTGGATAACTTACTGGGAACCTTCTTTCACAGCATCACAACCATGCTGCTTACTTAGTGGACAGCTTGTGGGACTGTGCAGGGTCTTACCTGAAGGACTGGGAGAGTCTGACAAACCTGTTGCTGCAGAAAGACCAGAGTGCGTGTCAGCCACATGGTAGCTGGGGTTGTGTATTTTTGCATCTTCTTCTTCTTTTTTTTTTAAAGATTTATTTATTTATTATATGTAAGNACACTGTAGCTGTCTTCAGACACTCCAGAAGAGGGAATCAGATCTTGTTACGGATGGTTATGAGCCACCATGTGGTTGCTAGGATTTGAACTCTGGACCTTTGGAAGAGCAGTCGGGTGCTCTTACCCACTGAGCCATCTCTCCAGCCCCCTTGTTTTTCATTTTTAATTTTAACTTTTGGCTGAGGGAGATGAAGAGTGGTTAATCTGTGGTGTTTTATTTTTGATCTTCTTTCTATCCCAGATCTGGGTGATATGCAAGAGAGAATGCTAATAGAAATCCTTGTGTCTAGTGCCCGGCAAGCCGCAGAGGGTCACCCACCAGTGGGGCGTATCACTGGAAAGAAGGTGAGATTGAACAGTGGGCTAGTAGGTTAGTACTATTGGAGCCAGATGGTTATTGGCTGTCTTCATCTCTGTATTCTGGGTTAGGACCCTCCATCTTTCCCTCTAAGAGTCCTATCTCCATATAAATGACTTCTGAAGGGAGCAGAAGTGTGTGCAGATACACCAACCTTCTGTACCCAGTGTTTCTTCACAGTTTTCCACCCCTAATGACTAATCCCAGAGTCTGACCGCCAAAGAACGTAAGCTTCAAGCTTATGATAAGGTGAAGCTGGCTGAGCACCTCATCCCCCTCTTGCCTCAGCTCCTTGCCAAGGTAAGAACTTCTTGCACAGCTAGCATAAATAGATAAGGGACCAACCCCAAGGCAGGATGAGGAAAGGATTCACTTCTTGTCCCTTAATTAACAGGACACTCTTTCCACTGTAGTTTTCAGCAGATGCAGAGAATGTTGCTCCCTTGCTCCGGCTGCTCAGTTACTTTGACCTCAGCATATATTGCACTCAGCGCTTGGAGAAGGTAAGTAGGCAGCAAGACCATTTCCTAGACCTTGCTGCTCCCTGCTTAGGTTAAGGATTCTTCTAGTATCTGGTTAATTTGTTTGTTTTCCACAAGGCCCATGGTTTATGAAGAACATATAATGCCATACTTTTAAATATACCTTATCTTTAAACATCACTGTTTTCATCCTCCTTTGTCACTCTTCAGCCTATAGCCCACCATACCTTGTCTCCTTTTTAGCACTTGGAGCTGCTTCTGCAACAACTCCAGGAGGTGGTGGTGAAGCATGTAGAGCCTGAGGTGCTTGAGGCTGCAGCACACGCCCTCTATCTGCTCTGCAAACCAGAGTTCACCTTCTTCAGCAGAGTAGACTTTGCCAGAAGCCAATTAGTGGATCTTCTGACTGATAGATTCCAGCAGGAGCTTGATGACCTAATGCAGGTGGTGCTAAATGGCAGGGCACTTCAGGGAGGGTGAGAGAGGGCTGGAGTTAAAAAAAGATGAATTCTTGAGAACCTCTTGCTGTGAGCTTATTTGTTCCTTAGTCATCCTTCCTAGATGAGGATGAGGTATACAGCCTGACAGCCACTCTGAAGCGTCTCTCTGCCTTTTACAAGTGAGCAGCTGTCCTGCCACCTTCCCTTTCTCCTAGTGTTGATGGAGTTGATTACTTTGGATGTGTCCTAACATAATGTTTCCTTCTCTCTCTTTAAAGTGCTCATGACCTGACCCGATGGGAGATCTCTGAACCATGTTCTCGACTCCTCCGGAAGGCTGTAGACACAGGAGAAGTTCCTCACCAGGCAGGTGATAGGCTGGACACACACAGGCAGGGCAGATGACTGTCAGAATCTGTGTTCTGCAGGCCACCTTGCCCAGGCAGTCTCAGTGTGGGGTATGTAGTGGACATAGGGAGGAAGGTCAGGTGGGGTTATTACTTCTGTTCTTCTCTGGGGAGCACTGGGAGCTTCTGGGGTTCCTGGGGGCCAAGGAGAATATTGAGGAATTCTAAGAGACTGAATAAACCAGAAAGATCTGACATTTCTGCCTAGGTTAGAAGTCTCTCTCTGGATGTTCCCAAAATAATCCCTTCTTTTCTATTAGAAAGGGATTGTCTCCCTGGTCTCATCATCTCTCTTATTTGGGACAAGATTTGTTTGTAATGTTGACACAGGGTTTCTTTATGTAACCCTGTCAGTCCTGAAACTTACTTGCTGGCCAGGCTGGTGTCAGACTTACAGAGGTCTTCCTGTCTCTGCCATCTAAGTGCTGGGGTCAAAGGCACACACCGCCTCACTTTGGCTTCTCTCTTCTTAATCGTCTGCGTGAGAGTACTGACACTTCCTCACTCTTGCTGTCTAGCTGCCTAACCTGACATTTTGTGGTTACAGGTGATTTTGCCAGCCTTGACTCTGGTGTATTTTTCCATTCTCTGGACAGTAACTCACGTTTCAGCATCTACTTCTCACGTGAGTGTGGGTTTGAGGAGACTGAGAATGGAGGAGCATGAGCCTTCATTCCTCTGTGAAGCAAGCTGCTCTTTTTACAGAAGCAGCTGATGAGTCTGAAGAAAAGAATGGTAGCCTTCTGTGAGCTTTGCCAAAGCTGCCTCTCAGATGTGAACCCAGAGATCCAGGAGCAGGTGAGCATGCATGTCCTGCAGTTTGAGAAGACTGTTCAGGGAATGAGGTGTGTAATTATAGTCTTAGTAAGTAGTATTCTGATTCTTTAATTCACCCCCTTTTTTTCCCTCCACAACAGGCTTTTGTCTTATTAAGTGACCTGCTTCTAATCTTCAGCCCTCAGATGACTGTAGGGGGACGGGATTTCCTTAGGCCTCTTGTCTTTTTTCCGGAAGCTACTCTCCAGTCGGAACTAGCCAGCTTCCTCATGGACCATGTCTTTCTCCAGCCTGGAGAACTGGGCAACGGTACAAGAAATCGAGGCCTAGAGTTTAGGAAGGGTTCGGGATTGAGCCTGGTGATAGAATCTTGGGCAAGAGTCCTAAGCCTGTGACTGCTTCTGCTTTTCTGGGCAGGTCAGTCACAGGAGGATCACGTCCAGATAGAACTTCTGCACCAGAGGCGCCGCCTGCTTGCAGGATTTTGTAAGCTGCTGCTTTATGGGGTATTGGAGCTGGATGCAGCCTCAGATGTTTTCAAACACTACAACAAGGTACAGCAGGATCTTGACATGAAAGACCAAGTTGAACACAGGCCCTGGCTTCAAACATTGCAGCATATCAGAAAGGAAGTCAGGTTGGGGGCAGTCTGAGAGGATCAGGCTTAAAAGAGAAGTAGGAGAGAACACAAGTAGGGGTTTAGAAAAAGGACAAAGGAAAGAGATGGGTGTAAATATTTAAGATGAAAAAGCTATTGAGACTTTCCTTGACTGGGAAATAACCCTATTTTTCCAATTCAGAAATCTGTTTTCCCTGCTTTAAACCTAATCTACAGGATGGAGCATTAGAGAAAGAAAACAGTGGGGAAAGTCAGGCCTCACAAGATACACACACACACACACACACACACACACACACACACACACATCCATTTCCTCAATCTGCCATTGTATCCCTCTTCATTGAGCATCTGCAGTGCACCAGACATGGTACTAAGGACAGAGCAATGAACAGCACAGAAACTTGTTCTACAAACTCTAGACTGGTAGGGAGGGATGTGTTGGCTCCAGTGTTATCTGAGGATAGGTATTAGTGCCCTATTCCTTTTCTCCAGTAGATAGTCAACCAATTTTTGCTCCTAGGTTTCCTTCCTTCCTTCCTTCCTTCCTTCC
>NC_034612.1:28397102-28409297 GCF_900095145.1 Mus pahari
TCTCTCTCTCTCTCTCTCTCTCTCTCTCTCTCTCTCTCTCTCTCTCTCTCTCTCTCTCTCTCTCTCTCTCTCTCTCTCTCTCTGTACATCTGGTTTCTTTTGGACACTGCAATATTTAGAGATGAGGTTTAGTCTGAGTTATGTTTTTCCTGAGTTACTGTTTTTCCTACCTAATGCTCATTGGGAAGTTGTGATTAGGGATGCGAAGGAATAAATTAAAGATTTTTTTCCCCTGTGGTTAACATTAATGTCTTCACTTCCTCTCTCTTAGTTCTATGAAGACTATGGTGACATTATCAAGGAAACCTTAACTCGGGCAAGACAAATTGACCGATGTCAGTGCTCTCGGATCCTGCTCCTGAGCCTAAAGCAGGTGCTTTTGCCTGGAGGCGTAATGCCTGTGGCACACTCTTCCTAGATTCCCGCCTTACTGTCTAGCCCCAGCAGCGTAGGGATGCAAGCGTTTTTGTTTTTTTAAGGCAGTTTTTCTGTGTACTCCTGATGTAGAGCAGGCTAGCTTCACATTCATAGAGATCCTCTAGCCTCTGTCTCCCAAGGGATTAAAGGGATTAAAGGTGTGCACCACCACTGCTTGGCTACTGCAAATTTTTAAGGACAGAAGTTTTCTTGAATCTTATTTCTTGTGACAAGTTTCTTCATACCTTATAAACTCTGTCTTAGTCATTGTTTTATTGCTGTGAAAAACACCATGACCCAGTTAACTCTTAGAAGTATTTTAAATTGGGGCCTTGCTTTCAGTCCTGGAGGTTTTAGTCTTTACCATCATGGGAAGGAGCATGGCAGCATGCGGGCATTCACTGGAACAGCAGCTGAGAGCTACATTCTGGTCCTTAGGGCAGAGATAGTGCTTGGCTTGGCTTCTTGAAACTTCAAAGCTCACCTCAGTGACACATTTCCTCCAACAAGGCCACGCCTCCTAATCATTCTAATCTCTGGTGACTAAGCATTCAAATATATGAGCCTATGGAGATGATTCTCATTTAAACAACCACAGACCTTAAGATAACTGAACAGTTTCCTCCTTCTTCAAGCCTCATAGATATCAGTTATTAATACCAATACTAAAATGATAGGAAAATTTAAAAAATTTGTTTATGTATGTAAGTATTTTACCTGAATGTATGTCTGCACCATGTGTCTACATAGCTAGAAGAGGGAGTCAGATCACCTGGAAATGGAGTAATAGATGGTTGTGAGCCACCATGTGGGTGCTAATTGATCCAGGTCCTCTGGAAGAGCACCAAATGCTCTCAGCCACGGAGCCCTCTCTCTCTTGACTCTATGGAATTCTTGATTTTTGTTTTTTAGTCTGCTTTTTTACAGCATCCTTCATTTATGACAGACTTTTAAAAGTTTTTTACATTCATTTATTTTATATTTGTATCTGGGGTCGAGAGAAGCGTGTACCATTATGTAAGTGTGGTGATTAGAGAAAAGTGTGGAAATTTGTTCCTTCCTACCTTGGGGGTCCTGGGGATTGAATTCAGGTAGTCAGCCTTGGTACCTTACTCACTGACCCATTGCACCAACCTGATGAGAGATTTTTATCTCTGTAGAGCCAGAGTGCCAGGGTGGCTGTTAGTGGTCAAGTACCAGCCTGCAATGTATGAGGCCCTATGTTGAATCCCTAGGGGCACATTTTTAAAAACCCTCATGGAGCAGGGCTGAGGTGCTCTGCTGCAAGGGGTCAGGATGTGGCAGTATCTGGGTAGGAAAGATAGTAGATGGCACTCCACATCCAAGCCTTGTAGGGTCTTGAGTAGAGAAGAGAGTTAATCTTTTCTTGAGCTCCCTTTTCTCCTTTTCCAAATGTGCCTTGTCTCCTGCACTCAGCTCTACACAGAACTGATACAGGAGCAGGGTCCCCAGGGCCTGACAGAACTGCCAGCCTTCATTGAGATGAGAGACTTGGCCCGGAGGTTTGCCTTGAGCTTTGGACCCCAGCAGCTCCATAACCGAGATCTTGTGGTCATGCTGCATAAGTAAGGAAGTGCTGGTTAGAGGTTGGGTACAGGGAGGGCAGGGAATAAGGTCTTGATGGGAAGCATAACCATGTGCAGAAGTAGCAGGCAGGCTGGTGCTGAGTGCGCCTGGGCAGCAAGAATGTAGGGATGGTATAGTTGGGTGTTTCAGACTCTTAACTGAAGTAATTCTCCCCAACCAAGGGAAGGCATCAAGTTCTCATTGTCTGAGCTTCCTCCTGCTGGTTCTTCTCGTGAGCCCCCAAATCTTGCATTCCTGGAGCTTCTTTCAGAGTTCTCCCCTCGCCTCTTCCATCAGGACAAGCAGCTACTGTAAGTTAGTGGTTGAATAGAGATGTGGCTTTGCAGAAGAGTCTAGAGACAGCTCAGTTCATTCTCTGTACCATCCCTTTAGACTATCATACCTGGAAAAGTGTCTGCAGCGTGTCTCCAAGGCACCTAGCCATCCCTGGGGTCCAGTCACCACCTACTGCCACTCCCTCCACCCTCTAGAGAACACAGCAGAGACCAGCCCTCACGGACCCCCCCACTCCAAGAAGAGGTGTGTTGAAGGTAAGAGTTCAGGGTTGGGGTTGGCATCAGTTCAGCACCATATCCCAGTTGCCTTTGCCCTAATTACAGGAGATGGGTTTTGATCTTCTTCAAAGTTATACTTTGTCAAATATTTTATCAGGCACCTACTATCATTTATTTTCTTCATTGAAAAATGATATAGAAACTAATGATAAAGCCAAAGATTGAACCAAGCATTCATGTTTCCTTTACAGCAAACAATACATTAATTTCTCATAACTTTCAGATCACCACTTGTCCTAAAATCTACCTAATATCTTTAATTTTCTTTTTTATATCATCTCTAGTAATATTCTAATCTGTTTCATATGCTAATTTGCATTTGCTAATATGTACTTTAAATTGTAACTTTGAAACTGTCACCGCTTTAATGAGACATAATTTTATAAACCATAGCTTTTATGTTTCCTTGACAAGTTTTAATAGTGGACATGAGTGTATGTGTGTGTGTGTGTGTGTGCGCGTGCGTGTGCGTTATCTTTCCATTATTTTTTTTTTAATTTTAGTACTTTATTTTTTTGTTATTTTTTTTTCCTTTGAGACAGGGACTCTCTGTTTGGCCCTGACTGTTTTGGAATACACTTTGTAGACCAGTCTGGCCTTGAACTCACGTAAATCCTTCTGCCTCTGCCTCCAAGTACTAGGGACTAAAGGTGTGCGTCACCACACCTGGCAAATTCATAATCTTTATGTAATACTTTAACATTTTAATTTTATTAGTCTTAAGATTATTTTAAGTGTGTGTAATGTGTACAGCATGTACTTGCCATATTGTGCATGAGGAGGCTAGAGGGCAGTGCTATAATGTAGAGTTGACTCTCTCCACTACATGGATTCTGAGTGTTGAACCCAGGTTTGGAGTTTTTACAGCTAGCACTTTTACCTGCTGAGCCATCTCACCATCCCACCAGTCTTTAATGTTCAGACATTTTCAGTGCTCCAAAAGAATCCGTGTCCCTGTTAGACTTATGGTTCTCCCTGTCCTCCCAGCCCGAGGCACTGTTACTGACCTTCCTCTTTCTGAATTTGTTTCTGGCAGATAGTTTATCTAAGCAGTGTCAATATTATGATGAGGCTTTGTGTGTCTGTATTCTTTTGTTTAGTCTGTTTTTTTTTTTTTTTTTTGGTTCTTTCTATAGCAGAATAATAGTCCATTGTATGGTCATTACCTGATTTGCTCATAAGTTGATTAACATTTGGGTTGTTTCCATTGTTAGACTGATGTGCATATCATCATTAAAATTCACATATAAGGTTTTGAGTGGACATACCTTTGAGATATATTTGGGAATGAAATTTCTGGTTAGGTTATATGGAAGCTCTACATTTAACTTTGTAAGGATCTACCAAACTGTTCTCCAAAGTTGCGTAAATCATTTTATATTCCCACCAGCAATGATTGGGTGTGGTTCCGTTTTTCCACTAATTCACTTGTGGTGTCCAGGCACCACTGCACACCAAATGGGGAAGGATGAAGCAGAACCAAGTTCTGTGGTCCACTTCTTCTCTTGGAATGTCCAGACTCCAGTACACATCAGTAGGAAAAGGATGAAGCAAAGTCTGGAACTGGTGGGTCGGCAGGACCCTGGTCCTGCAGTGAATGCCAGGGGTAAGAAGGTTTCCTCTGAAGATTTCACTGTTATGGCTCCTTTAGACTACGTTCAATGAAGCAGCTCTCTTAGATGGTATTAAAGAAACAGCTTGTATGCATACACTTTATTCGGGGTGAATAAAGTATTGTATAGTTTTGGGGAAGGGGTGGGCAAAAGTCTGAAGGCTAAGGTACTTAGATACCTCATTAGCATGGGGAAGCATTCCAGGAATTTTAGGTGCAGGCTGTATGATGTTCCTCAGGTAGGTGAGATGGAGTCTGAGATCCCCCCTCCCCCCAGGTAGAGAAGAGGAAGCCCCGCTGACAAAGGGATTCTGCCATTTTGCATTGAGCTCAGGACTTCCCAGTAATGCCAGACTTCATCCTTAGCAGTGGAGTTTCCAGACAATTGGGAGCCCAAGTTGTTCTTCCTCTCTGAGTATTTGTGACTGTCTGGGCTTTCTTGTGTTTATCTTTTAGTGACTGAATTGGTATCTCATTCTTTTCAGTTTGTATTTCCCTATTGGATAACAAAATTGAGTTTTTTTACTTCATGTTCTTATGGACAGTTGGTCTTTGGTGAATTGCTTATTAAAATCCTCTGTCTTTGAGACAAAGTCATGTATAGGCCAGGCAGAACTTGATCTTGAACTTCTGATTTTTCTTCCTCCATTTCCCAAATATTAGGGTTACAGACCAAGCCACCATATTCATCTTCTTTTGTTCATTCAAAATTGAATTGTCTTTTTTTGTTTGTTTTTGTTTTTGAGACAGGGTTTCTCTGTATAACATAACTCTGTACAGAGTTGTCTTTTTATTGTTGAGTTGTTGAGGGTTCTTTATACATTCTAGATAAATGTTTATTAGATAAAGATATACAAAAGTGTTTTAGCTATTTTTAGTCTGTTGGTTAGTTTGCTAGTACTCTCAATTATGATGAATTCCACTTTACCTATTTTTTATTTTTTTAACTTGTGCATTTCATGTTATGTCTTAAGGAACCATTCATTGGTCCAAGTTCACAAAGATTTATGTATGGCTACAGCCTCTGATGTCTATAATCCTTCATATAGGTTAATGTTGGGTTACAGCAAATTTGGGTTTGTTTCTCTGTAGTTACATGGTCACAGAGAAGGAAGAGGGTCAGTAGAGGTGTGAATGTTCTCTTCTGACAAATGGTGATGTATATTTGGCTGCAGTTTTAAAATCACATCGCCTGAGTTTTCTCAGGGAGAGAACTTTAGGTGTGAACACTTAAGTTGGCCGCGTCATCCCTCTTTTCCCTCTAGTTAGCAGAGAGAGTGCTTGTACTCGGCTCCACTGGTGAGAAGACACTAGAGTTGTTATCCTTTTATCTTCTGACTTCAGAAAACCCTATCTCCCTGGCCCTTATGCATCTGCTTCAGTCTCTGGTCCAAAACCAGTTATCATCAATCTAGAATGGATAGGATTTCATAATTCATTGCCTAACAGACTGCTTAATTTTGGGCAGTCAGTCATCTCCCACATTTGTCATCAAATGTTTATGTTCTCTGTGAAGTGTATTTGTTTCTATCTTGTTTCCTAGGTAGGTAGTATTTTCTAGGATAGGACCTGTACATAATGATATAGCATCGCACTGTAGCACCCAGGTACATTATTATGTAGGACTCTGCTCATTCTTGAGATGGAACAAAATAAGGCTACATAGATTTTTCATTATTTTCTGTTTAACTTTCCCTTAAGAAACAAGGGACAGGTTTATGAAAGTAGCTCTGGTTTATTTGATATGTGTATCTGCTTCTTTGCAGGCCCTTGCAGACTTCAGGAAGAAGAGTTCTCATCCCAGGAAGAAAGCCTTCGGCTGAACAGTGGCCCCACAACACCCACCCTCACCTCCACAGCAGTGAAGAGGAAGCAGTGTCTGAGGACAGTGGGCAAGAAGCAAAAAGGTAGACCAGGGCCAGGACCAGGGCCAGAGCTGATCTGCAGGTGAGGCCAAGGGAAACCTTGGTGTTTCTGTCCTTCCCCCTGCAGTACTGTCTGATATCTGGGTACTTCTGGTGCTTTTATAGCTGCAATGTCTCCTCCACACTCAGTGCTGTTCTCTCTTTTTACCCTTTGCTTTTTTATCAAACCCTGACACTGCTTTATTCTCAATAGTCAGCAACTCTTAGGCACCCAGAGGTTGAAGATGTCGAGTGCACCCTGTTTCCAGATTCGATGTGATCCTTCAAGCTCTGGCTTGGGCAGGCAGCTGACCCGGTGAGGTTTCCCTTCTCATGCTGGTGTTACCTATTCTAACATCTCTCCTGAGCCAGTGAGATTCTTGGATTGTCTTGGTCTCAGAACATTCTTTCCAGCATAGCATGTCTCTAGTATGCAAAGGACTGTTCCTCCAGAAGTGGGAGTCAGTACTAGAGCCTAAGTCCTGCCCCTCCTGCTGCCAGGCCCTCTTTTTCCATGCCTATGAGAAGAAACTCAAGGGGCCTGAAAGGACCATCTGAAAGCCTCTACTCTTTGCCACTGTCACAGACTCAGCCTTATGGAGGAAGATGAGGAAGAAGAGCTAAGTCTTCTGGATGAAGAATGGCAACATGGAGACAAGGTGTGGACCTAGCAGCCCCTTCTCCTGGAATGTAGAGTTTGAGACACCTATTCTCAGTCTTCAGGATGACCTTTTTATTGAAAGCTGCTAAAGGTTATTGGAAAGAATCATAGAGGGAAAGAGGAAAGGTTGCAGACTTAGTTCAGACTTTAATTAAATAAGGAGCTTAGGAATGACCACTCATAATCTCAGCACTTAAGAGACTGAGGCACGAGGATTGCTATGAGTTTAAGGCTACATAGTGAGTTCCAGGCCAGTCACGACTAGACAGTGAGACTCTGCTTTTGAAAACTGGTAGGAAAAGAAGTTAAAAATGCAAAGGCCAGCAAGACAGATAGTTTAGTTGATAAAGGTGTCTACTGCTAAACCTGAAGGCCGGTGGTCAGTCCCAGTCCAGACCCCATGCGGTAGAAGGCAAGAAATTATTCCCAGAACTTGTCCTGTTCTATAGTTTATGCACATACACACATACATACATGTTTTTTTTAAAGGAAAAGAATTAGAATAGCATATTTCTTCAGTTTCCAAATAAATATTGCCACTGAATCTCCCAACATTCAGGAGAATTACCTAGAGCCGGAACAGAACACTCAGTCTACTTCCTTCTTTCCTCTTTCCTGACAAGGCTGTCTGTCTATCCCTGTCCCTCCACTCCTCCCTCTCTCTTTCTTGGATACCTGATTTTTAGATGGATGATCTGATCTAGTGAACAAAACAGAGAGCTTGAAGTGAGGTCACTTGGATGTGAGTCCTTAGTTTCATATGAATTTATAGCTGTTGCTTGTCTAACTTCCATTTCCCCATTCTTAAAATGGAGAATTTACACATAATTTAGAGTACAAAGCACCTTATAAACAGCAAAGGATTATACCATAGCTTAGAGAAGCATGGCTATAGGCTTATAAATGGCAGATATTTATTCCTTCAGCTCTGGAAGCACAAGACATCTTGAGTTTTGGTAAACACAGATGGGTTCTCGTAAAGGCCCATTGCTAGTTTCAGGCTGTCTCATCCAAGCAACGGCAAGCCATTGCTGGCCTCTTGTGAAGGCACTAACAAAGTTCTAAGGGCTCCACCTAAACACATTCCAAAGATCATCTCTTTTATGCGCTCTAAGGGTTAGGGTCTCAACATACATATCAGGTAGGTCTTGCAGGAGGTAGATGGGAGGAAAGGCTACAGAAATTCTATCCACACTAAGCTAACACTGTCTGCTATTTTATTCTCTGGGTAGGGGAAGGAAAATTCAAATAGCACCTTCATACTTCTGTTCAAATAACCTGTTGAGGGGGCTAGGGTAATCCCATTCTCTGGTTCCAGGGCTGAATGCATGTAAAGGGGCTAGCTTGGAGGCCAAGAGAGGAGTCAGTTCTCTGATTTATTCATTGAAACTTCAGAAGGAACCATGTTTCTGTTGGTTTGTAGAATTTCAGAATAATCTTTATAACTTTTGACTCTTGTTTGCTCTAGATGCTTCATAGCCCTTCTTCTCCCAGTGAGCATGGGTTGGACCTATTAGATACAACAGAGCTGAACATGGAGGTGAGTATTTCAGGGCCAGTGTGTGTGTGTGTGTCCTTGGAAGTGAGGGTGGCCAGCTGTCTATCAAGAAAGACCAGAACCCACAGGCAGCTGTCTCTGGTGGTCTTCATGAGCCCATGTGGGAGAACTAGACTGGCTACCCTAGAACACACAGCCTTCTGTTTACTATTTGTTTATTTTCTCCATAACTCCATGTCTTCCATTTTCCTTCTTGTTGCAGGATTTCTGATGGGACTTTAGGCTTCTCCCCTTCTCCACTTACCACTGCAAGACCTTGAGTGAGCAGAAGGAAAGAGTTAAAATGAAGCATTCTTTGGGTCCCAGCCAAGTACTTTAAAGGAAAAAAGAAATGGCCTTATTTTTCAAATCTCCATTTCTTTCTGAAGTGGGTGCTGTATATAGATGCTATGAGCCCTGTCATCCTTAATGCACCATAGCTTTATGCTTTTGCCTGTTTGCAGTGGTAGGAGTTGGGTAGGGAGGGCTTTACCTCAGCACCGAAGTTTAGTAAACCTTCTATTTGATATTTTTTCCCCAAACACTGCCAGACTCTGAATAAACATGTTCACATCAGCTATTTCATAGGTATGGCTTGAGATTGTCATGTGGATGGAGATTGGGTTCTTTGACTTCCTGGCACCGTGGCCCCGTTTAATTGCCTCCGTACCCTCAGGTAGTTTGTGTATATGCTTTCAAGGATAGATGGATCTGTCAGTGAGATGAATGGAACAGATGGCTCAGGAGAGCTTAGCTGGCTCTGAGCGGTTGCACTGATGGTGACAGTGAAGGCCAAAATGACAAAAGATGGCACTGATGGGCAAGTGAGTTTGAAAGTTCTTGAAATTTGTTGTTTTACCCACCTAGCCCAGGGAGCATGAGATGGTAGCTGTCATCTAATTGTTCTTTTCAGGGTAGCTCATAGCTTTATCTCAAAGATGGGAAAGTCTCCACTCTCACAGTACCTGAGAGGAGGAGGATACAGAACTTACTGCACATATCTAACCCCAAATCTAAGAACTGGAGGGAAGTGACGCTACCAGTCCTCCCAGCCAGATCCTGACGAGTCCTGTCGCAGTGTTCTCTGATGCCCATCCCTGGTCTGCTCTCCACTATATCTCTCACCTGATTGCCACACAGTTGCCTCAGGAGACCTGTATTCTGTAAACAGAACTTGTTAATTCTTACTCTGCCTCTTGCAGCAGCATAGGACCTCTGTACAGTGACCAGATTGGCTGTCACAAACATGAAGTCATCTGGGTGACTTTCTGATGTCACTGCTTTTTTCTGGGGCTTATGGAGCTCTTCAGCGGCTCTGTGGAAATATGATTCAAGGTTTTTTCCTGCCCTTTATTAAGTGGATCCTTTCTGAGCACTACCATCCATCCAGTGGTAGTATGGAAGGAACAGTCTTCCAACGATCAGGCCACCCAGCCAGACCATTTCTACCTGTCCCCACCTTGCTGGTTGTCTTAGTCAGGGTTTCTATTCCTGCACAAACATCATGACCAAGAAGCAAGTTGGGGAGGAAAGGGTTTATTCGGCTTACATTTCCACATTGCTGTTCATCACTGAAAGAAGTCAGGACTGGAACTCAAGCAGGTCAGGGAACAGGAGCTGATGCAGAGGCCATGGAGGGATGTTCTTTACTGGCTTGCTACCACTGGCTTGCTCAGCCTGCTCTCTTATAGAGCCCAGAGATGGTCCCACCCACAAAGGGACCTCCCCCCTTGATCACTAATTGAGAAAATGCCCCACATCTGGGTCTCATTGAAGCATTTCCCCAACGGAAGCTCCTTTCTCTGTGATAACTCCAGCTGTGTCAAGTTGACACAAAACCAGCCAGGACACTGGTCTTCCTCTCCCATCCCAGATAAAAGAAGAGGTTGGAGTGAGAGTCTCTTTTTGAAAGGCAGCCTGTTGGTTTCCTAGTGGAGCAGATTCAGGGATCTGTGGAATCTGGAGACAGTTTTGAACACTGAGGCGAAAATATGCAGGGAATATGAGGTAGAAGAATCCAGGTGGGAAAAGATCCCCGAGTTATTTAAATACCAGCCAAGTTAAGGACACTTCAGAAATGAAAAGAGAAACTTGAAGACTTTGTAAATGTGAACATCCAGATAACACAATATGGTGGATTTATCAGTTCCTGGCCTTAGAATTTGGAGATGTGTTACACCTCCCACCCCTCATATCACAATTTTTTTGTCACTGTATTAGGAGATTTGGCCATCTTCCCTTTAAATATGGACTGTCTCTTAGGGTTTCTATTGCAGTGATAAAACACCATTTGAAAAGCAAGTTGGAGAGGAAAGGGTTTATTTGGCTTACACTACTACTACTAGTAGTCCATTGAAGTACGTCAGGACAGGAACCCAACTAGGGCCAGGAGCTGATACAGAGGATGCTGCTTACTGACTTGTTCAGCCTGCTTTCGTATAGAACCCAGGACCACCAGCCCAGGGATGGTAACACCCACCATGGGCTGGGCCCTCCTACATTGATTACTAATTGGGAAAATGCCTTACAATTGGATCTCATGATGGCATTTCCACAAGTGAGGCTGCTTCCTCTCTGATGATTCTAGCTTGTGTCAAGTTGACACATAAAACCAGCCGGTATACCGTAGTAACTAGGACAGATCCTGAGAGTCACATCAGTCCAAAAGTTTGGAGTTCTTTGTCATTTAATTCTTTTTCCTTTTAAGCTAGGTGTAGTGCCACATACTTGTAATCCCAGCACTAGGGAAGCTGAGTCAGGAGACAGATTTAAGGCTGGCCTGGGCTATATGGCTGTTTTTAAAACATACTGTTTTAAAAGTAACTACTTGAAAATGATGTCATTATAATTTAAAAAATAAATGTATAAATAAAATAATTATGTCAATATTCCCTCATTTTGTTTGTTACAATGTACATTTAAATATAATAGATGAGTTAAATGTATCTATCAGTTACTTTTATGTTGCTGTGTTAAAATACCATAAGCAAAAACAACCTCTAGAAGGAAGAAATTATTTTGCTTACTGTTCCAAAGAGGTAAGAGTCCATCATGGCAAAGAGGTATGGCTTCTGGAATGAAGCAGAGAGTGAACTGGAAGTGACGAGGCTTTGAACTCTGAAAGTCTACCTCCAGTGGCAGCACTCCTCCCTACCCCCTAAACAGTGCTACCAACTGGGACCAAGTGTTCAAAACCTTGAGCCTTTCTCTATAATGGGCATTCTCATTTAACCCACCACATTATTTAAATAGTTGGTAATTAGAAGTACAAAATACATTTTGATGTTAAGAAAAACATTTAGAACAAAGAAACCTACTTTAAAAAGACATAGTTTAGCATTTTTTTGAAGCTCTTGTTGAAAGCTGTTTTGGTAAATAGTTCTAACAACATCTTTAACTTCAAAAAGGGTTTCAACATTGATCCAAATGGCATAGATAGCTATTTGTATTTAGTGCTTTAATAGAGAAATCTAACTCCCCAAACCCCCAAAGTCTCCATTTTGGGAAACATAGAAATATCAGAAAATAATTTCCAAGGACAGATACATCCTCCTTACAGGACAGGTCAGAACTGTCTTGCATTTTGAATGTCAGTCTGGTATAAGTATTCTCTGAAGCACCTCAGCCACTCAGTGGTGATGCCTGTGGGCTTGGCTTGCTTCCCTTCCTTCAGAAGTGCTAGTGTTGATGAGAGATGGTCTGTGACATGGAGGTCCCACTAAAAGCACTAGAAGAATAGCTTTGTAATTAGTGCATGTTTCATGTGTACTCACATGTGTCGAGGGCAGTGGTTGCTAGGGATTGAACTCAGGTCTGCCTGTGTACGTGGATGGTGCTACCAACTAAGCTATGTCCCTACCCCCTGGATATTTATTTATTTATTTATTTGTTTATTTATTATT
>NC_034612.1:28421192-28425882 GCF_900095145.1 Mus pahari
GTTCTCCTGCATTTCTTTAGTAATGCCCTTCTTTAAGTCCTCTACCAGCATCATGAGGCATGCTTTTAAATCTGATTCTTGCTTTTCGGGTGTGTTGGAGTATTCAGGACTGACTGAGGTGGGAGTGCTAGGTTCTGATGATGCCCACACAAAATAGCCCAGCTAGGGCAAGGGGATCCAAAGACAAGCAACAGAGGCAGAGACAGTTCCCACTCCAATTGTTAGGGGACATGAAGACAGACTTCTGCTACAAATGTGTAGGGGGCCTAGGCCCAGCCCATGCATGCTCTTTGGTTAGTTGACTATAAGTATTTTTGTGTCCTTGACCACCCCATCTCCCTCAATTCTTCCTAATATTCTTCCACAAGATTCCTCAGTTTCTGCCTATTGTTTAGCTGTGGGTCACTGCATTTGTTTACATCAACTGCTGCGTGAAGCCTCTTAGAAGACAGTTATGCTAGGCTCTTGTCTACAAGCATACCAGAGTGTCAGTAGTAGTGTCATGGGTTGGCTTTCTCTCATGGAATGGATCTCAAGTTGAGCCAGCCAATGTTTGACCATTCCCTCATTCTCTGCTCCATCTTTATCCCTGCACATTTTGAAGGCAGGGCAAATTTTGGCTTGAAAGTTTTGTGCATGTGTTTGTGTCTCCCCCCTGCCACTGAAAGTATAGCCTGGCTATATGAGGTGGCCACTTTAGTTTCCATATTTTCAGCTGTTAGGAGTCTCAGCTAGACAACAACCCCATAGACTACCAGGATCCTCCCCAGTCCTAGGTCTCCTTATCATTCCAGAGATGACCCCCCCCCCCCGCTGAATTTTGTTTTCACTCCCAGTCCTATCCTACTCCATCTCCCAACCAGTCCCTCCCTCCACCCACCTTTGCTGTCTATTTTATTTCTCATTTTGATTAAGATTCAAGCAACTTCCCTTGAATCCTCCTTGTTACTTAGCTTCTTTGCGTCTTTGGATTATAGAGTGGTTATCCTTTACTGTATGGCTAATACCCACTTATAAGTGAGTGGATACCATGTTTGCATTTCTGGGTCTGGGTTACCTCACTCAGGATGATCTTTTCTAATTCCATCAATTTGCCTGTAAATTTCATGATGTCATTGTTTTTAATAGATGAGTAGTATTCAGTAATATGTGTTTCTCAGATACTAGATATTCCTCAGTTCAGCTCTGTATCCCATTTTTTGATTGGGTTATTTGGTTTTTTTTTGGAGTCTAATTTCTTGAGTTCTTTATAAATTTTGGGTATTAGCCCTCTGTTAGATGGAGGGTTGGTGAAGATCCCTTCCCAGTCTGTAGGCTGCTGTTTTATCCTATTGTCAGTGTCCTTTGCCTTACAGAAGCTTTTCAGTTTCATAAGGTCCCATTTATCAATTGTTGATCTTAGAGTCTGTGCCACTGGTGTTCTGTTCAGGAAGTTGTTTCTTGTACCAATGAATTTAAGGCTATTCTCCACTTTTCTATTAGATTTAGTGTATCTGGTTTTACATTGAAGTCTTTGATCCATATTCAAGGCTGTCTTCCAACCTCCATAAGCACTTGACCCATATTTGTCACCTTGTACAAAGCTCAAGTCCAAGTGGATCAAGGACTTTAACATAAAACCAAATACACTGAATCTAATAGAAAAGAAAGTGGGAAAGAACCTTGAACTCATTGGCACAGGGGGATATTTCCTAAAGTGGCTTATGCTCTAAGATCAACGATAGATACATGGGACCTCATGAAATTGGAATGCTTCTGTAAGACAAAGGGCATGCTCGATAAGACAAATCCTCAACCTACAGATTGGGAAAAAAAATCTTCACTAACCCCACATCCGATAGAGGGATAATGTCCAAAATATATAAGGAACTCAAGAAGTTAGTCACCAAAAAAAAAAAAAAAAAAAAAAAAAAACCAAAACACCAAACAGCCCAATCAAAAAGTGGGGTATAGAACCAAACTGAGAATTCACAACTGAGAAATGTCTGAGAAGCACTTAAATGTCCTTAGCAATCAGAGAAATGCAAATCAAAATGACCCTGAGATTCCACCTTACACCAATCAGAATGGCTGAAAACCCCAGGTAACAACAAATAATGGAGAGGATATGGAGAAAGAGGAACGCTCCTCCATTGCAGGTGTGATTGCAAGCTGGTACAACTACTCTGGAAATCAATTTGGAGGTTCCTCAGAAAATTGGAAATAGATCTACCCGAAGACCCAGCTATACCACTATTGGCAATATACCCAAAAGATGCCCCACCATGCCACAGGGGCACGTGCTCCACTATGTTCATAGTGGCCTTATTTGTGATAGCCAGAAGCTGGATACAGAAAATGTGGTTTATTTACACAATGGAATACTACTCAGTTATTAAGAACGAGGACATTCTGAATTTTGCAGACAAATGGATGGAAATATTGTCCTGAGTGAGGTAACTCAAACCCAAAAGGACATGCATGGTATGTATTCACTAATAAGTGGATATTAGCCCAGAAGCTGAGAGCACCCAAGATACAATTTGCAAAACACCTGAAACTTAAGAGGAAGGTTGACCAAAGTGTGGACACTTCCATCCTTCTTAGAAGGGGGAACAAAATAACCATGGAAGGAGTTACAGAGACAAAGTTCGGAGCAGAGACTGAAGGAATGACCATCCAGAAACTGCCCCACCTGGGGATCCATCCCATAAGCAACCACCAAATCCAGACACTACTGTAGATGCCAGCGAGAGCTTGCTGACAGGAGCCTGATATAGTTGTCTCCTGAGAGGGTCTGCCAGTGCCTGACTAATAGAAGTAGATGCTCACAGTCATCCATTAGATGGAACACAGGGTTCCCAGTGAAGGAGCTAGAGAAAGTACCCAAGGAGCTGAAGGGGTTTATAACCTTGTAGGAGGAACAACAATATGAACTAACCAGTAACCTCAGAGCTCCCTGGAACTAAACAACCAATGAAAGAAAACATACAGTGGGACGCATGGCTCTAGCTGCTTCTGTAGCAGAGGATGGCCTAGTTGGTCATCAATAGGAGGAGAGGCCCTTGGTCCTGTGAAGGTTCTATGCCCCAGTGTAGGGGAATGCTTGGGCCGGGAAGTGGGAGTGGGTGGGTTGTGGAGCAAGGGGAAGGGGGAAAGGATAGGGGATTTTCAGAGGGGAAACTAGGAAAGGGGATAACATTTGAAATGTAAAGAAAATAAGAAAAAAAAAACAAACCCAAGAAATCCCCTTCCCCCCCAAAAAAAACAAAACCAAAAAGAATGTACAGAATATCCAAGATACAGTCCACAGAACTCAAAAAGCTCAACAAGCTGAAGTGCCCAAGTGAGGATGCCTCAGTCCCATTTGGGGGAGAGAAGAAAACCATCACAAGTGGGGAGGGAGGGAGAGTCCTGGAAGGGAAAGTGGGTGGGCCTGGGGGGTTGGTGGGTGGGGGAGAGGGAAACCTGAGGGCCATCAGAAAGAATGTAAACAGGCAACCTCAGACAATAGGAGGTTGGGAGGACCCCCAGAATGCACCAGATACCTGGTTTGAGACTGGGAGGTGAGAGACTTAGATGTAATGCCCTACAGTAGGGAGAGGGAAATTATAGAGCCCACCTCCAGCATGAAGATAGGGCATCAAGTGAGGGATGGGGTTGCCACCCCACAGTCACATCTCTGACAAAAACCTCTGATTTTTCTTGTCTGCAAGAATTGCAGGGATGGAAATGGAGAGGAGCCTGAGAAAAAGAAGGTCCAGTGACAGGCCCAAAGTAGGATCCAGTTCAAGGGGAGGTCCCAAGGCCTGACACTGAGTTCACAAAAAGGGACCTATCATGCCTGCCCTCCTAAAGACCCAACAAGCAGCTGAAAGAGTCAGATGCAGATATTTGCACCCAACCAACGGACAGAAGCAATTGACCCCAGAAGCTGTTGAATTAGGGAAGGCTGAAAGAAGCTGAGAAGGGTGATCCTGTAGAAGGACCAGCAGTCTCAGTTAATCTGGAGCCCTGAGATCTCTCAAACACTGGACCACCGAACAGACAACATACACCAACTGATATGAGGCCCTCAACACACGTACAATAGAGAACTGGATTAAAGGCTAAAGGTTTTACCACCACCACCTAGCTTGCTTTGTAAATCATTTAAACACAGTGATTTAAACTTAAAACATAAATCTAGCTCTCATATCTTATCCATAATAAAAACCTTCCTTAATGGAGGGGCATTTCAGCACTTATTTACCTGTGCATCCTCACATACAATATAGAACTCAGAGGACAGCTTGCAGGAATTCTTTCTCTCCTACCATGTGACTGAACTCAGGTCATCACCCTACTGGCAAGTGCATCTACCAGTTGAGTCCCAAAATTCTGGATTTTAATGAACTGGGCCATGCAATACCCTGTGTTTGGACCTCAAGAAATGGGTCTTGTTAGAATCACTGATTTTCTGTCTGCATTAGGCCAAGCCAGTAGACAGAATAAGGGAGCCCAGGGAAGAGCTGGTCACTTCCACAAGGAGACTGGGATATGGAGTCAGGACTTATGGGGGAAGAAGTACCTGTGTGACTGGGCAGTGGTGGCTCATACCTTTAATCCCAGCATTTGGGAGGCAGAGGCAGGCAGATTTCTGAGTTCGAGGCCAGCCTGGTCTACAGAGTGAGTTCCAGGACAGCCAGGGCTACACAGAGAAACCCTGTCT
>NC_034612.1:28426177-28434192 GCF_900095145.1 Mus pahari
CTCTCTCTCTCTCTCCCCCCTCTCTCTCTCTCCCCCCTCCCCTCATCCCCCCACCTCTCCTGTACCCCAGTGTCCTGGAGAGAGAAGCTTCAAGTAAGGTGTCATACCATGGCCACTAACCTTCACTGAGGGTACAAACCACAACCAGCTGAGTGTCCCAACTGTACTAACAGACTTAATATAGCCACACACAGCTTCTTGGCAGGTGATATTAGTTATTTTTCTAGTTGTTATTGGTACAGAAAAGACTAGGAGTGATAAATTGATGTTACAGAGAATTAAGAGGAATTCAGTTGAAGGAGCACTGCTTCTAATATGACCCAAGGTGGAATAGTACAGTAACCAGATTGTTAGAAGCAGTAGGAAGGGAAATTTTGTATATCAAGTAACTAGTGTAGGGATCCAATCTTGACTACCAGTCATCAGGCCCATCTGCATATCAAGAACATGCTTCTGTCTACCCTAAGCCTCAAGCTTCCAGGGATTCCCCTGTCTCCACCTTTCACCTCCCCAAAGAAATGATGGGATTATACACAGCAGCTAGTTGATGGAAACATTAAGCCAACAGTAGAGGCAGGCAAAGGGGGAAACCTTGTGTTACTAGGCCTCAGAGGCTATGTGACAGTGTTTTAAGCATTTGGTTGGTTGGCAAGCTAACACTATGATCATTCCAAGTGGTTCCAAATCTAAAGTCAAGTACAGAAGAGGGCAGTAAGTTGGTCTTAAAGTGACTAACAATGGCCCAAGATAATGTCATTCTGGACTTAAAATATTCCAAACTCTCAACAATCTCTGAAGTTCTAATCAGTTTATTAGTCTTGCAGTCATTCATGGAAGGCAGAGCTTTGTTATGGGAACTTTTAAAGATCCTTTAGCTTAAGTAGCCTGACCTGAGGTGAGTCAGCCTTGTCACATTAACTGGTGAAAGCAGGTGTCTGTCAAGAATGTCCTCTGGGCCTCAGAGGAGATCAAAGAATGAAGAAAATGCTGGCCAGGCTGGGAACTATGGGGACAAAGGCCCGGAGAACACTCTGGTAGGCACCTGTGAGGGCTAGTTTATATGCCTGCAGAGGCACGGATAAAGAGACAAAACAGTGTTCAGATAGTGTCCTGCACTCTGGTTCAGACCTGGGATCCTGGTTCTCAGTACACAATGTTCTGATCCCTGGACAGGGTCACCTGTCACCACATACACTGCAGCACCCTGGTCAATTTGTGGCATTCTGTAAATGACTTTGTGCAGGTCAAAGATCAGTAGCAATGCTTGTGGAAAGAAAAAACAATTTGGTGGGAACACTTAACTGTCTCCATGACAAAATTCATGGACAAGGGCCAACCTGCCCTTGGGACTTCCCAATTCAATATAGCAATATATCACATAGCAATATGACACATAGGGGTGGGGAGGGGTAAGAACAGAAGCAGGTCTGAGAGAAACTTCAAGGTTTTGGTTCCCAGAGAAATAGGGAAGGGCAAGCAAAGGAGTGACCTGTGTGTTTTGAGGGTCACCTGGGCTGCTGCAGTGAAGCCAAGGTTGATGTGGGGTGATCAGCAAGCCAATTTGCTATTTTGCTCTTCCCAGCAGATGACATTAATAGGTAGATGGTGGTAAGGGAGGCAAAGAGAAATCAGTTGGTCAGAATGGGAGTCAGCAGGATGGAGATGAATCGTGCTAAGAAGCTTGAAGTCAAGTGCATGACATGCAGAGCTCTGCATGGGGCAAGTGAAGACTACTCTTGGTGTTATGAAATATAAAATATAAATTGCGGTATAACATGGTAGGAGTAATACTTGGCAGGACAGTGCTGAGATGTTCCTCTGAGGAATCACACCATGCAGCAGGCCTGTATAAAGATTTATTGTGGATGGGAGTGGGAACCTGGAAAGAGGTAGAGGCAGAGAAAGGAGAGGACTGGGGAAGACAGGGAGAGAGAAAGAGAGCAAGAGAGGCCGGCCAGGAACACAGGGTGGAAAAAGGAGAAGAGGGGCTAGGGTAGTGAGCAGTCCTCTTTAGATGATGCCGTGCTGCCAACATGGGACAGGAGCTGGGAAGGGATGGTGAATTGCAGATTCAAATCAGGGACTACTAGTATGTAATAATGAGAACACACCTTGGGGTGTGCTGGGTCACTCAGGTTGGCTCCCGACTGCCTCCACAATGGTTTTCCTGATTTTAGGATCTTGCAATCTCCAGTTGTTCCATTTTCTGCCCCTTAGCTGTGTAGGGCTGGATGGGATAAGGGCTAAGTTCCTCAGGGGTGGCCATGGACCCTCCTCTCTCTGAGGCAAAGAGATGACTGACCTCAGCAGCCTCTGCATCCTTCCTCGCTACTACTGCAGGTCTAGGAAGTAGCAAGCAAAGCCTGGGAGGGAGAACCCATTACCCTGAGTTCACTACCACTGAGGCCCGCAAAAAGGGAATAAGGCTAGGTTGTGGGAAGTCACCACCGTGCCTCTAACTGCTGACAACGTGAAAACCTCCAGCCATGAGAACAGGCAACACACAGGCTACCTCTGCAACAAATATGGGCCAGATGCAGACTCTGGTTCTAGTCTCAACACTGCTGACCCTCTGTGTCTCTGAAGGTGAGTGGAGAGGCCAGAGAAGTGTAGAGCCATGGGGGTGGACAGTGTGGGCACACAGGCACCGACCTTCTTGTTTTCATTCCTCAGCAAGCCCTGAGGTGTGGGTGCAAGTCCGGATGGAGGCCACCAGCCTCTCCTCCTCCGCAGTTCACTGTGGGGTCTTAGGATGTAACCTCATCTCCCTGGTAACAGTGAGCTGGAAAGGATTTGTTGATGCCGGGAGGACCAAACTAGCTGTGTTACATCCAGAACTTGGCACCCAGCAATGGGCTCCTGCCAGGCAGGCCTACTGGGAAACCCCGAGCAGTGTCTCAGTCCCTCTGACCCTGGAACAATCAGAAGCAGGAAGCTCCCTAGCCAACACCACATGCTGCTGCGAGTGAGTTTGTTACCTTTCCTCCTGGTTCCAGGGTTGCCTGTAGAGACCTGCCTAGATCAGAACCAGGTGTGTCTGGGGGAGAGAAGGGAGACAGGGAGGATCTTAACACCGACTGCCCATCTGACACTTTTCTCTGTGTCTAGGACTCTCTGCTCCAACTCCAGCCTCCATTCTTCAAGCAGACCTGGTGGGGATCTTGGGAACCTCAGGGTTTTTCCTGTTTGGTTTCATCTTTATACTACATCTCCGGTGGCAGCAGAGGCACTGGTGAGGTTGGGTTCAGTAATATCCACACACCACCTGGTTAGGGGCCTTCTGCCCCTCACTCTGCCTCTTCTGTCTCAAACAGGTGTTTGAGTAAAGCTCAGCCATTCCTCACTAGCATCCGGGCACAGACAGAGACTCAGGTAAGGCTTGAGGGACGGTGTCTGGAGCAGGATACCAGGGGTCCACAGCTGGACAGGGACTTGGGGTCTTAACTGACTCTCCTTCATTCCCTACAGTCCACCAAGACCATCCCTGGCCACTGGGGTGGATCCATCACCCCAATACCTTCCCCAACCCCCCAGCCATCTCGTTCATCAGCTCTGAATGAGACTGTAGTCCATTCTGACCAACACATGCCTCAGTGCATATTGCTCCCCACTAGTGACCCACCCCCACCCCCATGCTTGTCTCCTCAGCCTCCCCACTTGGCCTTTACACACAGCAGCTTCATCTCCATTGAGCGTGGACTGTATTCTCTGGCATGAGTGACACTTCCCCACACTCTTCCCAAGTTCCATCGGCGGCCTGGAACACAGTACCGTGGAAAAATGTTTAGAAGTTCGACGACAGGTACCCTTGGTCCACTACAGGCCTTTGGGACATCTGTCTACTCGTGTCCTCAGCCTGGGCAGCAGGCTTCCTCATGAATCTTGCTCTATTCTTAGGCTTCTGATAAGGGCCATCAAACCCTGCTAGCTGGGGTGTGGTTACCGAGTGTGCGTAAATGGACACCGGTGTGAGCGGAAGAGTACAGCAAAGCTTCAGTTACATCCTGTTTTGCACACATTTCCAGACACCCAGATGATTTCTTCACGAATGTCATTAAAGTGGTCCTTCTGTTTGGGACTTTAGCCTTGGTTTCTTTAGAAATGTTAAAGGCAGATTCAGTCCCTTGGGAGAAAGGAACCAGCTTAGAGCCAAAAGAGACTGGGACTGAGACCCAGGCTGGGGTGGAATGTCCTGAACCTGTGGGTCTTGCTGAGGGGCATAAGAAGCCCCAGCTCTCCTGGGCATTCAGTCCCTGCTATCTGACCTGGCCTCCTCTGTGTAGCTGGGGTGGAGCCCTGGAACCCTCTTCCACTGAACTCATGTTCAGAAGCAGAGAGAGGAGAGGGCAGAGGGAGGGCTTTTCCAGCTCCAATACTTGCTCCTTCAGCTCTCCTTTTATGAGCAGGGAACCAGACTCCCCACTGGCCACTCAGATGCACGTTGTAGGGTGTTTTCTGTTAGCTCGTGTTTCCCCTCATGGCCTCAAGCTTCCAGAATAGCAACTCTGAGACTTGAACATATTTACAAATGCCTAGGCCAAAGCTTGGGCTTGTTTTTTGATTATCTCATAATTTAATAACCTATTTGCTTTACTCTTTGTAAACCACTTGGCTGGCTACTTCTGCTCAGGTTCTATACATCTGTCCTTCTTAGAGTCCCCAGAGTGAATCCTCCCACACTTGACTCTATCTCAGAATTCCTCTCTCTGTACTGGAACTTCCACTTCCCTATTTCCTACCTAAGCTAATGGGCTAACAGCATTTTTATAGACAAGTGATGTTTCCATTCAGTACAAGAGATTCTCTCTACAGAGGCAGGCAGAGAGATCTTGCAGACACAGGGTTGACTATAGGCTCATCCACCTGAAATTGTTCTAGCTAGGAGCTGCGCTCCTCTGCAGGAGACAAGCACCCTGGGCTCCTGCACCATCCACAGAGGAGACAAAATGAGCCGTAAGCCTCGTGAGAGTCTTGCAAGACTTAAGGATCCTGAGTTTGGATTCCTGGGCCACTCTAGCATGGCAAACCACATAGCTTGAATACATGGGAGGTTCCCCTTGCTTGTGGGGTACATCCGGAGGCTAAGGAAGCCTTAGGAGCATGAAGATTGCAAACAGGGAGACTGAACTGTTGTTTGGCCTGTTTAGGCTTTAATGCCCTTGAACCAAGCCTGAAAGACTGAGAAGCTTGGGAACCTGTACAAGGCAGAGAATCAGGAAGTCTCTTAAGGGAAAATCGGAGCATAAGCATTCCTAGTGGACAGAGGCTTCCACATGCACCCCTGGAAACCCTGTCAGTGGTTTTGTCCCTTCCAGGTGACAACTAACCCCACTGCTGAGGGGCCAGATGGTCCCACAGGACCAAGAAGCCCAGAAGCCATTGGCAGGGGAAAACTTCAAAGCCTCTGTGAGTTGGGGCGGGGTGACCTGCAATTCATAGCCCTGCCCTCTGTTGGGATGGGAAGCTGGACCATCCCCAGCCACTTTCCTCTGGGAAGGCCAGCAACCAGACCCCCAAGAATTCTCCACAGACTCCTCCTGCCTCCAGTCACCCCAAGTCTGACTTCCTTGGCATAGTCTCTGCCACCCTCAGCCTTATTCCCTTGACAATTCTGCTTGTGGTGTCCTTAGTCTTTCTCACCTTCCCTATGTTTGCTGCATGTCCCCTTGCAACTTGCTGGGTGTCTGTACCCAAACATAGTCCTCCTGGCAGTCTAGATTCATAACTGCCACATCCTGAGAAGCCTGTACCACATTCTGAATTGGCTCAAGATCTTTTCTTCCTCAGCCCAACCCCACCCCAACCAGTGACAAGCCTATGGAAGCTGTGAGACTGAGGAGTTGTGTGACCTCGAGTCAATGTCTAGCCTTTAGGCCTCAAACCATTGCCTAGTGCATTGTTCTCAGAGTCTCAACTCCAGCTTCCTGGGTCCACCATGCACAGGAAGCATCCAGAAGAGTGCCAACGATGACAAAAAGCTATAGAATATGAAAAACAAATCAGGTCTGAGAGCTTGGGCAGCAGGACCAGGGAGAAGGCCCTTGTCAGGGTGGGGTGGTATGGGAGGGGTCTGGTTGGAACAGTGGAGCCTTCCTCCTCCTTTCTATTGCATGAGATTTTCCAAAGCCACATGGGGAAGTCACTTTAACCATATCCCCCAAAGCACAGGACATTAGGTCTGTTAGCAAAGTTATGGTGAAGAGAGACAGGGTTTCCAAACTGAGGGTCCAGCCAACCTCTGCAGAACAGGGGCCAGTGGCAGAAAGGATTCTGTAGATCCACTCAAACAGATTCAGCATCTGTGAAATAAAATAACTTGCTCACAAGACAGTGATGGCTGGAGAGTCCAGGGTCTGATAGCTGCCACAACCACCATCCAGAAGAGTGAAGGGGACAGCATGGGACATGTAAAGGACAAGATAAGGCAGAAGGTCAAAGTGGGAGAGGGGAGGACCAGCCAGCTATGGTATGCCTGTTGGTGGCCAGCTATGGTGCCTTCCCCTCCACATCCTCCCTCAGGATGTCTAAACCCTGATGCATACTGGGCTGGAAAGATGAAGCAGAGTTCAGAGTGGGTGGGGTCTGCAGGATTCTGGTCTTTTCCGGCTGTGAGTGAGTGCCAGGGGGAGAAGGCTTTCTCTGAGGATTGTAGTGTTACAGTTCTTTTAGACAATACTCAATGAAACAGCTCTCTTAGACACTCTTCAGTGAAACAGCTGGTGTGCATACACTTTATTTGGGGTGGACAATGGTTGTATATGAATCTTGGAGAGCTGGAAAGAGTTTTCAGGTTGAATGTAAAATCATTGGCCAGAGTTTAATCCCAGGTTCTTGCTGGATGGGTCCTTATTTGGAAAGAAGTTGAACTTATAGGTTTGCCAAGTTGAACTTGTAGGTTTGCAACCTTCCCCAGATAGAGGGTATATATATATATATATAGGCTTCCCAGACAAGGTCAGAGAAGGGAAACCCATGCTGGAAAAAGGGAGTCCCCCATATTGCGCCAAGCTCAGATGAGCAAGCTATCTGGATATGGTAGACTTGGACCTTAAGTAGTAAGGTTTCCAAACATCTCCCCCTGGAGAGATTTCATAGTAGCCCTCAGCCTCTGTGTTGGGAACAGTTTGGTACTGAGCTAGAACCCAGTTGGCAATGATTTTTGTAATGCTACTCATCTGCTGTTTTAAAAATTGGACAAGGCAGGGTGCCAGGAGGAGGGCTCTGATGGTCAATACAGGGCCAAGGAGGGCAGGAAGTCAAGCCACGAGGGGTTTGAGTACCATGAGGTTGGGGTGTTAGACACATAGCATGCTTGGAGATTCCCAGTGGAGATGAGCATTTGTATGTCTTGTTCCACCAGACAGATTTATTAACATAGAAACAGCATTCCTTTCCCAACATAATGCAGGTCCCTCACTGTCTGGCAGTCATCAAGTCCAGAGCAACTCCCACTAGGAAGTTTATCTGTTGTTGAAGGTTGAAGGGACTCAAGACTGTCTGTAGTGGAAGCCTGGTCAAGCTTGTCCTGGAAGTCTCTGGCCAAATGGTGTGTTTGGGCTGTTTCAGCTGTTCCTGTGACACCTAGTGAGACTGTGAGACCCATTCTGATGAACAGGGGGATGAAAATCTCTTTTCTTTTGGTCTTCTCCCAGCTGCAAGGCAAGCTCTTTAGGTTCCTAGAGATAAGCCTGGGGAATAGCCATTATGGGGGTACAGAAGCCTTGGGAAGGGGGTTTAATGCAGTAGTCAGTAGTTATTGCACCAGAGGAGAGTGTTGCAGGAAGGAGTTGACAAAGATCCCTACATGAGGATTCTGAAGAGATAGAAGAACTATCAACTGGACTCCAGAAACTCAAAAAACCCCATTAAAAATGGGGTACAGAGCTAAATAAAGAATTCTCAACTGAAGAATATCAAATGGTTGAGAAACACCTGAAAAAATGTTCAACATCCTTAGCCATCAGGGAAATGCAAATCAAAACAACCCTGAGATTCCATCTCACACCAGTCAGAAT
>NC_034612.1:28434882-28436525 GCF_900095145.1 Mus pahari
GTGAGGAGCCAGCCCTCGAAGGCTATAGAACCCTCAGCTCTGGCACAGCCTCATTGACTTCTGGCCCAGTGGGGTGTGAGCCCGGCACTGCTTCACTGCTATGGTTGTCTCTGTAGCCGCCTATGTGAAACTGGGAGCCCAGATCAATCTTTCCTCCCCCGTGTTGATTCTGCTGCGTAGTTTGTCACAGTGGTGAGGAAAGTCATCGCCTTGCTCTGCTTTTTTGTAGAAATGGGAAAGATCCAGAGAGGAAAGATCGTATTTCAGAAGTGCATCTGTTAGGCTGTGACCCCGCCACTCAGTTTTGCTCGTTTGTTTTGTTTTGTTCTGTTTTTAAGATGTATTTATTGTGGACAGTGCTCCACCTGCATATATGCCCTCACGCCAGAAGAGGGCGCCAGATCTCACCGTAGATGGTTGTGAGCCTCCACGCGGTTGCTGGTTGCTGGGAATTGACCTCAGGACCTCTGGAAGAGCAGTGCCTGCTCTCAACCTCACTCACCCACGCCAGTTTTGAATCCTTACCTCCCTATAAATTTAACTGGATCCTGAAGTTTCCTCCAGTCCAATTTTCTCACATGAAATCACGGAGATTAAGAACTACTCTGCTGCTAAGTGCCTGTACGCTGAAGCCAAACACCTGGATGTAAATTTCAGGGCGCAGTCCTTGTGGACTGTGGACATATGCAAAGGAGAAAAAGCATGCAACCAATGGACCAAAGCAGAGACTGTAAACTGTGAATCAGGATGAGACACTGAACCTCTTCACCTCGCGTCTCAGCCTCTCATGGCCTCGTTATGCTTATGTCTTTCATGAGGCAGAAGAAGGCTACAGTTTGAATCTTCCAATCAGTACTGTTTGTGGTCAGCGTGATAGAGAGTTGAATCTGTCCCATCAAACTTGAATTTTTCCACAACCTAAGAGGCCCCTCTGACTTTTCGGGGGGCTATTTTAGCTGGATTAAACCCTTCTTGTTTCACTGGAGCCCTTTTTATAGACGGCGGACTTCTGAGCTGTCTGTTGGCATCTTCTGCTTTAATTGAGCGTGATCCTGAGATGGAGGATTTGCCACCCGCCAACTGGAGGAGAGGGAAGTCTTGGCAGTGGCTGATACTTCTTGCTATATGTGGATAAGTATGCTGACAATTGCAGAGAATCCGCTGCAAAGTTCACTTCACTGCAAATCTTAATATGCAGGCTCTCCAACTTGGTCAGATAAACTTTTCATCTGGACCATTTTCGATCTGTTCAAGTTTGCTTGGCTTTATAAAGACGGTAGCACTTGCTATTGCCCTCTGAGTAGTCACAACAGTATTGCTACTGTGGCACTGTGGCTGCTCAAATGCTTTCAATGTCTGGAACCCTCTCGTCATTGAATGTTAGATGGTTTGTCTTCGGCTGGGAGTGACTGGACCAGAAATAAATGTGTGGGTGTTGGGGTCACTGTTGCCAGGAGACAGCATGCTGCAAGGGGAAGCTGGACCTGAGATTAGTGCAAGAGCCCTAAGTTTTATTCATACCTAACAGAAATAGGGAAATTATGATACAGTTAACAGGGAGCCCATTGTTTTAGACTTAGTCCTGTCATCAGCTCCAGTGGACCAGGCTAAAATTGAAACAGTATCATTCATGTTAAATTCCG
>NC_034612.1:28436536-28446133 GCF_900095145.1 Mus pahari
CCCAGAAGCTGCGTCACTTCTCCAGGCTACCCTCTAACCAGCAGTGGACCGGAGCAAAGATGGCTCACCTTCTGGCTCAGGCCTTGAGACTCCTCCAGGGCAGACACCCCTCCTCGGGCGGGATAGGTGCTGTGTGTAGGTTCAGGCCAGGAGACTGCTCCTGGGCAGACACCCCTCCTCGGGCGGGATAGGCGCTGGATGACTGGACCCAGAAACGGGATCCTTCCCAGAAGCTGTGATGCCCGGCTGACCTATTTTCTTGTTTTTTTGTTTGTTTTGTTTTGCCTTTTTATTGACTAAGTAATTTGTGTACTTTACATCCAGTTCACAGCTTCCCGTTCCTCTTCTCTTCCCAGTCCCTCCTCTCCTGTCCTCTTCCCTCATCCATCCCTTCTTCCTTTCTCCCCAGAAAAGGGGAGGCCTCCCATAGACATCAGCCAGCCCCAGCATATCAAGCTGCAGCAAGACTAGGCATATCCTCTTCCACTGAGGCTGGACGAGGCAGCCCAGTTAGGGCAAAGAAGTCCAAAGGCAGGCAGTGTAGTCAGAGACAGTCCTGGCTCTTGACTTTGGAATCCCACATGAAGACCCAGCTGAACAACTGCTACATATGTGTAGAGGGCCTAGGTCTGTCTCATTCATGCTCTCTGGTTGGCCATTCAGTCTTCATGAGTCCCCATGGGCGAGGATAGTTTGCTCTACAGATTTTCTTGTGGTGTCCTTGACCCCTCTGGCTCCTTCAGTCCTTCCTCCCCCTCTTCCACAGGATTACCCAAGTTGCACTCAATGCTTGGATGTGGGACTCTGCATCAGCTTCTAAGAGTTGCTGGGTGAAGCCCCTCTGATGAGATTTATGCAAGGTTCCTTGTCATGTTTGCCTTTCTGCTGGGTTACATCACTAAAGATGACCTTTTCTAGTTCCATCTACTTGCCTGCAAATTTCATGATGTCATTGTTTGTAATGACTAAGTAATACTCCATTATGTAAATGTACCACATTTTTAAAATCCATTCCTCAGTTGAGGGACATCTAGTTTGTTTCCAGTTTCTGGCTATTGTGAATAAAGCTGCTATGAACATAATTGAGCAAGTATCCTTACGGTATGGGGGCATTTCTTTTGTGTATATTCATAGTAGTTGGTAGCTAGGTGTCTTGAGGTGGATCTATTCTCAATTTTTTTGAGAAACCACCAAATTGGTTTCCAAAGTGCTTGTACAATTTTGCACTTTCACCAGCAGTAAAGGAATGTTCCCCTTGCTCCATATCCTTCCCAGCATGCTTGAATTTTTGGTCTTAGCCATTCAGACAGGTGAGAGATGGAATCTCAGAATTGTTTTGATTTGCATTTCCCTGATGACTAAGGATGTTGAACATTTTTTCCTCTAAGTGCTTCTTGATCCTTAGTTATTTCTCTGTTTAGCTCTGTACCCCAATTTTTAACTGGGTTATTTGGTTTGTTGATGTCTAGTTTCTTGAATTTTTTAAAATATATTTTGGATGATGCCAATCCTTTTTATTTCTCCCATGGAACGTCTAATACCAGAAGCTTCCTTGAAACAACCCACACTGCAGGCCCTGCGGGCCTTTTATCTATCATGTAACCTCACTGGAGATGAATCTCCTGTTCATCTATCCATCCTTCCTGTCCACTACCTTCCCTAGCACAGACCTCAAATTAAACACCAAAACAAGAAGCTCCCAGATGTGGGCCTGTAAAGGATATTGGAGAAAGTGCTAGAAGTCTGAAGACCTGCTGTAATTATAGATATGTACCACCATGCCTGGCTTCCTCTAGTACTTTTTAATTTTTTTCACTGCCTAGCTCAGGTGGGGCAACCTAAATTCCCAAACACCAGTAGCCAGCTAGAGCACTGTGTTCTTCCCCAGTAGAACCATAATGCTTCTTTAAGACAATAAGAGATGCAACAGTTCATAAGGGCATTTGACAAGGGTTAAACACCAAAATGTGGTTGAGAATGTAGATTTTATGTAAGTCTTTGCTGTGGGCCCCTTTGATGTTTCTCTCTTAAAAGTCAGTCTCCTGTTAGAAATTGACCAGGCAAGTTCCATGACCATTTGAGTAACAGCTTTGCGGCCCCTTCCCTGTGCTCCGCTACCTCCAGCTTTCTTCTCTCTCCCAAGTGGAACTGAGGTGTTGTCACTTGAGCACTTCAGCTTGTTGAGCTTTTTGAGTTCTGCGGACTGTATCTTGAGTATTCTGTACTTTTTTTTGTGGCTAATATCCTCTTATTAGGGAGTACATACCATGCATGTCCTTTTAGGTCTGAGTTACCTCACTCAGGATGATATTTTCTAGTTCCATCCATTTGCCTGCAAAACTCAGGATGTCCTCATTCTTAATAGCTAAGTAGTATTCCATTGCGTAAATGAGCCACATTTTTTGTATCCATTCTTCTGTCATGGGACATCTGGGTTGTTTCTACCTTCTGGCTATCACAAATAAGGCTGGTATGAAAATAGTGGAACACGTGCCCCTGTAAATTTTTGAAAAATACAAATAAGCAACAAACAAAAACTGTTCCCATCTGTGTTGCCTGTGTTATCCAAAGGCAGGCATGTGAGAGCAGGTTCTAACTTGGAAGTTTCTACCCAGGACAAACTGAAATGTGTAGGCTTCACTGCACTTGTCTATCCTGGCCTTTCATATGCCCATATATCTCTTATACAATTTTCTTTTTTTAGCATTATTTTATATGTATGAGTGATTTGCCTGAATGTATCTGTGTGTACTGTATGTGTGCTATGCCCACAGAAGCTAGAAAAGGGCATTGGATCCCCTAGAACAGGAGTTACAGGTAGTTATGAGCTTGTGTGTGGTTCCTGGAACCAAACCCAGGTCTTTTGCAAGAACAGCTAGTGCTCCTAATCATTGGCCATCTCTTCCACCCACTAAGATTTCTTCACAAATTTCCATGTAAGACTGCGACCTGGCTGCGTTACACGTAACAGTTACAATCAGGCAATTGTTCTGAAACACATCTGCTTCTTCCAGCTTTGTTGACTTTTGGCACACTGACAAGAGTGGTTCCATTTTACATCTGACCGTGTTCATACATTTTTACAATCCTGTCTTGTATTATTTCAGTGTTTTCCCCAGCTGTCTCTTAGGTAAGAGCTGAGGACCCCACGTTTCCTGAATGGACCTGTCCTGGTGGTGTCTTAATCTGGTCCCAGGACAGAAAGAAAATGTTAGATTGAGCAACAAAGAGCTTTGTCAGGGGGGAGTTTCAGAACAGGCTTATCTGGGTTCCAAGGATTTGATCGTTATTTATAGGCATCTTTATTTTTTATTATTACATGCACTTATTTTTCTTTTTAATTCTTTAAAATTATGTTTCTGTATATATGGGTGTCTTTGTGTCTGTCTCTCTGTAAGTATGTGCACATGAATTGTACAGGTGTACCAGAGCATCAGATGACCTAGAGCCAAAGTTGAAGGTGGTTTGTAAGCTACCTAAAGTGAGTGCTCAGAACCAAACTTCCTGTAGTAAGAGCTTTAGTTTCTAAAATAACCCAGGTAGGTTATATGAATATGTTTGTGTTTTAATCGCTGATGTGGGATATGGGGCTGCTTAAGTTTGTCCACAGATGTTAACTATGATTGTCTTGTGCTCTAGGGGGGGCATGGCACCCCCTGTATGCTTGCATTGGGATGACTTGACAATCAGGCAACTTTCTTCTCACAGTCCATAGATGGTAGGGAAAAGCCAGGTGGAAGGTAGACATGGCTATTCCTGGACTAGGAGGGCATCTCCTGAAGACCCTGCTTGGGGTTGAGGTGTACCTCAGCTGACACAGTCCTGGGGAGTGGTTGTGTATGCTTGTAATTCCAAGACGTGGGGAAATTGGGTGTTTCTGGTCACCCTGAGCTACATAGCCTGAGCTATTTGAGACCCCCATTAAAAAAAAAACAAAAAAGAAAAGATTCTACTGACAATGGAAATGGTTCGCCTGCCCCTTCTAACTGAACTTTCCATTCAAACGAATTTATCCCAAAGATTCTGTGCCTTTGGGTTCTTAGAGGGCAGTGGACTTAGTGTGTCAGCAGAACATGTAGAGCCTGGCTAGAGTTAAGGGATTTGGGGACCTTGGAGACTGTGGTGATAGCACATATGAGAGAGAAGGCAGGCTGGCTAGCCAGCTGCAGGGAAGCATGGACAGGTAATCAATGCCAGGAAAGCTACGAAAATGAGAAGATACCTTTGTACGTCACACAGGAAGAATGATACCACTTCCTCTGATAAAGTCATGTCTGCCTGCCCCTCAGCTAGATGGTGGCACCTCATCATGGGAATGGTAGGGTGACTCATAGAACCACTCCTGAGGATCCCCACCTCTCAGGTCTCCACCCTAGTTACAGTCTAGCTGTGTCCTTTCTCAGAAGTGTTTCAAGTAATATATTGTGAGTGACACATGGTTGCTCTCAACCTTCTTTGCCCACTTAGTCCAAAGAAGGTTCAGTAATGACCACAGCTAGGGTTCAGTCTGAGGACTATGAGGGGTTACTGAAGAATAGGAATAGGGCAAAGAGCAGAATAAGGGACCCAGTTCTAGACATCTACTCTGGGACCAGCTTCCTCAGCATGGGGCTCAGCTTGTTAAAGACATGGGTCAGCTTTTTTTCTCCCTGAAAGGGTATGTTATATCCAGACAGCCTCTTTCTTGGGTTGAAAGTAAGCCTGAGCTACACAGAGAACCAGCAAGGAAAAGAGAGAGGGGAAGGAAGGTAGAGATAAGGAGGGAGAGAGAGGGAGTCAGAAAAGATCTATCTTTATCTCCATCTCTCTCTCTCTCTCTCTCTCTCTCTCTCTCTCTCTCTCTCTCTCTCTCTCTCTCTCTCTCTCGGCAGAGAGGAGGTCAAAGTGGAAGAGAGGAGAGAGGAGGGAATGACAAGATCATAAATCACTAACAAAAATGGGGGCTGGGCTCAAGACACAGCCATCAATTCAGTAACTACAAGGCATGATCTTCTGTGACATGAGGAAGAAGAAGCCAGAACGTTAAAGGGAGTTGCTGGCCACAAGGAGGTGGAAACGGGGAGGTAATGCACCCACTTAGCCCTCCAAATGAGAAGACCTTGGGGGATGTGTGTCACTTCATCCTGATCCTCTCTTGACTCAAAGCACCTCAGCATCCTTCCACAGTGTCTCTTCTCTAGCCTTATGGCTCTGCTGGTCTAACTTCCTGGAGGGACTCTGGCCATGGCTTGGATCCTGCTTCTTCTGCTGTCAGCAGCCTGTCTGCATGCTCGTGAGTGGTGGGGACCTCACTAGCAGGGACTGAACCACAGAAGGGAACAGTGGGGCTGGCAAGGGTGGGCTGTCATGTAGACAGGTGTCTTCTAGAGGAGCCAGCCTGTCCTCTTTGCCTCAAGAGATCTCATCCCTCAGAGAGAGCCCATCCTAACCCTTAACTCTCTTTGCTGTCCCACCAGCCATAGGGACAGTCCTGCCCTATGTCCCACCTTTGACTGTGGATGAAGGCTCAGGATGCTCTGGGTTGTTCTTTCCACCCTTGCAGTAGCTTTAGATTCTCCCCATCCTTCCCAGGGAACTTTGCAGGATCCAACAGAGAAAATGCTTATGGGATCAACCAACCAGCTCTCCCATCTGGAGTCTAGGGCGACTCTATCAAAATCCCCTTCTCTTTCTGGGAGTTGGTCAAGGATTGGCAGATGAGGATACTCGGGAGATGGAAGCACTTACATGGGAAATTAATCTACAATTCCACCCTGCCTTTCATTCATGAGCACTTCAAGGACCTGTTCATCCTGAACTGGACATAGCATCAGACATCTGGAACATACATAAGCATTCTAAGAAACAAGAAGGGGACACAGTGAGGGACACCTGCATCCCAGCACTGGGGAAGGTCAGAGAGGAGCATCAGGAGTTCAAGGATATCTACAGTTACATACCAAGCTGAAGGGCAAACTGGGGCCCACGAGACCTTGTGTACACAAAAGAAGAGCCCAGTGTAAATGGGGTTCAGAGCAGATTTAAAGCCAGGGTGACTAGAAGATACAGGACAAGGGCAGAGATGAGTAGATAGTGTTGTGTAATGGAATGTTAATAATGAAGAAGTGAAAAATGCAGCTCTTGGCTTTCAGGTAGGCTCAGGCCTCCAATAGCATTAGTAGCAACTGAAAGGAGGGAGAGAAGCAACCTGAGAGGCAGCAGAGTCTGAGGGATTCAAACCATGAGGGTGAATCTGCAGGGTGCAGCAGCCTGCACTGTGTGTGTGTGTGTGTGTGTGTGTGTGTGAGAGAGAGAGAGAGAGNGACATAAAATAGACATCATCGGGAGAGAGAGAGACAGAGAGAGAGACAGAGACAGAGAGAGACACAGAGAGAGAGACACAGAGAGAGACAGAGAGAGAGAGACAGAGAGAGTGAGAGTGCTAGAGAGGGCGTTCTCAGGGAGGCAAAAGGGAAACGTGGTGAGTGCAGAGCAGAGAAGGCAGACATGTGTCAAGAGGTCAAAGCAGGGTGAAGAAGCAAAGAAAGATATGGACATGGGTTAGGGGATCTAGGACTTGCTGTGTTGAGCTGGACAGCTGAAGACTGGCCTCAGGTCCTGGTGATACTCACACCTGTCCTTGCCTGGCTGCAGCAGAGCTGTTTGCTGCCCTGGGCCCCTCTCATTGTCTGAACACAGAGAACAGCTGAGAAGCAGGATGGAGAACCAGCATGGCTGACACACTGACATTGTTTCTTCTCCTACAGGGCCAGTAGGAGAAGCCTAAACCCCAGCCAGGCGAGTGCCTGTCATTCCAAGGGGCAGCTGAGGGGCTTTTGGGAAGTTTATTATGAGAGGCATACAAGGAGCCAGAGAGGTGATTAAGTCAGAAAAGATTGGGACTTGGGTAGGAAGACCTGAGTTTGATGGGTCCAGAGCTCACACATTATAAGCCAGCGATATGTCAGGAATTTGCAATCCCATCCCTGGTCAAGCAAGAAATAGGCAGAGTCATAGGTCATTTGTCCACTTAGTCTAGCTTAATTGGTGAGTTCCAGTCCAATGAAAGATCATGCCTTTAAAAACTAGGGGGATTGCTCAAGGAGATAAATTACGGTCATAACATTTTCTAAAATGATTTTATGTGAAGTATTTCTAATTACATATTAATGGATAAACAATAATGTGTGTTACTGAAATAGCTCAATGGAAAATGGAGTCTGCTGCTAAGTCCAGTGACCTGGGTGTGATTCCTGGGGACCCAAATGGTATACAGTGAAAACTGACTCTGGACAATTATGCTTTGCCTCTCAGGCTCACCCACAGGCTCCTGGTGAGACATCATCTCTTAGTCTCCAGCTAACAGACCATGATATCTCACCAGAGAGGTGAGGTTACGTCAAAGTATTGATGACCACACACCCTGCATACGACCCCCTTCCATGTCTCCTCACTGGTAATCAGAGCTCATGGCTATAGGATTCTGCTGTAAAACACCATTCTTGGATAGATATAAGAAGATAACCGTTATGTGTGCTCTGATACTGTCTTGTGGAACACAGGTCACATGATCCTGAGATCATGACTGTGCCGTTCTCTGTCTGCTCATGGAGTTCTTGACACTTTTAATACAGGTCTTACTCCCAGCAATCCGTCTCAGAATCTCTCTTGAGTCTTTGCCTCTTCCCCGGATATGACACCTCTTAGAAAGTTGCACATTGTGTCCAGGATGCAGGTCACAGGGAAAATTGCAAGGACCATGGTCCACATTGATAATCACAGCCTGAGAATTGGAGGTCCCCTCTCCCTTATTCCTGAGATCCTGCCATCTCATCCAGTACCTCGACCCTTCCATGCTTCACATCCAGTGACAGACCATGGCTTGCTTGGGTCCCATGTTGGGCTTCCTTTATTCACAAGTCCAACTGTATGCATCCGCTTTCTCATTTCTTGCCTTGTTGATATTTTGGCCTCTGGGATTTCTCCTAGGACAGGACTTTTGTCATTCCAATTATTGACAGGTAGTGACGGGAAGATTATCAGTTGGAGCACTGGTTCTCAATCTGTGGGTCACCACCTCTTTGAGTGTAGAAAGACCCCATCACAGGAGTCACTTATCCTGTATATCAGATGTTTATATTATGATCATAACATTCACAAAATCAGTCATGAGATACCAATGACACAATTTTATGGCTGGAGTCACCCCAACATGAGGAAATATTGTCCCAGCATTATGAAGTTTGAGAACCAGTGAAAGGGAAGCAATTCTAAGTATGTCTTGAGTTTGCAGCCAGCCTGGGTTATATGAGACTTTGTCTTGAAACCAATATCGAAACTACCTAAAACTCCAAAAGGTACAGAGAGGTCATGGAGAAAGGTAATCTGTTTGTTCTCTTTTGGTTGCAGATGGAGAACTTGAAGATAATGTCAGTTTCCTCTTCAGATTTACATAAAAATTGTGATTATCAATATTTTAGGATATCTTATTTGTTTTTTTCTTGTTTCTGTTTTATAGTAGAAAGGGGGTATTTCTACTATATAGATATGACTGTGCTGGGCCTTGCTTTGTCGACAAAGACAGGCCTCAAACTCAAATATGCCTCTGCAGATGCATCCCACAAAATGCAATGAGTTGTTCTGCCACCATGCCTGGCTAATTAGTAGTTTTCAGTTTTTGTTTTTTTGGGGGGCTTTTTTTAATGCTACATATCTAACACTGACACAGTGAGAAGAGAAAGTTTCTCTGTTTTTGTGACCACAAATGCAATGATTTATGTATAAATGCCTCTGTCCTTGGCTATCAGCAGAAGTTGGCAGACCTCATAACAGAGGGGACTAAGCTGGTCCTCCAGTCCCACTCACCGGGCCTTTATGACACAGTATTGAGTCTCTTCCTGGTGACTTTTCTGGTCAGAGGTGCTATGGGTGCTTATGCTGAAACTGGGCACTAGATGAGGGAGATGAAGATGATGATCTCATCCTAGGGAGAAACTCGAGGCCAGAGGGTAGAAGGGCAACTGTGCTATTGCAAAGCTGCAGCTGCAGCCTGAGCACTTCTACATCACCAGCCTCAATCCTTCTGCCACCCTCTCTAGCATCTCCTCCACTCTCCCCAGGCCACAGTATGGGTGGAGTATTTTGAGGTTCCATCTGGGGTTTGTGAGTTATCACTAGGGAAGAGGAATCAAGGAGTGTGTGGGTAGATGGTATAACCGAATCAAGGAGTGTGGGTGGATGGTATAACCAAAATTGAGAAGAAAGGGGTACTTTTCATCCATGAGGTTATCTTGCTGGGTCAGGGCCCATAGAGCCTGCAGTATGTGCTATCTGAGGGATGTTTCTGGAATGGAAGAGTTCAGAGAGAACTAGGAAGCCTTGAGTATGTTCTCTCTCACCACTGTCCTATGATAACCAAGATTGGTATAAAAATCACATAATCTGAATGCTGTGGACAGTGCCAGGAACTGGAGTCTGAAGAGTCACTGAGCTTGGTCTGAGGGAGGTTGTGTTTACTGAGGATGAAGACCGGATAAAGTTGGTAGCTGATCGTCTTATAACAGTGCTTTGGATGGTCTCTCTCTCTCTCTCTCTCTCTCTCTCTCTCTCTCTCTCTCT
>NC_034612.1:28503173-28517125 GCF_900095145.1 Mus pahari
AGATACTAATGCTCATGCCAGCAAGATTCTGCTGAATGGACCCTGATATTGCAGCCTCTTGTGAGGCTATGNCAGTGCCTGGCAAACACTGAAGTGAATGCTCACAGACAGCTATTGAATGGAACACAGGGTCCCCAATGGAGGAGCTAGAGAAAGTACCCAAGGAACTGAAGGGGGCTGCAACCCTGTAAGTGGAATAACAATATTAACTAACCAGTACACCCTGAGCTTGTGTCTCTAGCTGCATATGTAGCAGAAGATGGCTTAATTGGCCATCACTAGGAAGAGAGGCCCCTTGGTCTTGCAAACTTTATATGACCCAGCACAAGGGAAGGCCTGGGCCAAGTAGTGAGAGTGGGTGGGTAGGGGAGCAGGGGCGGGGGGTTATAGGGAACTTTCGGGATAGCATTTGAAATGTTAATAAAGAAAATAATAATATAAAGTCTAAAAAAAATGTCATGCTTCATTCCAATATATTTGTGTCACTCCATTACCTTATAAGACAACCATTGATTGGGAAAAGACTAAGGCTAATTTGCAAGGATTGTGGAGAGATACTGACTTTTCTCATGACATGGAACAGTTATAGACAGAAATTTCAGATATTAACAGAAGTCATTTGGATACTTGGAACATTGATGAATTGGCCAGAGATTTAAAAATAACCTAAATGTATTGAATCCCTTGGATTGGGTTCAATATATAATCTTACTTGCTATTATCATTGGCATTATTTTATTAGTAATTGTTTTGTTTCCACTCATCTTTAGAGTTCTTCTGAGATCTGTAGCTATCACAAACTGGGACATTCTGGGACTTCAGCGGAAAAATAATAAAAGAAAGGGGGAGTGCTACATCCACTCCAATGAAGTCTGCTTGACAGGCCTAGAAACCTGGAAGCAGTCCTGAGGCAAAGTTTCACAGAAACTTAGCCTCCTGGAACCTTGACGTTCCCATAGCCCATACACTCAAAACCTGTCCCCGAGTTAGACTGGTGTATGGATCCACATGCTCTCTTTCAGTATTGCTTTATTATAAGTGCCTTTAAGAATTGATTTTGACATATAGCTAAACCTTCACCAGTGTTCCAGTGTCCTAGAAAGTCCTTGAAGCCTACCCTGACCTTGGAATTCAGTGAGAATATTACCTTTTCAGTAACTTTCAAATTTACTCCTAGTAGAGACAGCGAAACTAATTAGGCATTACAATTTACCTGAGTAGAGCTAGAAAAGCTCAGGGCTAGTCTGCATAGTAATTACTTAGAACAATAGCTGAATCACACCCAAACACAGGAATACACAATGTCCTAGGAAATAGGTGGGTGGTAGTATTATTCATGAAAGGGTTATTAGAACAGAATTTCCCTTGTGCAGGTTTTTCACTAAGCCCAGAGGAATAACATAATCAGGTATTTACTAAAGGACCCCTAATGGTGGGTTTAACAATAGACTAGCATTGTATCAGAGCATTTACCTGGCTCCTGTGTTTAGCTGATCTTAATTAAGGGTTGTTCCTATTCTCAATTGTAAACACAACCTGGCTTCTGCTATCTTTTTATGTATGCATTTTCTTTATTTAGTGTTAAGAATCAGTGTACCTTGATGGATATATTTGCCTAGCTTTCTTATTTTTCTTCTGTATTATAACACTGGTGCTTGCTTTGAGAAATTACATCCAGATACAGCACTCTCTTGTGGTCGTGTCTGTTTGTTACCCTTTTCATTGCCAACTCCATGCCCACCAGTAACCGGAACCCCAAAATTTCCCATGGATTGAGAGAGGCCGTCTGGGGCCGGTCGGTGGCAATGAACAACAATCAGAAAGACAGAAATGTGATTATTAGGTACATTTCCCTTGTTAAACCATCTCCTGGGCACTCCATACCCTGTGGGATATTGTTATGTGTGCAATAAATATGTTTCCTGAAGAGTCTCTTCCCAGGTGATCTGGATAAAATGCAGGCGAATCACTTTTTATTATTTCTTTTCCACCACCTTTTCTGTAGTCAAGAATTTCTATTATGTTATAATTAATATTGGAGAAAATTAAAGTTTTATCTCAAGTCTAGGTCCCTTGAATCTTCAAATATTGCTAGTACATAGCTTTTTATTTCTAGAAAAATGCCCACTGCATTAAACAGGACTGTTGCTGTGTTCCTTTGAGTATAAAACCATGGTACTCCATTCTGTGGTCTCACATGAGCTTTCAATATGTATCAATATGTTATACGTTATTATTTTGCAAAATTCATACCTGGGCATATGAAAATAAAAAGGGACAGAAAATAAATTCATTACTTGGCTTCCCAATAGCAACATGAAGAAAAGTTGTGATATAATGTCATATCATTGTTTTTAGTTACAGTAGGAAGTAAATTAAATTAAGAAAGAAAAAGCCACATACCCACACATGCTTAATGTGGTAATAGTTGCCTTCAGTATGATAAGGAAGCCATCAGAATAATTATTTATTGAGTAAATGGATAAGAGAAAAGCTGACTATAGCAATGATCCATTTGTCATTTACATATCAATATTCTTACTTAAAATTCTATCTGCATCAACACATGTACTAACCTGCCTATGAAAGTCTGCAGATTAAACAATTCTTAGGTCATTTACCCGACATTATGATAGGGACTATAGACACTGAGTCAAAATATACACAGGATCCAAGATATATGAAAAACTCCCATTACAAACTATTATAATTGCAAATTAACTATAACATTATCAGGAAAGATGGTTAAGCTAGTGAGACACCATGGAATGATAAACCAAATACTGAAACAATTTAGTGTATAATATTCTTCTCTCATAAAGTTATACTTAGGACCATAATTTCAAAATACACTGTTTCTTCATAGCAGTAAAACTTATAACTATTTTTACTAAACTTAAAGTCACTGAGTTTATGGAAAGCAAATATCTCAACAAGTAAAGGCATTTTCTGGGAAACCCTGATGATTTAAAACATATCAAAATGAGAGATGAGAACTGACTCCAGAAAGATGTGCTCACCATCCACAAACTTGTTATAGCATGTGGACCAGTATGTATGTACCACACAGTCACACATCATGAATAAGAAATAAATTATTAAGTTCTGAGTCTGACACATGTCCCTGTAAATGAAATTATATCTAAACATGTTGCTCTTTATTGAATGGAAATTTATGAGTGTTTCTTGGCTCAAGTTTTAAAATGTTGGGGAAAATGGAAAAGGAAAAAATGAAGAAGAATGAATGTCATAGTGCATGCAGAAAGTGATAAGGTGGATCATACAGTTGAATTTATATAGAAGCTGAAATCAGAAAATGAGAAATCCTCAATAAAACAGAAGCATGTTCTATTTCCAAGGTCACAACAGAAAGCAATGTGCTGTGTTACCATTGACATGTACTCATGCTTAGCATTTTAGTAAAGAATTCTTTTCTTTCTTCCAGCCCAACATTTTTCTCAGAGCCCTCTTTTTTTCCCTTTATTCCTAAGGCTGTAGTTGAAGGGGTTGAGCATGGGCGTGACCACACTGTACATAACAGAGGATCTTGCAGTTGACTTCAAGTTTTTGTTGAAGCAGTATTGAGGTAACTCCCCCAGACCTGTGCAATAGAATACTATAAGAGAGAGAGAGAGAGAGAGAGAGAGAGAGAGAGAACAAACAAGTGAGATGCACAGGTAGAAAATGTTTTGTACTTCCCCTGCAGTGATGAGGTTGCACATAGGGAGGAAAATATCTTAGAGTAAGAGTAAAAGATTCCAATCAGGGGACAACAAGTCCACAGCACAGCTGCAAAATAGATAACCACATCATTGGGACAGGTATCAGAGCAAGCACTTTGCACTATTTGAATAAATTCACAGAAAAACTGTGGGATTTCCAAATCTGTGCAGAAGGTCAGTCACAATGTCATTAAGCTTTGTGTTATGGAGTGGAGGATATTCATGATGCACGATTCTAGGATCATCAAGAAACAGAGTTGGGGGCTCATGATGGCAATAGAGTGCTACAGATGACCACATGCCTGTCATAGGACATTAAATTCAGCAAAATATTTCCAGCCCTGAAAAGAGTATGAAGAAATGCATTTGGGCAATGCAGTTCTTACGTGTTATGATGTTACTTTTTGTGTTTATGTTCACCAACATCTTTGGGACAGTTGTAGATGTGAAGCAGGCATCCAGAATGGATAGGTTGGAGAGGAAGGAGCATATAGGTATATGCAGATGGGGTCTTGAAATTTTTGCCAGAACAATGAGCAGGTTCTCAAGCATGGTGATAAAGTACATGACCAGGAACAGCACAAATAAGAAATCCTGGAATCTTGGGTTCTTTGAAATTTCCAGAAGGATAAAATATGAAATTTTTGAGCTGTTCTCAGACCCGGTTTAGTTCCTGTGACTAATAAAAAGAGAGAGGGCATGAAAATATGTGACAAAATTGCACAACATTAGACAAACCCTGTTACATATGTCCTGTATTCAAGACTTGAATTACAAGACTTTAAATATGAATGGAATTTGCAATGGTCCATAATATTTCCATGAATGATTTAAGCACCTCTTGCCACACTTAGAATTTTTTTTAAAGGTTGTGGATTTTGAGTGTTAACTTTCACCTGCATTTGGGGAATATGAATCAATTATAAAAATGCTGTGGGCAATGCTCAGGCAATAAATGATCTGCACAGAATGCAAATGTTTTTAACATCAAATGAGAATGAAATAACATTAGCACATAAAAATAAACAAATATTTAAAGTGAACATGTAAGAAAGATGTCAGTTATTGACAGTTGCAATGAAAGAAAACAGATATGTGTGTGTTTATGTGTGTGTGTGTGTGTGTGTGTGTGTGTGTGTGTGAGAGAGAGAGAGAGAGAGAGAGAGAGAGAGAGAGAGAGAGAGAGAGAACTTAGGGGAGAAAAATAGACAAGGGAAAAGAGACCCCTACAAAAATAATAAGGTAGCTATGTTACCTGAATGAGCCTTGTAGGTGGAAGAAATGATGAAATGTCCCAAGGAAGGTGATTACTTTAATGTATAAGTCTAATCTGACAGCAGGAGAATGAATAGAAGACTAATCACAGAAAGAAGTGGTTTTATTGGTGCCGAAATATTAAGACACCATGATGTTTCTGTGGTCATACATGATCACCTTTTCACTTTAATTTAGCTTCAAAAATGCCTTTGAATTTGTTATTTTCCCATAGCCATGACTAATTATCTAATAATACTAACTGAAAGAAATGTTATTTGCTCTTGATTTTAGGGCACATCATGGCATTATGAAGTTAAACAAGATATTAGAGGGAAACATAAGGAGATATTTATGGTAGATAAAAATCATCTTGATTAAAGTGAGAAAATCAAAGGTAAGAGAATAGAATATTTCAGCACTGCAAAGGTATATAAATCATACACTGGAGAATACACAGACGCTATGGCAACTAGAAAACACCTAATATAATAAAAAACAAGATAGTTTTCCAACTCAAAATATAGACATACCTTCCTTCTCTTCTACAACTCTCCACATGTAGTACCTTGATTCACTTTTCAACCAATTAACCACAGCAGCATTTGACAACCTATTCACTTACAGTCATCTGAAACTTCTCAAGTCCTGTCCTGATTGAGTTCAGTATTCATTCCACACTCTTTTATTGTGAATGTATAACTGAGTTACTAGAACAAGCTGATAGAGAGTCACAGATAGCTTCCATCCCTGACATGATCTGGATTGGTTCCAAGGGGACTGCAGTTGAATGTCCTTTCTTCCCTCCCTCAGGACTTTTCCTGCCACATCAGCTATGGTCCCACAATAACCTGGGTGTTTTACAGATGGGAGGTCTCTGTGTCAAAACCTAAATTTTCCTTCAGATGGTTGAAAGTGGAGAAAAAGTTATAATATAATGAGACAAGATGCAAGGAAGAGATAAAGCTCTATTCCATGAGTAAATGGTGATACCAAAGGAAACAGCCGTGCTCAGATCAGACCTCAGACAGAGGTTGCATATGCTCAGCAGAAGCTTAAGGACATAGTTACATCATTGAATGTCTTCTCACTAAGCACGGCTCCCTCCTGTGATTTCACAGTGGAGCATGTTATTTCCCTATGAGATGATTCTAGCCACAAAGAAAACTTTTTTCTTGCTGTTTTTTAACATTTGCCTCCCTGTGATGTTTTCTCCTGACACTAGATCAACAGCCTCAATGAAATTTTGCTCAAACACTAACACTAAAGAGTCTCTTACGACTGGATCCCATGGCCTTCACTCACGCTGCGCACATAGCTTCTGATGTCACCAGAGTTCCAACTACTTACCTGCTATGCAGAGGGTTGGTTTGTGGTCCCTAAATACAAAACTATGACTGATGTAATTATTGCTTCTTGTACATTTTTATAAAACATTTAGTTTTGGAAATATTTAAAAATTAAAGGCATGTCTTCACATTTCCCGAGTGATACAGTAACTTTACTCACAGGAACTTTATTTTCTATGTTTTATAGATGCTGCTCCTTTTGGTCTGGACTACCATGAGCTTTATTATGAATTGGTGTGAATGAAATTCAAAATGGTTGTATGATGTGCATTGTTGGGGTAATTCAAACTGTAGTGTTATTTTTCTTGATAAGATGTAAGCAAATATCTATAAACCTCAGGTATGTCCCTGACAACCAGATTTGATGATTGTACATTTCCTGTAAAATCATGAAAGAATGTTTGCTCTCCCCAGACAGAGCCACAAAGACAGACTAAATTATAATTACCTGTTTCCCATATTTACCCATCATCTCAAATTTTTTTTTACTTATTATTCTTGTGAATATTTAAAGTAGTTTTTTCTACCAATTTTGAAATCCATGGGAAATTTTACTAATCACCATCATTCTATTATGCTGAGGTTCATACAGTATAAATATATTGCCAGCATGACCACTCTGAATATGCCCCATTTAATATAACTGTATTGGTGCACTGAATCACAAAACCCTGTATGTAGCAAATTTGTCCTGCAACTTTTCTCTCTATTTTACTCTTTCCATATTTGTAATCAATAGTGATTGTTAGTTTCCACTTTTGACTAACAGCTTGTAGTTATTTTTCTATGCTTGACTTTTTTTTTTATTTAGCCATGTAATTTTATCCACCTTGCTGCAGATGTAGGATTTTGTTGTACTTCTTTAATTCTGAGGAATATTATATTGTCTACATATACCAAATATTCTAGTTTGCTTTCTGTTGCAGTGATGAATGCCTGGACCAAAATCAAGTTTGAAAAGAAATGTTCATTTTGTTTTACATTTCCAAATCACAGTCCATCAGAAGGAAGTCAGGACATCAGGAACCTAAAGGCAGGAACTAAAGCAGAGATCATGGAAGAATGCTACTTATTGGCTTCCTCTTATGGCTTGCTCTGACTCCTACAACCAAGGACCACTTGTCCAACAGTGGTACCCCTATAGTGATCTGGAACTTTTCACATCAGTCGTTAATCAAGAATATTCCCTTCAGACTTGCCTATAGGTCAATCTAATGAAGGCAGATTCCCCAATTGACCATCCACTTCTGCCATAGTTTCTAATCACCCATTTCAGCCAGAAGTGTTGTAAAAATTATTTAAACCATGGTCTGGGGTTTCTACCCAACCTTGATGATTGAGTTCTTAGATAAAAAACACAAGTGTAGGCATACATTCTTTTTGCAACCTACTTTTGATAAGAAGGGTTCAACCTCTCCTCTAGACCACCACTCAGCAGAGGTAGTGGAAGAGAAAAGTTCTTAGAATATGGGGAAGTGGACCTGTTCAGCAATACTTCTTTGTAGGTGAGTTCCACCTTCATTGGAAGCAGTTCAGTGCCATAGAAAACATCAAATATAAACCAGTGGCTTCAAACTAGTCTTTTAGGCAGACAAATACCACATATAAACCAGCAGCTACAGTCCAGTCCTTTTGGCAGGCAGATACCAGGCATGGACCAGCAGCTGTAGTTTAATCCTGAAGTAACCACAAGGATCTCCAACCAGCCTGAGATGAGGCCACCAAAATGGCCAGCTGCTACAGGAATCTCACTAGCAATGATGGCAGTACAACAATTTGAGCGCAACAACTCTATGTAAGATGAACCAGTATATGCATGTTATTAGTGAAGAATAACAACATGGAGCAAACCAAATCAATACTCAGCGCTCATCTCCCACTCTGTGGGGTCATATTAATACTCCTTCATCAAGCATTCTTTCACATGTCTTCTATATCAAAACATACTTTTACTGGTGTCTGCTACAGGAAAACAGCTGTTGGCATCTTTATTCACCAATCAGAAATAACTGGGGGCAGGGTCAGAGGGGCTACATACAGACTCCATATCTTGCATACCTGCACTTAACATTATTGAACAGAAGAGACATGAGTAGGGTTTAAGTTTCCTTGGCTTGGGATCAGAGGAAGAGAAGAAGAACATGCAGTAGGAAGAAGTTGCCATGTGTTAGCTGAGCCATAAAATATTATATAATAACCAAAGGTGGGATAGAAACCCAGGGTCAGGATTTAAAGTCATTTCTACCCAGAAGTCTTTGAGTCTGGATTTTTAACACCATGTTTCTTTTGATACTATAGCTTTATGATAACTTAAAATTCGGATAATTTCTTAAACTTGCTTTATAGTTCAGATTCAGGATTATTTTGGTTATCTTGGATTATTTAATACTTCATATGAATTTTAATATTGCCATCTTTATATCATAGACTTGGTAGTTTGATGAAAATTGAAGTTACTTTGATGATATTTTTATGCAGTGTGAACACTGTGACAATACTAAAATGGTTTCAATCCATTAGCTTGGAGGATGCTTCATTAGTTTCTTTACTCAATATCTTGTGGTTTTCACAGTAGATATTATTCAATTTGCTGACTAAATTTATTCTTAGACCTTTGTTTCTAGACAGTTGTAAGAATTTTTTATCCCTGAGGGGATAGGGGATGCCAGGTAATACTAATCACCACCTAAAATGCCAAGACTAAACCAAAGTTCAATTCCACCCTGGTTCATTATGAAAACCTATGAGTTTAAGCTAACTTACAAAACATAGCTCAGGAGTTATGAACAGTGTGTGGGTGGCTCTAAATCTGCTGCAGTATGTATACACAAAATATATAAGATTTCCCTACAGCTGGAGAGCTCCTCTCTGTTAACTTCCTACATTCCACATACTCAAACAACTCACAAAGTTCCTAAGACCACATATAATTATGGTAGAATTTCATACATATGGCTAGGAGAAGTGGACTGATATTAAAGTTGGGTACCATGACCCTCCTCCCCTCTTTTCTAAGGGGTAATGTCAGTAGTCCATAGGCCTGATCATAATGGTCTTGATCACAAGTAGCATGGTTGATCTCATGGAGATGACAGTTTAATTTGGAAGATAGAGGTTTGCAATGGTATTTTGAAGTAGCTATTTTAAAAGTATATTGCCTTCATGATTTTTTTTAGTTATTTCACTAGTTGTATACAGAGATGATACTGATTTCCTTGTGTTAGTTTTGTATCCAACAATGTAACTTCTTTAACAATTCTACTATTTTTAACTGGGAAAAATCTTTAATGTTATCTCTGAGATTGAGATCAAAGGGAGTAAATAGGATTCCTTTTTCTTTTTTAAAATTTTTATTAATTTTTTTTTTTATCACTTATTCACTTTATATCCCGATCACCGCCCCCAGTCACCCCTCCCCACGCCCCTTCCCCCTGGGCTGAGTATTCCTCTCCTTCTTCTCTGAGCAGGTGGGACCCCCCCCCCCCCCGGGTATCCATCCCACACTGACACTTGAGGACTCTGCTAAACTAGAGACTCCTTACCACTGAGGCCAGACAAGGCAGCCCAGCTAGTAGAACATATCCCATGTACAGACAATAGCTTTGGGGGCGGGACACGTTCCAGTTGATTGGAACCCACAAGAAGACCAAGCTGCACATCTGCTACTTGTATGCAGGGTAGCCTAGGTCCAGCCCATGTATGTTCTTTACTTAGTGGTTCAGAGTATGATAGCCCCAAGGGATCATGTTCGTTGCCTCTGTTGGTCTTCCTGTGGAGTTTCTCTCCCCTTCAGAGCCTGCAATCTTTCCTCCTATTTTTCCGTAAGATTCTCCAAGCTCCATATACTGTTTGGCTGTAGGTATCTGTCCGGGTCAGCTGCTTGGTGGAGAATCAAAGAACAACATGCTCCCATATGCAAGCATAACAGAGTATCATTAATAGTGTTAGAGGTTGATGATTGCCCATAGGATGTTCCTCAAATCGGGCCAGCTATTGGTTGGCCATTCCATCAGACTCCATTTCATTCCCCATACCTGCATTTCTTGTAGACAGGATAAATGTTGTGTTGAAAGTTTGGGGGGGGGGCTGGTGTTTCTATCACTCCATTGGGGTTTCTCTCTGGCTACAGGAGGTGACATATTCAGGTGCCAAATCCCAATGTAATAAATCACAGCTGGGACCACCTCCATTGATTCTTGGGAGACTCCCTTATCCCAGGTCTCTGCCTCATCCTGGAGATGTACCCTATCTTCTCACCTCACCAGTTGCAGATTTCCAACCATTTTCATGGCCATCTAGCCGTCTCTTTTGTCCTTCCCAACACCTGATCCTGAAGCACCCATTCCCCTAAACATGGCCCCTCCCTTCCAGTTACTCCAACCATTTGATTATAATTTTTCTTCTTTTTAAATTTTATTTAACCCTTTTTGTTTACAATCCAGATTTTATCCTCCTCCAGTCTACCCTCTGACAATTCCTTATCCCATACCTCCTTCTACATCTCCAAGAGGATGTCACCACCACCACCACCACCACCACCAACACCATCCCTACTGATACCCCACTTCCCCACTTCCTGGGGACTCCAGACTCTTGAGGGTTAAGTGCATCTTCTCTAACTGAATCTAGACCCAACAGTCCTCTGCTGTATATGTGTTGGGGGCCTCATATCAGCTGGTATTCACTCCCTAGATGGTGATCCAGTGTCAGACATATAGGGGTCCATGTTAAGTGAGACTTCAGGTACTCCTACAGGGTTGCCCTCCTTCTAAGCTTGCTCCAGATTTTCTTTAATTCAACCACAGGGATCAGCAGCTTCTGTCCATTGGTTGGGTATTACACTTCTGATTCTTTCAGCTGCTTGTTGGGTCTTTTAGAGGGTAGTCTTTATAGGTCCCTTTTTGTGAGTACTCCATAACCTCAGTAATAGTGTCAGGCCTTGGGGCTTCCCCCTGAGCTTGACCCCACTTAGGGCCTGTCACTGGAACTCCTTTTCCTTGGGATCTTCTCTGTTTCTGTCCCTGCAATTCTTTCAGACAGGAACAATTCTGGGTCAAAGATTTAACTGTGGGATGGCAACCCCATCCCTCACTTGATGCCCTGTCTTTCTGCTGGAGGTGGGCTATGCAAATTCCCTTTTCCCACTTAGAACATTTCATCTTAGGTCTCTTCCTTTGAGTCCTGAGAGTCTCTCCCCTCCCATGTATCTGGTACATTCTAGAAGGTTCCCCGACCTCCTACCTCCTGAGGTGGCCTGTTTCCATTGTTTCTGCTGGCCCTCAGAGTTTCAGTCCTTTTCCCCAACCCAATACTTGATCATGTTCCCCTCTTTCTCTTTCTGTCTCCTTTCCCACCTAGGTTCCTCTCTACCCCTTGTGATTTCTTTCTTCTCCCTCACAAGTGGGATTGAGGTGTTCTCACATGACACTTTTTGAGTTCTGTGCACTCTATCTTTGGTATTCTGTATGTTTTTTTATTTGATAATATGCCCTTGTTAGTGAGAGCATACCATGCATGTACTTTTGGGTTTGAGTTACTTCACTCAGATGATACTTTCTAGTTCTAGTCTGAGTTACTTCACTCAGGGTGATACTTTCTAGTTCTATTTACCTGCAAAACTCAGGATGTTGTCTTTCTTTTCAATATTTATTAGGTAATTACCTCATTTACTTCATTTCAAATGCTATCCCCAAAGTCCCCTATACCCTTCCCCCTTGCTCCCCTAACCACCCACTCCCCATTCTTGGTCCTGGCATTCCCCTGTACTGGGGCATATAAAGTTTGCAAGAAGAAGGGGCCTCTCTTCCCAATGATGGCTGANTAGGNCATCTTCTGCTACATATACAGCTAGAGACACGAGCTCNGGGGGTNCTNGTTAGTTCATATTGTTGTTCCACCTATAGGGTTGCAGACCTCTTCAGCTCCAAGGGTACTTCCTCTAGATCCTCTATTGGGGGCCCTGTGTTCCATCCAATAGCTAACTGTGAGCGTCCACATCTGTGTTTGCCAGGCACTGCATAGCATCACAAGAGACAGCTATATCAGGGTTCTTTCAGCAAAATCTTGCTGGCATATGCAATAGTGTCTCCGTTTATGGGATTATGGGATGGACCCCTGGGTGGGGCAGTTTTTGGATGGTCCATCCTTTCATCTCAGCTCCAAACTTTGTCTCTGTAACTCCTTCCATGGGAGTTTTGTTCCCAATTATAAGAAGTGTCCACATTGTGGTCTTCGTTCTTCTTGAGTTTCATGTGTTTTACCAATTGTATCTTGGGTATTCTAGGTTTCTGGGATAATATTCACTTATCAGTGAGTGTAAATTATGGAAGTTCTTTTGTGATTGGGTTACCTCACTCAGGATAATACCCTCCAGATCCATCCATTTGCCAAGGAATTTCATACATTCATTGTTTTAAATAGCTGAGTAGTATTCCATTGTATAAAAGTACCACATTTTCTGTATCCATTCCTCTGTTGAGGGACATCTCAGTTCTTTCCAGCTTCTGGCTATTAAAAATAAGGCAGCTATGAACATAGTGGAGCATGTGTCCTTATTACCAGTTGGAAGATTTTCTGTGTATATGCCCAGAAGTGGTATTGTTGGGTCCTCCGGTAGTACTATGTCCAATTTTCTGAGGAACTGCCAGACTGATTTCCAGAGTGGTTTTAAAAGCTTGCAATCCCACCAACGATGAAGGAGTGTTCCTATTTCTCCACATCCTCGCCAGCATCTGCTCTCACCTGAATTTTTGATCTTAGCCATTCTGACTGGTGTGAGGTGGAATCTCAAGGGTGTTTTGATTTGCATTTCCCTGATGATTAAGGATGTTGAACATTTTTTGAGGTGNTTCTCAGCCATTCAATATTCCTCAGTTGAGAATTCTTTGTTTAGTTCTGTGCCCTATTTTTTTAATGGGGTTATTTGTTTTTCTGAAGTCTGTCTTCTTGAGTTCTTTATATATATTGGATATTAGTCCCCTATCTTATTTAGGATTGGTAAAGATCTTTTCCCAATCTGTTGGTGGCTTTTTTGTCTTGTTGACAGTGTCTTTTGCCTTACAGGTTTGCAATTTTATGAGGTCCCATTTGTCAATTCTCAATCTTACAGTACAAGCCATTGCAGTTCTATACAGGAATTTTTCCCCTGTGTCCATATCATTGAGGCTTTTCCCCACTTTCTCCTCTATAAGTTTCAGTGTCTGGTTTTATGTGGAGTTCCTTGATCCAATTAGACTTGAACTTAGTACAAGGAGATAAGAATGGATCAATTCTCAATCTTCTACATGATAACCGCCAGTTGTGTCAGCACCATTTTTTGAAAATGCTGTCTTTTTTCCACTGGATGGTTTTAGCTCCCTTGTCAAANATCAAGTGACCATAGGTGTGTGGATACATTTCTGGTCTTCAATTCTATTCCATTGGTCTACCTGTCTGTTGCTATACAAATACCATGCAGTTTTTATCACACTTGTTCTATAGTACAGTTTTAGGTCAGGCATAGTGATTCCCCCAGAGATTCTTTGATTATTGAGAATGGTTTTTGCTATCCTATTTTTTTTTTGTTACTCCAGATGAATTTGCAAATTGCCTTTTCTAACTCCTTGAAGAATTGGGTTGGAATTTTGAT
>NC_034612.1:28518204-28544606 GCF_900095145.1 Mus pahari
CAGAAAGCAGGAGCTGATGCAGAGGTCATGGAGGGATGTTCTTTACTGGCTTGCTTCCCCTGGCTTGCTCAGCCTGCTCTCTTATAGAACCAAGACTACCAGCCCAAAGATGGCACCACCAACAAAGGGCCTTCCCCACTTGATCACTAATTGAGAAAATGACTTACAGCTGGATCTCATGGAGGCATTTCCCCAACTGATGCTCCTTTCTCTGTGATAACTCCAGCCTGTGTCAAGTTGACACAAAATTAGCCGGTACAGTGGGGTTATGGGACGGTATAGGTGGGGTTACAGGATTGTTTAGGTGGGGCTGTGAGACTGTTTAGGTGGGGTTACAGGATTGTTTAGTTGGGGTTACAGGACTGTTTAGGAGGGGTTGTGGGACTGTTTAGGTGGGGTTACAAGACAGTTTATGTGGGGTTACAGGACTTTTTAGGTGGGGTTACGGGACTGTTTATGTGGGGTTGTGGGACTTTTAGGTGGTGTTGTGGGACTGTTTAGGTGGGATTACAGGACTTTTAAGGTGGGGTTGCAGGACTGTTTAGGTGGGGTTACAAGACTTTTTATGTGGGGTTACAGGACTGGATAGGTTTTGTTATTGGACTGGTTAGGTGGAGTTTTGGGACTGTTCACGTGGGGTTACAGGACAGTTTATGTGAGATTATAGGACTGCTTAGGTGGGTTTACGGGACTGGTTAGGTGGGGTGACCGGACTGTTTAGGTTGGTTACAAGACTGGTTGGTGGGGTTGTGGGACTGTTTATGTGGGGTTACAGGACTGTTTAGGTGGGGTTAGACGACTGTTTAGTTGGGATTTCAGGACTGGTTAGATGGGGTTACAGGACTATTTAGAAGGGGTTACAGGACAGTATATGTGGGGTTACAGGACTCCTTAGGTGGGGTTACAGGACTGGTTAGGTGGGGTTGTGGGACTGTTTAGTTGGGGTTGTGGAACTGTTTAGGTAGGGTTACAGGATTGTTTAGCTGGTGTTACAGGACTGTTTAGGTGGGATTACAGGACTTTTTATGTGGGGTTGTGGGAGAGGTTAGGTGGGGTTGTAGGACTGTTTAGGTGGGGATACAGGACTGCTTAGGAGGGGTTACGGGACTGTTTATGTGAGGTTACAGGACTGTTTAGGTGAGGTTGTAAGATTGTTTAGGTGAGATTACAGGACTGTTTAGGTGGGGTTACAGGACTGTTTAGGTGGGGTTGAAGGACTGATCATGTGGGGTACAGAACTGTTTTTGTGGGGTTGTGGGACTGTCAGGTGGGTTTACAGAACTCTTTACATGGGCTTACAGGACTATTTAAGTAGGGTTACGGGACTGTTTAGGTGGGGTTGTGGGACTGTGTAGGTGGGGTTACAGGACTGTTTATGTGGGGTTGAAGGACTCTACAGTTGATGTTAAAGGACTTTTTTGGTGGGGTTACTGTTTAGGTGGGGTTGTGTGACTGTTTAGGTGGGTACAGAACTGGTTAGGTGGGGTTATGGGACTGTTTAGGTGCAGTTTTGACAGTTTAGGTGGGGTTACAGGATTGTTTAGGTGGGGATACAGGACAGTTTATGTGTGGTTACAGGACTGGTTAGGTGGGGTTGTGGGTCTGTTTAATTGGGGTTTTGGAACTATTTAGGTGGGGTTAGGGGACTCTTTAAGTGATGTTACACGACTGGTTAGGTGGGGTTATGGGACTGTTTAGGTGCGGTTTGGACTATTTATGTGGGGTTACAGGACTGTTTAGGTGGGGTTGCAAGACTGTCAGGTGCGGTTACTGAACTTTTAGGTGGGGTTATGGGACTGTTTATATGGGGTTACAGGTGTGTTTAGGAGTGGTTAAAGAAGTGGTTAGGTGGGTTTACAGGACTGTTTAGGTCGGGTTACAGGACTGTTTAGGTGAGGTTGCGGGACTGTTTAGGTGTGGTTACAGGACAGTTTAAGTGGGGTTACAGGACTGGTTAGGTGGGGTGAAAGGACTGTTCAGGTGGGGTAGCTGGACTGTCAGGTGGGGTTACAGTTCTGTTTAGGTGGGGTTACTGTACTTTTTAAGTGGGGTTACAGGACTGTTTAAGTCGGGTTGCAGGACTGTTTATGTCGGGTTACAGAATTGTTTAGGTTGCCTTACAGGAATGTTTAGGTGGGGTTACAGGATTGTTTAGGTGGGTTCACGGGACTCTTTAGGTGTGGTTACATGACTGGTTAGGTGGAATTGTTGGACCATTTAGGCGGGGTTACAGGACACTTTATGTGGGGTTACAGGACTGTTTGTTTAGGTGGGGTTACAGGAGTGGTTAGGTGGGGTTGTTGGACTGTTTATGTGGGGTTACAGGACTGTTTATGTGGGGTTACAGGACTGGTTAGGTGGGATTATGGGAATGTTTAGGTTGAGTTACAGGACTGTTTAGGTGGGGTTACAGGACTGTGTAGGTGGGGTTGTGGGACTGTTTTGGTGGGGTTACAGTAATGTTTAGGTGGGGTTACAGGACTGGTTAGGTGGTGTTGTGGAACTGTTTAGGTGGGGTTGTGGGACTGTTTGGGTTGGGTTGTGGGACTTTTACGGTGGGGTTACAGGAATGTTTAGTTGGGCTTACAGGACTCATTAGGCGGAATTGTTGGACTGTTTAGGTGGGGTTACAGGAGTGGTTAGGTGGTCTTGTGGGAATGTTTAGGTTGAGTTACTGGACTGTTTAGGGGGGTGACAGTACTGTTTAAGTGGGCTCAGAGGACTGTTCAGGTGGGGTTACAGGACTGTGTAGGTGGGGTTGTGGGACTGATTAGGTGGGATTGTGGGAACGTTTTGGTGGGGTTACAGGAATGTTTAGGTTGGGTTGTGGGACTGTTTAAGTCGTGTTACAGGACTGTTTAGGTGATGTTGTGAGACGGTTTAGGAGGGGTTGGTTACGGGAGTGTTAAGTTGGGTACAGGACTATTTAGGTGGGTTTATGGGACTGTTTATGTGGGGTTATGTACTGTATAGGTGGGGTTTCAAGACTGTTTAGTTGGGGTTACAGGACTGGTTAGGCGTAATTGTTGGAGTTTTAAGGTGGGGTTACAAGACTCTTTAGGTAGGCTTACAGGAATGATTAGGTGGGGTTACAGGACTGCTTAGGTGGGATTGTGGGATTGTTATGTGTGGTTACAGGACTGTTTATGTGGGTTTCAGGACTGTTTAGGTGGGGTTGTGGGACTGTTTGCTGGGGTTACAGGAATTTTTTGGTGGGGTTTCGTGACTGTCAGGTGGGGTTACAAGACAGTTTATGTGGGGTTACAGGACTATTTAGGTTGGGTTGTGGGACTGTTTAGGTGGGGTTACAGGACTCGTTAGGCGGAATTGTTGAACTGTTTAGGTTGGGTTACAGGACTGTTTAGGTGGGATTGTGGGATTGTTTAGGTTATGGTTACAGGACACTTTAAGTGGGGTTTCAGGACTGGTTAGGTGGGGTTGCGGGACTGTTTTGGTGGGGTTACAGGACTGTATAGGTGGCCTTGTGGATCTGTTTAGGTGCAGTTACAGGACTTTGTAGGTCAGGTTACAGGACTGTTTAGGTTGTCTTGCCGGACTGTCAGGTGGGGTTACAGGACTGCTTAGGTGGTGTTGTGGAACTGTTTAGGTGGGGTTGTGGAACTGTTTATGTGGGGTTACAGGAATGTTTAGGTGGGTTGTGGGAGTGTTTAGGTGTGGTTACAGGACAGTTTAAGTGGGGTTTCAGGACTGGTTAGGTGGGGTTACGGGACTGTTTAGGTGGGGTGATGGGACTGTATAGGTGTGGTTACAAGACTATTTAGTTGGAGTAACAGGACTGTTTAGGTGGGGTTACAGGACTGTTATGTGGGGTTACAGGACTGATTAGGTGGGGTTGTGGGACTGTTTAGGTGGGATTACAGGATTGTTTATGTGATGTTGTGAGAAAGTTTAGGAGGGGTTACGGGACTGTTAAGTTGGGTACAGGATTATTTAGGTGGTTTATGGGACTGTTCACGTGGTGTTACAGGCCTGTTTAGGTGGGGTTGTGGGACTATATAGGTCGGGTTACAGGACTGTTTATGTGGGCTTACAGGACTGGTTAGGTGGGGTTACTGGACTGTTTATGTGGGGTTACTGGACTGGTTAGGTGGCATTGTTTGACTGTTTAGGTGGGGTTACAGGACTGTTTAGGTGGGGTTGCGTGACTTTCAGTTGGGGTTATAGGACTGTTTGATGGTGTTACGGGACTGGTTAGGTGGGGTTGAGGGAATGTTGAGGTTGGGTTACTGGACTGTCTTGTTGGGGTTACACTACTGTTTAGGTTGGCTCACAGGACTGTTTAGGTGTGGTTACTGTAATGTTTAGGTGGGGTTGCGTGACTGTCAGCTGGGGTTACAGGACTGTTTAAGTGAGGTTATGGGCTCTTTGGGGGGGTATGTCACTGCATAGGTCGGGTTTCAAGACTGTTTTGGTGTGGTTACAGGATTGGTTAGGTGGTATTGTGAGACTGTTTTGGTGTGGCTACAGGACTGTTTAGGTTGGTTTTGGGGACTGTTTAGTATGGGTTTTGGGACCGTTTAGGTAGGGTTACAAGACTGTTTATGTGGGGTTTTGTGACTGTCAGGTGGGGTTACAGGACTTTTTAGGTGGGGTTACAGGACTGTTTAGTTGGGGGTTACCGGACTGTTTAGCTGGGGTTACGGGGCTGTTTAAGTGGGGTTACGGGATTGTTTAAGTGGGGTTACAGGATTGTTTAAGTGGGTTTACGGCACTGTTTAAATGGGGTAACAGGACTGTTTAGGTGGGGTAACAGGACTGTTTAGGTGGGGTTACAGGACTGTTTAGGTGGGGTTACGGGACTGTTTATGTGGGGTTATGGGAGTATATAAGTGGGGTTACAAGACTGTTTAGGTGGGATTATAGTACTGTTTATGTGGGGTTCTGGGCTGGTTAGGTGGGGTTGTGGAAATATTTAGGTTGGGTTGTGGGACTGTTTAGGTGCAGTTACAGGACTGTTTAGGTGGGGTTACGGGACTGTTTATGTGGGGTGATAGGACTGTTTAGGTGGAGTTATAGGACTGGTTAGGTGGGGTTTTGGGAATGTTTAGGTTGGTATACTGGACTGTTTAGGTGGGGTTACAGTTTGTATAGGTGGGCTCACAGGACTGTTTAGGTGGGGTTGTGGGACCTGGTCCAATATATTTGCAATTCTGTAGGCTTCTTGTATATTTACGGGCATCTCTTTCTTTAGGTTAGGTAAGTTTTCTTCTATAATTTTGTTGAAGACATTTACTGGCCGTTTAAATTGGGAATCTTTGCTCTCTTCTATACCTATTATCCTTAGGTTTGGTCTTCTCATTGTGTCCTAGATTTCCTGGATGAAAGATATTTGGGTTGGAGTACTGTAGCACAAGATCGGCTCCAGCACAGGGTCTGCTCTTGGTTCAGACAGAACTGGAAGGATCCTGTCCCAGGCTGCTCCTAGATTCCTGTGTCCTGAGGGTTCTGGATGGGTTCCTCTGAACAGAAGTCATGGTCTTACCCATGCTCACAGGCATGTCTGCACTCCTGAGATATCAGTTCTCTCCCAGTGGCATTTGTGTATGGAGCGCTGTGGCATAGGATCAGCTCTAGGCGCAGACCAAAGCTGGAATCCTTTTTTTGGCTTCTTAATGGTGAGTTTTCACACTGTTCTTGAACTGTGTTGGTAGTTGAGAGTAATCTCAATCTCTACTTCCTTAGGTCTAGTATTTTAGTGTGTGCTACCATACTTGCTTGTGAATAAACTTTAGGTGATTTATGTGTATAGTTAGAGACAAGGGTCTACTACCTTCCCTCAGCCTGTGGGCATCCAAACTTCGTAGTCTGGTTTATAGATGATAAGTCCTAGATATAATATTCTCTTTGTGTCTATTTTTATGCAAGCACCATGATTATTTATTTCATTTCTATGTATTATAATTTGAAATTTGGTGTGCTTCTTCTACACTATCATTTTTTTTATTTTACTTTGAATAGCCTATGTCTTTTGTGCCACCATATAAAATTTGTATTTTTTCCTATGGTTTTAAAAAATAGCATTGTAATTTTTATTGAGATTGAGCTGAATCTGTAAAATAAGTTCAGTAGGATGGTCATTTTTACAAGATTAAATCTTTCAATCCATGAGCACTGGATGCTGTTTCATCTTCTGGTATCTTCCTCAACTTCATTCTTTGGTGTCTTAAGAAAATCTTCACTTTGGACACTAAAGAAATCCTTTGTTTTCTTGGCTAGGTTTATTCTTAGATTTGTTTTATATTATATTATTTTTGTGACTATTGTGTTACTTCCCTGATTTCTTTTTCAGTCATTTTGTTGTTAGTATATAGGAAGATAGGAAGGCTACTATGTGTTATGTGTTAAGTTTGTATTCTGTTACTTTGCTGAATATGTTTATCAGCTCTGAGAATTTTAAGAGCATCTGTATATTTCTATTTCATTAATTTCTGAAAAGTTTAATTATTTCTTCCCTCATGTAATCTGAGATTTGTTTTGTTCTTGATTTTCCAAAGTCTTAAGGTATAAAGTAGGGGGAAAAGCCATGCTTCCAGTCTCAAATCCCAAGTGGTAATGAGCTGAATGACACAATCAGGTAATGACCATAATGTGCAAAGTGCCCTGCTGCAGAAAGAGTGGCATTCTTTGTCACCCACAGGAACCTATGCTACTGACAATTGCTAATCCAAGGGAGTGACTTTTCTCTGAGAGAGTTTGGTTTTCATGGCAGACTACACAGAAGACAGGTTGGTTTTTCTTTTTTAATCACAATTATGGAGTGCTATAACCAGAGGCCATATTAAACATATGATTTCAAGGCTCAGTCAAAATTAAATGGTGAGGTAGGGACACAAATACAGTTACTTTGTAGCTGGTGCCCACAAGAGGCAGCTGTTGAAACAAGCATGATTAGATGGAGATTCTATAAGAAAGTTAAGGAGAGGAGAGAAGATTTAGGATTGGAGTACCATGACCTGTATGCCTTTGGAATTGACCTGCTTAGGACATGAAAAAATGACAGACATATATATGAAAAATCTGGTACTGGGTGGACTGTGTACTTTGATGGAGATATACCAGGCACAAGAATCTTGGGACATTATCATCTTCAGCTGAGCAAGAAGGCAGGTCAGATGTTGGAACACAGTTCAAGAATGAATCTGTATGAAGGGAATTCTGAGTGCTTGTGAGAAAACTCCAAGAAAACAAGAGTCTTGTGACCTTCTTTCTTCAACTATAGGTTTGTTCTTAGAATGTACTTTTGTGCCCCTCCCAGGTGTAGCAAAAAAAAAATAAATAAATAAATGGAGTGAAGTTTGTTTCCGTTTACTTATTGCTGCCTATAACTGTTATTCAGATAATATTTCTACACATTTGTTCTTATAGTTATACACAGCTGAAACTCACGTGAGCTTTGCTCATATGAACTTGCTTAACCCTTAGTATATTGTCTAATGCTTTAAATAAATTTGTTTATTGCATAGGACTTTTGTTCACCTCACTTTTAGGCCCCAGTCTTCCATGTTCCACTGACTCCAGATCCATGACAGTTAGATGATCTTGGTGTTGGGTTTCTATAAGTGTGCAGTCTCAGGCTACAGTCATCTAGAAGCCATGGTTGATACTTTCAGTACAAACTATCAACATCCATTCTCACATGAGAAGGCTTTACCATTCCCCTCTGCCTGATCCCTGGCCATTTCCATGGGTCTGAGGCACTGATGTGCTTGACATGGCTGTGCTCATATCAACAATACCTACTCACTTAGACTTCATCGGTTTCCCACAATGGAGGATTTAGTTGTCTCATCTTCTGTGATAAGGAATGAGCCCCAGTTCTTAGAGATTTTCACAGAGAACAGGAGTTCTGAGCTCAGATCCAATGCTTAGCCTCTGGACATTTTTTTTTTTTTTGCCAAGGCTATGTGTTTTGCTGCGCCATGAGACTGAGAATTCTGAGCCACAGCAACAAATCATTGGCTTTTCATAGCCTTTTCCTCACCACTGGTCATAGTGTTCTGAAAGCTCTGAGAAACTCAGGCAAAAATCCCAATTCCCTTTCCACTCATATAGTCTGACACTTCAAGGGACACTCCTGTCTTTTTTCTTATTCCCTCAGTGTAAGAAAACTGAGTTTTCTGTATTGAGTAAATATACTACCTAGTGATAACCTCAAAAACTTATTGGCATCAGCAGAGGCTTCTGTGCAAACAAGGAAGTGTCTCAGCTGAATGAAGCCCTTTGCTAGCAAAGAACACCAACTGGGAAGGTAACAACTAAGGACTCCTTTAGACATGAACTCCCACCTGGTAATGTTCAATTTCTGTGAGAAGTTACCCTGGCCTCTACAACTCTTATACAAGAAAGCATTTAGTTGGGGCTGGCTTACACTTTCAGAAGTTTAATTTCATTATTGTTGTGGTAGAGGGGAACATGGCAGCATGCAGACAGACGTGTACTGAAGATGTATTTGAGAGTTCTACGTGCTCTATAGGCAGCTGGAAGATAGCCACTGGACCCGGTGTCAAACTCAGGTACTGGACCCATGCACATGCTGGGAAAGGCTTTTCCTTTGATCCCCCTACCCCACATAAATATTGTATTATGCTGAGTTAAAATAATCTTCATTTTTCCTTTACGTGTATGGAAAAAGTTTCCTTTGTCCTAATTTCTTCCCTCTTCTCTCCTTCCTTTCCTGTCCTGTCTTCACTGTGAAGCCCAGGATGAACTAGAACTTTGAGTTCTCCTTACTCACTCTCCACAGTACTGGGATTATAGCTGTGAACCATCACCCTTAGCAATAATCAGAACTTACTGTGGTAATGGGTAGCACTGCTTGGGGAGGTGGTAGAACATTTGGACCATCCCTTGCCAGAGGAAGTATGCCACTGGGGGCCAATTGTGACAGTTTATACCTTCTCCTGATTTCCAGTTTTCCCTCTTAACAAGCTGCTCATGCTTTGACTGATGGTATGATCTCTAAGTTTTGTGCTCTGGCCACCTGCTCCCCTGCTTCTTCTACCATTATAGACTCTCCCTCTAGAATTGTGAGCCAAAATAATTTTTTTTTCTTCCATAAGTTGCTTTTGGTCATGCTTTTATCATGCTTTTATATATAAGTTGCTTTTTATCATGACAACAAAAAAGTAACTAATACAATTATTGAACACAATACTATAGGGCAGTGGTAGGTGGTTTATATGTGTAATAAATTGAGAAAACTGATTAATGGAAAATATTTCTCAGTTTTAGATTGTGGTCAAAATGTTCAGTTACTAAAGGCATAAGTCAGTGGTGTGATATGCTCATAGCATGCAAGAGGGTTTGGTTCATTCTCCACTTGTTTGCATTTGAGTCCCAGTTAATAGCTGAGTAATCCTGGACAAGCAGTTTGCCCTGTATAAGTGACAAGCTCTTCACCTATGAAATGACTTAAAATATGTGCCTCACAGGATGGCTGTGAGGGTAAAATGTGTTAACCACTGTCAGCACAGATCTGGTAGAGTGCAAGTTCTCAATGCAGCATCACCTACAGTAGTGAACTACTATAATCTTGCACTCAGGTGGCAGATGCAGGAAGAATAGGAATCCAAGGCTATCCTGAGTTACATAGGGAGAACATGTTTTTTAAACAAAACAAGGAAGACTGGGCAGTTTTCAGGCATAGAGCATCTCTTATATCCCAATTACCACAAAGCAAAAAAAAAAAAGTAAATAAAATAATAATCAGTCAATCAAACAAACCACTCCAAAGAACAGACACAAACACTTCTATAAAGCTAAACAAAATAATCTCTCAACATGTGAAGACATCGCTTTAAGTTGATTAATCGTTAGTACAAGACACAGGAGTGGCTGGCACACTGAGTTGCTCTGATCTCCTTTCAATAAAGAACTAATGATCCAGCTCCTAAAAGTGTACAGAATACCTGCTGTGGCTGATCCCGTTGTGGATAGGAAGGTCCTGGTGTTTCCAATGATGGCATCTGTCACAGCCTGATGGTATCTCTACCCAATTAATCCTGCTCTTTCTTTTTTGGGAGTATTACACCTTATCAATCTTTAGTCCCCTTAGTATCATATAAGTGTCTTATATTTGGGGGAGAAAACAAACCACATGGCCTTTAAAGTCTCTGCACTTCCTCCTATGAAACTGTTCTTTATTCCTATGATTTCTCTACTTTGGGTCCTCTCATGATGGCAGTGAGGATTACATTGTGGTGGTTGGCACAGTTGCCTGGCAGAGCAGAGTGTCTACATAGCATGGTCTGCTACTGCTTAAAGATCCAGGGTCCTGGTACCAGATAGAACTGTTCTCTGTCCTGATAGGATCTGGCAATGTGTTGTCCCCAGTACCCTACCTCTTCAGTACCCATGCCCCTAATGTATGCGCTTACACACACTCCTCTGGTTAAACTCTTGGAGGATGGCAAGATGGCTCATCAAGTAAAAACACTGCTGCCAAACTAGGTGACTTAAGTTTGATTTTTGGGACTCATGATGTCTAGCAAACTGTCCTGGGACTTTCATACTCAAGCACACACAAATAAATATAAATACATAAATTTAAACTCATTGGTACATGTGGTGGTTTGAATAAAAATGGTCCCCATAAGCTCATATCATATATTTGAATGTTGAGTCATGAGGGAGTGACACAACTTAAAAGAATTAGGAGGTGTGACCTTGTTGGGGTAGATGTGCCCTTTGTTGGAAGAAGTGTGCCACTAGCAATGAACTTTGAGATTTCAGAGCCCAAGAGAGACCCAGTATCTCTCTTCCTGCTGTCTGCTGACCTGGATGTAGGACTCTCAGCTACTTCTCCAGCACATTCCTGTGTGCCACCATGCTCCTTACCTTGAGGATAATAGATGAAATGGCTGAAACTGTAAGCAAACCCCAGTTAAATGCTTCCTTTTTTTAAGAGTTGCCTTGGTTATGGTGTCTCTTCACAGCAAAAGAACACTGACTGAGATAATATACCAAGCTATGCTTGAATGGATCTGATTTTTTGTTCTGTTGCTCTTGTTCAGTCTGGGGAGAATAGAAGTTTGTTCAAAAAGAATCAATAAGGAATTTAAGAAGCCACCAGGAAGTAATCCTTGAAAGCTATTGTTTTAGGGATTGGAGTCATACTGAGTTACTCTGGAAAGCATTTTAACCTTATTAATGCCTGGGTTCTAGATCCTGGATTCTGATTTCACTGGTTCTTTATTCCACTGGAAACCTTTGCTGTAATGTCAGAAGTTACAATCACAAGTTCTATGGTTTGTGATGTCTGAACTGTGCGTGATATCCATGTATGCTTCGAGGCTTTGCCTAGCTAAAGTCAAAGAACAAATTCAAGACACAATCCCTTGTTCGGCTACATAGTTACAAGAGAAAATGTATTCCTTGCATACACATCTGTATGAATGCTCATTGCTTTCTTGGGAAGATGACTTAGAGATTTAATTATTGTTTATGTTGGAAATAGTAAAAAAAAAAAAAAAAATCCTGCAAACCCCAAAATGAGTGGATTTTGTTGTTGTTGATGATGATGATGTTGTTTTGTTTTGTTTTGTTTTTGAGACAGGGTTTCTCTGCGTAGCCCTGGCTGTTTTGGTAGACCAGGCTGGCCATAAACTCACACAAACCTCTGTTTGTGCTGGGATTAAAGACCAAGGAATGGAAATATTTTGCATGTATGTGGGATGCATTATACATGTTTTCAAATATTTCCTAAGGTAAGCAATGAAAAGCATGGCATTGGTTTCCTAAATGGTAGTTTTTAAAATCAAATCCAAATGCTTGCTTTAATTTTTTTTAAGTGAATATTTAAATTTGTTCTTGGAATACATAGGACACGAACAATGTATATAGATTTACATACAATTCATACATTTTCATATACTTTATTTACAAGGTTAAATGAAAACAAAAAGGAAGGAGGTTCTGTCACAGGAAGCCCTGCCTTAATTTACCCATGAAAGCAAAGCCTTGTCATTCGGGTTTCATCCACCCCTGGGTTGAAGCGTGACCTGTCACTCAGGGTGGACCTGAAGCGCTACCCTATCAGACACAATAAACTGAAGGCTACCCAATCAGACACACGGTCGGAAGGGAGGAGGCGGGCCTTGCGCACGTTGTTGCTGACCCCGCCATCTTAGCATCTGTGGCCGCTTTCTTCTCCCAGCTCTGGGTTCTGGATTGCTCCGGGTGTCTGTCGCCGTGTGACTCGCTGGTACCTGGACTCCCAGGGCGAGGAGGGGCGCTCACCGGAGTCCCGAAATGGTGCGTTTACCCACGACAAAGTCCCTAGCTCCGAGCCCCGCGTCGGGGTCGCTTGTGTCCCTGCTGCCTGCACTGTGGCCAGGCTGAGCGGCTGCTGCAGCTCGGGGGTCTTGTCGCGTCCGGGAACCGGGGACCCGCAGTGACTCCCAATGACCAGGGCTGCTACGGATGCCTCCCAGGTGGGGACGCTGGGCTGCGGGACCTATGACTGCCCAAGCGCGGCCCGGAGTTTGCCGGCCGCCTCCAGATCTGGTAGGACTTTGACCAGCATGAGGGATTGCTGCCTTCTTGGTCTCTGGGCCCTCAAAGCCATCAGCCTCCCCAGGGTTTTTCTGCAGCCGGCGCCCCGCCCCGTCTCTTCATCTGGCATCTCCACGTTTGTCCCTGGCTGCCCAAGTCACAATCTTGTGATGTATCTATCTCAGAACCTCTATGGGAGCCTATGGGCAGGACCTTCCCCGCCCACTTCCTCTCCGCTCATTAGCCCATCTCAGCATCTCAACACGTTTTGTCCACGAGCCCGGGCCTTCAAGTCCTTGGGTGACCTGGAGTAGGCACTTCCTCTCCTCTCTGCTGTTTCCTTCACTCCCCCTCTGACTTCTGCCTCTGGCTCTCTGTATTTCTAGGGATGGAGTCTAGGAATTCATTCATGCAAGGTAGTGCTCTGCCTTAAGCCAGTTAGTTACTTGTCCTTTTTTTTCCTTTCACGTTTTTAGCATTATATATTAACGGTACACCGTGGTGACTTTCATTACATTTTATACCTGTGTGTAGTGTTGTATTTTCTTCACCCTAACCTCTGTTACCCTCCCGGTCCTTTTCCAACTCCCTCAGATTCTCTTCCCCCTGACTTCTACAGGAGCATCTCCCAATGCAACCATTAACTGCCTATACATCCTCAAGGAGAAATGGGGCCTTGTGAGCCTCTTCCTGTTTTTTACAATTTCATTTCACTTGCATATTTTTATTTATTTATGTGTTTATTTAAGTGGAGCTTTGTGAGCTGCTTCCTATTTTTAACAGTTTGTTTGCTTGTTTATTTATTTATTTTAGACATAGTTTTAACTGCAGCACAAGTTGGCTTTGAACTTAACCATTCTCCTCCCTAAGCTGGGAACACAGGCCAGCCTTTCGTACTTTTTGGCAGGAGCCCAGGTACTAGCTGTCCTTCCTTAACTTCTCCCCACCTGTGCACTTGGGGATCAGGGGCAACCCTAAATGCTTCTCTTCTGGTGGGGTCCTGGCACACAGGTGTAGCTTATGTAGCACAGTATGGTGCTGGGGGAATTAAAATGCAGAAGCAAAAAGGACTAGAGTCAGAGGAGGAGACATGAGAGACAGCACACAGCAAGACCTGCAGACATTAAAGGGAGGGGAACCAGCCAGGTGCTTAGGGACATGCCTGGCTCATGTGCTCTGGAATAAGAGAGGTGGGGTAGAGAGGCAGGCTCTGTAAGTCCCTTTTTGGAATTTGGCCATATAGCACTGGGCTTTCCAGATATTCCTTGGGTACTGGTCTGGTTCCTGGGTAATGAAGGAGGAATGTTAGGAGACTTTGGGTGCAGGAAATGAGGACTGCACCCTAAACCTGAGCACTGCACATATCTGCCTCAGTTCTCTTTATGTGTGCCCCCTTTGTGTCTGCAAATCTGTCCCTGCATCCTTTTACCTCCTTCTGTGCCTTGTTTGTGAGATTTATTTGTTCTTTGTATCTGATTTTTCATATAGTATCTCACAGTGTAGCCTAGTCTGGTCTCAAGGATATGCTGACCCTCCAGCCGTAGCCTTGTGATCCTTGGGGATTTTTTCCACACAAGCCCTCATATCTATCTGTGTGCCTTATACATCATCATCTCTCTGTCTCCGTGTCTTTGGTGAGTCTCAGCCTCTGAGAGAGCCCTGCTCTGGAAGGTAGTTTGTCTGACTTGACTGGGATTCCAGGAGCAGCCATGCATGCTTCACCTCTCCCTTCTTTCTTTACTCTAGATGTCTCAATCCATGTTCTAGTAAGGTGAGACAGGGAGACCTAGATCTAGGTTCAAATCTCACCTCTAAGCCAGGAGGTAGCCTGGTGGTGCAGGCCAAAATATATAGATGCAAATTTGAGGACTGTAAAGTGAGTTCATGGCGGGTTTGGGCAATTTAGTGAAACCTAACCTTAAAAAAAAAGATACAAACCAGTTCAGTGATTGTGTGTGTGACACATGTGTTATGTTCCATTCCCAACTCTTGGGTCAAATTTGTGACAATTTAGGCTGTACAAAGCTTCTAAATGAACTGATAATTTCTAGGACTAGACAGCAATCTGTCTTGTCATCCTTCTCTGTATTATTGCTGGATTTTAGACAGTTTTTTTTTTCTAGACCTAGCTCCCTAGCACATTTGCGTGTGCCAGATTGCTTTGTTCATAGATCTTGGGAGTTTAGCAAATATTCCCACAAGTAGATACAATCTAAAACTGAGGTATTCAGTGAGTGCAGACTATGGTCATAATTGTAAAATTATTAATACCAATCCAGGGTTTCTATCTTATCTTGATCATTCAGTTCTGGGATAAAAGACACACAACTTTTACTATTTACAATAAGCCTTAAACAGCACATGAGCTGGGCAGATATCTACCCTCTATGCTATTTGAATCTACTTTCTTACAGATAACCCTGAGTTATTACTTACTATGTTTCATTTAGGCTGCTCTTAACTCCAGTTGGCCGGTCCTCAGGGCAGTGTTTTCATGAAACCACCAAACACATGGTGACTTCTTTCTCTTCACAGTCTTCTGGCTATGTGCTCATAGTTCATCTCCCCTCCCGGCAGCTTCCTCTCTTCCTTCTCCTCCTTCTCCTCTTGGTCTCTCCTCCTCCATCCGGGTCACTCCAAGCCCACCCACCTCTAATCCCCCCAGCAATTGGCTGTAGACGATTTCATTTATTTAACCAATAGTTTCAATCAAGCAACAAGGTTTGGACAACCAAATCTTGTTAACAGGAGAAGTCACTTGTGGGTCTAGATAAATTCCTTACCGGAATTTACGAGTGGCCCTGGAGATGTTGTATGGTAAGCTCTGGAGGAACTCTCACCTCCCATTTAGGCTACCAGAGGATACTGTAGTGTTCCTTCCCACCCCTTTGTTGTTCTTGAGAGACAAGTAAAGCCTCAGCTATCGGTAATAGCAGCAGACTTGTTGGAGATTCCCTACCAGGAGAAGCGTGGCCTGTTCTCTTTCTTGATTCCAGGTGATGAGGCCAGAGGAAGTTAGCATATGAAACCCTGATTTTTCTCAGTTTTCTAGAGAGGTGTGTGTGGGTCCATGTATTCGTTATGTTCCCATCCTCTGGATGACCTCAGGAGCATAGAATCATTTTCCTCTTGTATAGCATCTGTTCCAAGTCTAGTTGTTGCTCATGTCTAAGCATTTCTGAAGCCTCAGTGTGATTGTTTTCTCAGTTAGCCAGTGTCTAGAGGGCAGGCAGTTCATTTATGCTCCTAAGACAAATGATACAGAGGTGCTTTCTACTTAGTTATCCTTCCTGCCTGAGCAGCTTTGTGTGAACTCTAAATTCATAAAATAGGAACACAAATCACATGTTTGTGTTTAATAATCTTATACATATTTTAAAATCATTTCTTACAATTTTACTAATTACAAAAGATGAAATGAACTTTGCATATAAGTGAAATGCGTGTGTTTGTTTATGTAACCCAACACTAGTCAAGTATATGCTATTTTCATACTTAAAGAAGGATAAAGTTGGCAAAGTATTTAAAATCTTTAATTTCTATGATCAAATCATTCTTTTAATGAAAGCAGAAAACAGTATGCACAGTAGAAACATTGACGAATAAAACAGCATGTCCGGCAGTCTTCCTGGAAATTGCATGGTATGGAGGTGTGCTCAGTGCCTAGTGCACATGCTGTGTGTTTACAGTAAAGGCTGCAATGCAATTACCGATGCAGCGTGGAGTTCTGTCCCCAACGTGTACTACCCCAAACCTTGGATTTATTACAGGCCTTTCTGAGTTAAAGTTTGGTCATGGCATATTTAGGAATCCTCTCTGTTGCAAAAATAATTTTGTGACCCTACATTCATGTATGTGATCCCTGTCATCTAGTTTTAAGAATAAGATCTATTCTACTATAGGAATTGGAATTGAGCCTGCACTCCTGTATTTTCTGCACCGCAGCCAGCGAGTGCCGCTCAGGCCTTTACAGATTTCCTCTTGCTCTTATAAGATTGAGTTTCTAGAATCTATTCTCTTTTAATGCAAACTTTGTAAATACATACTCAGCTACAGGTTTTGTGTCTATTGCAATTCCTTGGAAAGCTCTTTAATTGTAATTTCTTCAATCACTACATTAGCACAGAAGTAAGATGCTTGTACTGATTTTCAACTGTCCCATGATACAGAATACAAGTCAAGCCCTAGCTTCTATGTGACACTGGCAAGGCACAAAAATCCAGGGAAGTGAACTATTATTTCCAGGACTAAGACCTTGGGTTGACGAGCAGTGTGTTGTTGCAGGGGTTGGTGTCATTTGAAGACGTAGCCGTGGACTTCACTTGGCAGGAATGGCAGGAGCTGGATGCTGCTCAGAGGACCCTGTACAGGGACGTGATGCTGGAGAACTATAGCAGCCTGGTGTCCTTGGGTGAGTCTCATTTCCCGGCAGCTCTCAGCAATTTCTTTCCTCTTGGTTAAGAACTGTTGGAATTATCGCAAACTTTTAATATAATAATAAGTTGATCATATTTTAGCTGGCCTGTATTAATGCCATACATATATAAAGAACTGTGTGGCTTGGGAATACTCTAGATAAAGTATGATTATCTGATGAAGCCAGTCGGCAAGTCTGCCAGCTTAGACACAACCTGTTTGTTCTAGAAACATTTAAATTCTCTCTGTTAGCTACTTTGAAAGATTGATTTAATTGTTGTCAAATATATTTATTACCGTACTACAGAACATAAATTCTATGTCCCTTGCCTGTGTACTTAGATCAAACACTAACCACCCCTCTCTACCTCCCCCCATCTCTACTCTTGTAACTGCCGTTTTCTCTATTTCTTTGAGGTCACCTTGAACTTGCAAATATAATGAGGGCAGGTGGGATTTTGATTTTTGTGACAGACATAGTTCATTTACTTTGTCTTTGTTGTAAGATATCATCTGTTTACCCCACCCAAGAAAATATCCATTTCTTCCAGTCTGGTGAATCAGAGAGTGTATCTATTATAGTCAGATAAAGTTACCCTCAGACAGTGGTAACCCCGAAGACACCACATCTTACTCAGTTTTGCCCTCTACGACACATGTACTTGGGCATAACGGGTCTGAAGTCCTTTGAATCCATTTCAAATCCCCAGTATAACCCTGAATAGGTATGGTTTGGTTTGGGGCTGTTCATTCTCTTCCAGTGGCTACTGTGTCTCAGGTGGCAGGTCTCCTTCAGTCTCTTCGGAATGAGGTTTGAAGGTAGATATCAAGAGCTACGTGTTTGTGCTTTTTTAAGATGCTTTGTTACTTTCAGATTATATTTAAGACATTGTTTGGGACAGTGTTTTTCTGTTTATGTGTAGAAGTATGTATATTCTACTATGAGGATATTATTGAATGTGCAAACCACTTTGAAAGTGTGGGAATTTCTTTCTTCAGTATTACTTCCAATTTGTTAACATGGAATATGGTGAGCTATATTCCATGTCTGACCCTGGTATCTCCCGAACCCATGTATCATCAAGTCTCTTCAGGGTTCAGCACATCTTCTGCCACTGAGGACAGGCAGAGCAACCCTGTTGGGGAACAGATTTCACAGATAGGCAACAGCTTTAGGGACAGTCTTCCTGCTATTGTTGGGAGACCCTCATGGAGACTGAACTGCACATCTGCTACTTACATGCCAGGAGTCTTGGTCTAGCCTATATGCGCCCTTTGGTTGGTGGCTCAGTCTCTGAGAGCTCCCAATGGTTCAGGTTAGTTGACTCTGCTGGTCTTTCTGTAGAGTTCATATCCCCTTCAGGGAATTCAGTCCTTCCCCAACTCTTCCATAAGATTCCTCTACCTCTGTCCAATGTTTGGCTATGGGTATCTGCATCTGTTTCAGTCAGCTGCTCTGATGATTTCATACATGTATGCAGTGTGTTTTCAGTTTTACGTCTGTTACCCTCCTACAACCTCCTGATCTCCTGAGCACATTCTTCTTTACAGTCCCTGTCTACCTTCTCTCCTTTCATGGTGTGTTCTTTTTTCCCCACTGAATTTGATTCTTTGCATAAACATGGGATGTGGTGGGTTAATTCTTGAACTGTGGGCTTTTTTTTCTCTTGGTTTTCTGAGCCACCGTTTCACAGTTTCCCTGGTTGCCTTGAACTTGCTTTATAGTACAAAGTATTTTCAAACTTGTAACAGTCCTCCTGTCTCAGCATATTGCACCCTGGGATTTTTTCCATTTGGTAAAGGGGAGGGTGTGACCTCTTTTAAATTCTCAGTGTTTGGCCATTTCAGGCTGGTATTAGACTCCTTGGTTATGCAATAGAGCTGGGGATGTAGCTCAGTGATGACCTGCCAAGCATATTCAAGCCTGTAAATTCAACCCCTAGCACCACAAAATTAAATAAACAATAAATAAATAATAAAATTATTGACCCTTTTAAGATTCCTTTAATTTTTTTAGGTTTTTAATTTATTTATTAAAACTAGACTTTTAATATACTATATTCTGATTATGATTCCCCCTCTCCCAACTCCTCCCAGATCCTCCCCACCCAAATCGACACCCTTTCTTGCTCCCTCTTACTAGAAAACAAACAGGCATCTAAAAAAACAAAAAAGAAAAATATTTAGGTAGCCATTTTGAATGGAGATATAAAATTGAAACTTCTCAACTTTTTTTTTATTGTATATACTCTACTTTAGATTTTTTTGACTCTGTGGTTTTTCTCTAGTTGTTTTTTGTTGTTGTCCTTTTTTTTTTTTTTTTTTTTTTCTGAGTGCTTTAAGTTTTTCTCTGTGTAGCTTCCTTTATCCTTCATAGCACAGCTCAAATGGAGCAGTCATGTTCCATCAGCGACATGGACTTCTTGGGAACAGCTTATAACTCATTTTCTGTTTCCAGGGCACTGCATGACTAAACCTGAGTTGATCTTAAGGTTGGAGCATGGATTCCAGCCGTGGAGCATAGGAGACACTCCGGCCTGGCGTCTCCCAGGTCAGTGACTGTGACCTGGGGAAGGGAAGTCATCAAGGACGACTGCTCATAGGGTACTGGTCCTCTTGAACTTGAACCGTCCTCACCATTGATTTTATTCAGACTCCAAATGAGGATCCGTGTCAGTCTGTGTCCTTTGTTATTGCTGAAGTCTATTTTCCCAAGATGACTTTTCAAAAATATTGATGTTTGTATAGGTTCTCTCAGACATTTTTGTTGTTGCTTTGAGACCAGGTCTAATATAACCCAGATTGCCCTCAAGCTTGCTCTGTAGGCAAGAAGGGGCTCCAACTCTGCATTTCCTCTACGTCCCACTATCAGGATATGTCGCCATACCCAGTCTTATTTCTAGATTTGTTAGGTAGATACTTTGCTTAAATATTTTATCTGAATTGTTAATTGTCCTTTCTACCTTGTTTAACATTGAAGATTTCTTCAGTGCTTGGTCTTGATCTGAAAGTTTGATAGCAATAATTAACACGCAAATGCATCTATTCTTGAAGGGTTTACATTCAGTGAGAGAAAAGCGAAACGATCACATAATGTACTACAGTGAGATGAGAAACACCAAGAGTATTTACCCAGAGAAAGGCAAAAAAAAAAAAAAAAAAAAAAAAAAGATGGAGTTTTATTTTAAGAAAGGCATAAAGACACTGTTGAGGAAATACTCATTTATTTTAGTTTAGTGTTATGATTACTCTTTTTTAAAAACTTTGAACTAAGCTATGTGGTGGTGGTGGTGGGGGGGACAGACCTTTGATCCCAGCACTCAGGAAGCAGAGACAGAGGAGGCAGGCAGGACTCTGAGTTCAAGGCAAGCCTAGTCTACAGAGTGACTTCCAGGACATCTAGGGTTACACAGAGAAACCCTGTGCTGAAAGACAGACAGAGACAGGGTTGGGGAGAGGGAGAATGTATGGGTTTGAGGGAGGGGGTGGGAAGGAGTGAGGAAGAAAGGATTATTGAACTAAATGTATATGTGGATGTCAATTAAAGGTGTGACAATGAAGTTAGAATGGTAAAGACATTTGGAATTGGTGGCCTAAAAACAACTGAATTTTTGTTTTTAAATTAGGAAAGAAAGCTTTGGAAGTTTAAGGATGGGATTGCAGATAAGTTTTTTTCTATGCTAGTACATGAATGCCCAATGTCATAGTCACAACTAAGAGAATGTTTCCCAAGGAGACCAAGAAAGAAAGAACATTTGGCATCAAGAAAGGGGTGATAGGACAGTATGCCCTAGAACAGAAAAGCTATTGAGAAAAGTGTACACACATCACAACTTCCAACAGCAAATCCCAGTGGTAATGGGCTGAATGCTGCATAGTGACCATAATGTGCAAAGTGCTCTACTGCTGATTGGCTGGCATTCTTTGTCATGGGAGAAACCTGTGATACTGGCAAGTGTTAATACAGAGAAGTGACTTCTCTGACAGTGTCTTGTGTATTTTGGGTTAATAGATTGAAGAACAAACTAATTGCATTTATCCACATGTAGAATGTTATATCAGGGTCTATCCACTCTTGGGATATATACATAGCTAAGATCAGTCAAACACTCAGGAGGCTGGGGACATACTGGCAGTTTCTTTGTGGGCACAAGAAGTATGGTGGCAGGCTCCTCGAAAGGAACATGGAGTGTAAGGTATGGAGTCTCACATTTCTGGTAAGGAGTATGCCCATTCCTCACAGATATTGTCAGAGTGTAAGAAGAGTGGGCCCAGTGTCAGCCAGTTGTTTGGCCTCTACACCATTTTCCATCTTTGTTTACTGTACCTTAGGATTTGAGCCTAGGAATAAGAAGTCATTAGGCACTCACAGCCATCTTCCAGCCAGAATGTGCTCACTGTTTATTGGGTTCCAAAGGACCTGAGCAGCTCAGTCTCCTTACCTCCTTTCGGCTCTATAGTCTAATACACTAAAGACACCCCTTGTCTTCTTCATCATCTTCTTTCCTTTCCCCTTCCTCCTCTTCCTCTTCCCCCTTCTCCTCATCTTCCTCCCCCTCTTCCCCTTGTTCTCTCCCTCTCCTCTCCCTGTCCTCTTCCCCTTCCTCCTCCTCTCCTCCCCCTCCTCTTCTTCCTCTTCTTTTTTTATTTTTGCTTTGCTTTCCATCAGTGAGTTCAGAAATACTGATGTTTCTGAAGAAATAGTATTACCATACTGGCTGACACCCTCAAAAGCCTAGTTTTTACTGTCACAAAATATTCTGCATGCTTAAATTTTTCCTATAATTACTGATAGTGTTGTATTTATTTTTTTTTTAAATATTATTTCTATGTCTGGTTGGTTCTGTTGCCCTTCTTTTAGTGTTTTGATTTCTCCCTGAGTGGTGTCCGGAGTTGGAGCTTCAGGTGAACAGTGCTAAGAGTTCGCTTTTTTGTAAGATGAAGGGTGCTTGCCATCCCCATTCTTCCAGAGTGACAGCTGAGGGCAAAAAATCCCAATATACATGGCAGCAACCAGGCACATGGTTATAGGTGTTGGAGAAACTGGACATTGCCAGCAGTCAATTCTGAGGATTTTGGAAATAGTGGAGTTTTAGGCATAAAATGCAAAAGTGAGGTTTTAGGAATGATCCATACATTAAAATAGTATTCAAATAAATAGGTTCAGCAAACAGGGATAATGACTGAAAATACAAACTTAAATAACTATAGAAGGAAGCTTAGTAAGTAAAGCATTCATTGGAAAGCAGCCTTCACTGGAGTAGAAAAACACCTGAGGAATGAAGATTAGGTGGAGAAGTTACTGTAGTGAGAACTATACAGGAAATGGAAGACTAGTCATGACTGCAACATTTAAGCTCCCTTGTCTATGGTAAAGAGATGCAACCTATCACTGAGATATAAGTAGACTAAAGACACAGAAAATGTACTCCATGAACTGTAGCTTTAAATTGCATAAATACATGGAAAGAACAAAAAACCCAAACCAGAAAACACATATCCAGGGACACAACCATTCAGAAGCACTTCATGGCTGTAGTTAAAATGCAAAGTACAGAGTAGAGAAAGATACCTTACAACCTAAGAGGCAAGAGCTTAGTTACTATGATGGCAAGTCCCTTTAGCCTTGTAATCTTTTAACTGAAACCCTGGCACCAGAAAACATGGGCTCCTGTATTTCCAAGCACCGAAATAAAATAATTGCCAACTAAGTTACCTCTCTTCAGCAGTGTTACCCTGTAAACTGTAAGATTAGTGGAGAATTACAGGTCTTTCTTCATGAGTATAAAACATCGCACTGTGAATATTAAGGGATACCATGGATACTTCAAGAAATGTTGCACAGAAACAAAAAGGTAAATGTAATCAGGGTTTGAGTGATGGTTCAAGGGTTAAGTGTGCTGACTGCTCTTTCAGAGGACTCGAGTTCAATTCCTAGCAACTGATGCCTTCTTCTAGCTTCTGCAGATACTACGGCACATGGTACATACATAGAAAAAGCACTCAAACACATAAAATGAAAATTAATGAAATCTCAGAAAAAAATCAAAACAATGGATGTAATCAAGAGCCTTGAAAAGAATTATACTCCACTAATAAAACATCAGAATGAAGAAAGTGTTAGACATTAACTCAGTAAACTAGCAGACCTCTAAGATGGAGAAGAAAAAAATTAGTAATATTCTTTAACAAGACTAAATGTAACTGAAATTTCCAGCTCATAGCTGAACACTGACAACCAGGATTTAAAGAAAAACACTTCAAGCTGCTACTTAAATGTGAGTTTATAATACAGGTGAAGACAGACTGAGAAAAAGAAAAACTGTTTTGGAGCAAACAGAATGTGAAAGAATTCAACAGTAGCCATATTTACATTAGTCAAACCATATTGCATGCCAAAGTAAACCAGAAGGTTTTTGCACATGAAATATTGGACTAGTATATTATGATGACCACTAACAAAAGAGAATCTATCCAAATTAATAAAAAAAAAGAAATGGACTATTTCATCAGACATCTTTGAGATAGAAAAGATATCTTAGGAATATTTTTTAGAATGTGTGTTTTAGTAATTACAGAATAGGAAATTGAACAGACATTTATTTGTACATAAATATGACCTTCCAGAATTCTACAAAGTACCTCTGTTATATTAATAAGAAGCGATGCCATTGAGGCAACAATAGGGTGCCACAGCTAATCAAAGCCCTTTGTAAAATATCTTTGACTAGTTCTACCAGACAGGTATAAAAGTACATGTCTACACCCATCAAGCTGATTCATAAAATGGAATAGGAATATGGTAATTTTGGAAACTTGCTATATTAGATATCAGCCAGTATTAGATAGCAAGACTAGGTAGGAATTGGAGAAGAAAATGTATATGTAAAAATCTTCAGTAAAATAACAGACAACAGAATTCTTTAAAACATTAAAAATGTGCCCTGTGATAAGTGTCATTTCATACCAGCGATACCAGGTAGTATAATTTATGGAAAACATTATATGTAGTGTGCATGTAATTAGAATTTGGAACACACTCATATGTTCATTTCAGTTTAATATCTGATAGAATTTGGCATCTCTTCAAAGTTAAAAAATATGGATAACTTTTTCAAGGGGCCAAAGAAAGGAACATGACAACATGATATTACAGTCTGGACAACTATCCTGAATGTAGAAAAGGAGAAAACATTTTGCCTAAATTAATAACAATATATATTATATTCTCTCTCATTTACTTTTTTTTTGAGAGCTTCATATTTGCACAAATTAGTTGGAAGTTTCCCTTCCTTCCCTTTATCCAACTTCTTTCCTACCCCACCATCACTTCTCCCTCCCACATTCATGTGCTCTACTTTTTAAACCCACTGAATCCACTTTGTGCTACCAGTATGTGTGAGGGCATAGGGTCATTCATGGACTTTGGGTACCCTCTTGGGGACCACATCCCTGTAGAAACCTCAACTTTCCATCACCTAGTAGCTATCAGTTATCAGTTGCTTCTTAGTTATCAATGGGACTTTGTCAGTCCCTTCTTCATCTATGTTGGGATTTTGATTAGCTTTATTCTGCAAAGGCTTTATACATGTAGTCCTAGCTATTGTGAGTTCATGTGTGCAGTGGCGTTGTCTTGACCTGAAAATCCTGTTGAAGAAAGTCAGATCTACCCATTCTGTTCCTACACTCTTTCCTCTCCTTCTTCCATGGTGACCCCTGACCTTTGGGAGGAAGGTGTGTACTACAGATATCTCACTTAGGATTGGGCACTCTGACAAGTGAAGAGTGACAGCTGCACTAATATATGCATATAAAGATAAGTACTTAGGGGGGTATTTAATATTATAGCTATATAGCTTCTGCCTGACAGCCTGTGACCTACCCCTCCACAGGTTCTTGACCCAGTTACAAAGCAAGAGTTCTATCTCATGGAGTGTGCCTTAACTCCAATTAGAGTGGATGGTTACTCCTGTAAATTCCATGCCACTATTGTGAAACTAGGTATGTATATTAGGCCAGTTATTATTGTAGCGCTCAGGGTTCACAGCTGGCTAAGAACGATGATAACTTTTTTCTTCTAGTATCGTGATAGCACTTCCCAGTACTACAAAAGCTAGCCAGTAGGCATGAAGCTTCAAGATCAGTATCAGCTTAATATTTCATGTTCAATAACTGAAGTTTAAAGTGTCTTCATAAATGGGGTCTTATCATCAAGTTCTAGAGAGCAACTAAGAACAGTAGCAATATTTTTTATTGTTGGTGCAGGGGAAGTCTTTGGAATCACACTATCAACACCTTGAAAATTGATAACCTCAAAGCACTGAATATTTTGTTCAATAGTATATGGTATCTGGGGCATTTCATTTTTCCCAATATAAGGTGTCTCCATTCTGTCTGTCTGTCTGTCTGTTTATCTGTCTATCTATTAATCAGTCATCTGTCTATCTGATCCATCTATCCATCCATCCATCCATCCATCCATCCATCCATCCTACCTTTCTTTTAGAACCTTCCAAAGTAGGTTTCCATGAGGCTGTTAAAGCAAGGTCTTTTAGTGTTAGTATCCTGCCCTCTACCCTGTCCTCTCACCCCCACCCTCCCTGAACCTTACCTGCACCATTATTCCCCTTTACGCATTTATAACATTTGTTTTATATTCTCCATTCCTTATCTCCCCCTTGGGCACTTTTTGTTTTCCTGACTTCTATAGGTTTTCCTATTTAAGCACATATATCTAAAGATTCAGAGCTAGGATCCACATATGAGAGAGAACTTGGGTCATCTTTCAGGACCTGGGTTGTCTTTCAAAGAATAATCTATTTCCAGCTCCATTTATTTACCTGCAAAGGTCACATTTATAATCTAATAAATTTTTATTTTATGTGTATATAAATAACTATATCATATCATATTTTAATTATCTATTCATTAGATAATGGACATCTCTGCTCTTACTTCAATCTCCAAGCTTTGAACAGTCATGCATGTGTGTATTAACCATTTCCACTGCAATAAGAAGCTTTTTTGATCAGTTTGAGAACAGTGTAAACTGTAGATAGAAACATACATGTTTAGAAGACAGTTCAATAACGTGACCATTTGAAAGGCAAAATAGGTTCTTCCTTAAGGATTCTGGCTTCTCAAGCTATGATTTTGGATAAAATTATGTCCATAATTTTGTACAATTAATATATAGTAAAAGATACCTAAATGTGTACTTGATATTCTCTATGTACAGGCACATACCGGTCTGGACCCGCAACCTAATCCTTTCTTAGCATTTATTTTTAATAAAATGGCTTTTTTGCAAAAATGTATTTTTGTCCAAGAAGCAAAGAGATTTGTAGAGAGAAGATGGATTACAGGGTCTCTGAAGAAGCTGCCTTCTAGTGTGAGAGAAGGGTGATCGTAAGCAATGACCAGTGGAAGACAGAACCTGCTGCCTTCTAGTGTGAGAGAAAGGTGATCGTAAG
>NC_034612.1:28544941-28567925 GCF_900095145.1 Mus pahari
GGTGATCGTAAGCAATGACCAGTGGAAGACAGAACCTGCTCTGGCTTTTCAGGGCAAAGGAATCAGATTTATAATAAATGTATAGTAATCCTTTTGTGAACCTACATTTTTGCTCCTAAAACAGAATATGAAGCCTGTGTTTTGTGGGTAGATAGTGAAAGAAAATCTTTCCACCTCACATAATGAGATGTGGTATCAGATGGTGTGTGTAAAATTAAAGTTATAAAGGAATAGGAGCTCAGGTTAACAACACAGTTAAAAATTAATGTGCCAAACAGTAGCCAAGAAGTAGGTGAATAACTTCTTTCCATGTATTTCTCAAAAGTAGAAGCAGTGAAGGAACATGACTTAGGGATGCCTTAAATGTTTGTGTAAAATTTCCCTCATTAAGCTGAAGAGTCATGAAGAAACTCCACAATTATATTTGAACTGAATAAACAATATATTTGATTTAAGGATGGTGATGGTTTTTTATATTGTTTTAGGTGTTCTTGAAGTGTATACTCCAAATGAGAGTTACCTGGAAAATCCAGAGAGTCATATGTGGCCAGTGGGAAGCATCAACAGAAATCTTTCAAATAAAGAGATGATTGAAGTAGGTAAAATGTGAACATGAATACATCCTTCACATTTTTATTGTGGACATAAGGAGGACTGCTCACAACAAAGGAGACTAACCTGTGGCAGAAAGTGTGTGTAGTGAGCCTAATGGGATGCTAACTAGTGACGAACCTGATAATATAACTGATAAACCCCTCTGGCACCCTGAATATCTTATTCTCCCTAACAAGGTTGAAAGTTCACATTATCATATTTATAACGTTTGGCTGGGGATATCATTTACACAGAGACAATGTTATTGATACCTATGATACCTAAAAAGTTTTATATTTAAGAAACTGCTAGTTTCATGGATTGGAAGTCTTTTTTTTTTTTTTTTTTTTTTTTTTGATTGTTTAAAATTAACTGTGCAAAACATATCTCATATAAGGGAAATATTGCATATAACCAGACACAGAATAGAACATGGTAAAGGATGAGATAGCTGAACAGTTAAGAGCATGAGCTACTCAATCACATAACAGGAGTTAGGTTCCCAGCACACATTTTGCGACTCTTAACTAGCCTGCAATTCCAGCGCCAGAGTAATAAGACATCTCTGCCTCTGTAGGTGCCTGCTCCTGAATGCACATACCTCCACATGTATGCATGCTTTAAGTGGTAGAAAGAAATTAATCTTATTTTAAGTGGCAAGTTGCACAGCAGGNAAAATTGTGAGTTTATTTACTGTAAAACTTTTAAGATGTTATCCTCACAGAACATTAGTAAGTGCATGCTAGAAAAAAGCCCCATTAGTAGAAAACCTTGACAGATTCTTTTGTCTCAAGGCAGAAATGAAGGTTCAACTGGAACTTCACCGAGGTACAAAACCCTATGAGTGTAAACCGTGTATGAAAATGGTGAGCCTGGCCTCGCAGTGCAGCAAGCAGCATGCATACTATCCCAGTGTGAAACCCTACGAATGGAAGGAGTGTCAGAAAGCTTTCTGTTACAAGTCAGCGCTCACTCAACACCAAAGAACTCGTACAAGATTGAAGATCTATCAGTGTACAGAATGCAGGAAAGCTTTCCCCTCCAAATCAGAACTCACTGTGCATCATAGAATTCATACTGGTGAAAAGCCCCATGCATGTGAAGAATGTGGGAAAGCTTTCTATCGTAAGTCAACCCTTACAGTACATCAGAAAACTCATAGAGGTGAGAAACCTTACGAGTGTAAAGAATGTTGGAAAGCTTTCTATTATAAGTCAACCCTCACTGAACATCAGCGAATTCATACCGGTGAGAAGCCTTATGTGTGTAAAGACTGTGGTAAAGCTTTCTTCTACAAGTCAAACTTAACTCGCCATCATAGAACTCATACAGGTGAGAAACCTTATGAATGTGAAGAGTGCAGGAAAGGTTTCTCCTCTAAGTCAGAGCTCACTTCACATCATAGAACTCATACCGGTGAGAAGCCCTATCAGTGTGAAGAATGTGGGAAAGCTTTTTACTGCAAGTCAACCCTTCGTGTACATCAAAAAATACATACAGGTGAAAAGCCTTATGAGTGTAAGGAATGTCAGAAATCTTTCTATTATAAGTCAACTCTGACTGAACATCAGAGAACTCATACAGGTGAGAAGCCCTATGAATGTAAAGACTGTGGCAAGGCTTTCTTCTACAAGTCACAGTTAACTCGCCATCATAGAATTCATACAGGTGAGAAGCCTTATGAATGTGAAGAGTGCAGGAAAGCTTTCTCCTCCAAGTCAGAGCTCACTGCTCATCACAGAACTCATACCGGTGAGAAGCCCTATGAATGTAAAGAATGTGGCAAATGTTTCTGTCGCAAGTCACACTTAACTCTTCATCATAGAATCCATACAGGTGAGAAGCCCTATGAATGTAAAGATTGCAGAAAAGCTTTTTTCTGCAAGTCAGGACTTGCCCGACATCTGGGAACTCATGCGCATGGTACTAACACAAAGAACAGAGAAAAGCATTTTCCTGCAACTCACAGCTCAGTCAATTTCAGAAATGATATACAAGTTAGAAACCCTGTGGCTATAAATAATGAAAAAAAACTCTCTACTATAAATCATTCCTCAGTCCATATGATGGACTTCTTAGAGTTGAGAAGTCCTATAGATGTACATAATGCAGGAAAACTTACCTTGTTAAATCATACCTCATTCAATGTGAATGAACTCAGGTGAGACATGCTAATAACAGAGAAGGCTAGGAAGCATGCGGTCATCCAGGATCACTTGACATCAGAGAATGTCTGTTGAAAGATTACAGCAAAGAACTGCCACAAGGGAGACTTCTTAATCTCAGAAGACCATTTTTGTCTGGAAAGAACATAGGAAAGCTCAACTGTAGTTGTCTAAATGTAAGCAACTTAAACATGAAAAGAAGCTTATGACTTAAAAGCCAAAAGTTTTGAATGGTGACTTGGGTCTCTGATGAAACCTGCAATGAAAAGCTCTGAGAATGTATAAAATGTATAGACTACTGTATACATGCTAACCTTGAAAAACAAACACTTAAGGGACCCTTTTAAAAAACAGGAAAATTTTGATGTCAGACCACAGTCTGCATCAAAAAAGTTATACAGGTGAGAGACTGTACAAATAAATCTGTCGTGTATAGTGGCACTTGCTTATGTTCCATTTCAATGACACATAGATATTCAAGACTAGGGAACATCATATTCTCTCCAACTCTGGGTAGGCCTAGAATGTTACAAGGGCGTGTGTAGAAATGTGATATGGTTCAGAAGTGCTGTTGAGTTATGTTAGAAATGACTGATTCTGTATCTCTTAGGAGGCATTGGCTTGTTTTGTAGGACTAGCAAAGTCACTGGTGATCTGTGTTTTCTGATTCTCATCTCACAAGAGAAAATGTGGTAAATCTTCTGATAAAGTCATTTTAGTCTGACAGTCAACAATGTAGGGGTCCAGATATTAGCAGTACTTATTTCCTGATCTCAGAGAAATGATGGCTAAAAGTGGTAACATGTACATCACATTAGCAGCACAGGAGAGGTGAAGGTACATGGGATTTGTACCACAAATTGCAAATAAGGGAATCTAGACCAGTGCTTAAGATAACAAACCAAGTGAGTATTAGAGCCAGGATCAAATATCCTATCTCATTCAGCTCAGTGTTGCTTGCACTAACCCTGCACCATTTTATTTGACCAAATTTATACAGCTTGATGTTAGTGGATGAAAGGAGAACAATTTTCATTACCATTTTCCAACTCTGGGAGAAGAGAATCTAAATAATAGTGTCCTGACTCTTTTAAGCCAAGCAACAGCCATCTCAGAGAATTCAGTCGTGCCCCTTTGCAAAAGCTCATCCCAGCTGGGCTTATTGATGGTTTATACACTCTTCTCCTCCCAGCATCCAACTGCTCCCTACCAACTGGCAGCTCTGCAGACTGCCTGGGGAAAAGATTTAGAGTAAGTGCCAGGAAACACTAGGGAAGGAGCCACATCCTCCATCTATGTTGTTTTGGAAAATATCCCATTCCTGCTGAGTAAGTCATTCCAGATGTCACCCACTAGGGCTGGTGTACGCATACCTTTGTAAGTAACCCTTACTCACGCTCTGTAAGGAAGCCAAATAAAGTCATTGGTTTATTTATGAACTTTGGAATCATGGCTCTGTTTGTCATTAGTATCTTAGGGGAAGGGGTAGAGATTGCTTTACATCTCCCCCCAGGGAGGAATTTATATCAACATGGAGTCACCATTAGCATGCCTCTGTATCTTTGTGAAGGATTATGTGGATGTGAGTGATCCTGAAGTCAGAGCTATGGAACAAGGAGTCTGTCCCAAAGGCTTAGGAGGAAGTCTCAAAATCTCAGTACATAGAAAAAGTCCTTCCAGAAGAGTCTCAAATCTGAGCTTATGATCTAGGTGCATATTGTCTGCTTCTCAGAATGACATGATCTTGACAAGATACAAACCACCCAGCCTTTAAGATGTCTTGAGTGTACAGAAGTATGAAATTTTCACTGACTTAGAGTGGAAGGTAAGTCAACTATGGGTAAGTAGACTATGGGTAGCATGTATTCTCCTTAAATCTGAGAAAAACTAGTGGCTAGTACTCACCTTCCTATGTGAGTCCACATGTTCCCAGCCTGAGTTCAGCAGTTTAGAATTCTGACCAGTTCCTGCTTTTCTTCTAGAGAAAGGCCTGGCCACCCCTTTCCCATACACATCTGACTATACAAGGTCCTGGAGATAGTGCAAATGTTAGAGCAATGCAAATGCAGCTATGATGTAAGGGGGATTTTTTTAGACTTTGGCTGCTTGCCCACTAGGGCAGTATTACATAGTTTTGAAAAAAAATGCAGCTAGATGTTTTATAGTTTGGGGTAAGAATGGGAGAGTGGTAGTCATGTTACAGCTTGCCCTGTTCGCTTACTAGGTTTTCAAAGATAAAGAAATTAAACATCAGGATCAAAAGAGGGTTTGTGAATGGGACTAGAAGCATAGACAACTAGTGGTGTGTGTTCTTGTGTGCACACATTCTCTGTAAACTCCAGAATAAACATCAAGAGTAAACAAGTTTACTTAGTTTATATCCTTGCCTATACTAAAGAAGGCTCTAACAAGAAGTCTGAGAGGACACCATCTATGTGCCATCACCAGTGCCTTGTGACATTCTCATCAAGCACGAAAGTACCTAATCCCATGATTAAAGGAGCATGGAGCCAGAAAAGAGACATTTCAAGCTATATTTAAAGAAATAGAGCAATCCTTTCACATGGGTTACCTAAAACACATTGGCAAATAGAGGTATTTATATCATGATTCATAATAGTAGCAAAATACCATTATAAAGTATCAATGGAAATAATTTTATGTTTGACTGATAAGAGCTAGTTAGTGTCTGAATTCCATAGAAATAATTAGTAGGACTCAAGGATACAGCAGTTAATGTGCAAAATGTTTAGAAGTTCTTTTACAGTTAGGCGTTCATTTATCTTACTCAGAGAGCAAATACCTTGATAGTTACTGACGTAACTAAAAACTGAATCTTTAAACAAATATCCACCCTACTATATGTGGAGATATTACTGTTTCAAATTTTAAATGTCAACCAGGATGTTGGGAGAATCGCAGTGGATAGACTATAGTAGACTATAGTAAGACTATATGTATGACATACTCAGTGAAGAAGTGATGGAAGGATCTGAGTTAACACTAGCAGGCTTGCAATGTGTTCTCCAGATACCAGACTGCACGAACTACTCTAGTTGCTAGATATGTTATTAACTAAAGGTATACAAGTTTGCAATTGTCAAGGCACTCTTGGAAAGGAATACATTATAGATAAGTGGGAATAATTCCTACAATCCAAATGAGCAATTTGTAAATAAAATGAAAATACTCTAGCAAACACTATGCCAGTGTATAATTGGGATCATCAATATGAACCTATCCCCATTCCACACTTTAATCACTTTGTGAATGTATTTCCCTGTACTCGCTTTGAACCAATATTGATATATTCTCTTGTGTTATAATCATGCACATGAATACTTATTTCTGTATTGTATCATTAGTAGGAGAATATCAAATATATTTACCAGCTAATTTTACTAAATGAATAATAATTTATAGTTAAATTTTTATTAATGAGTACTTATTCTAACTCTTCACAGTTTGGAGTTTTAAAGATCTTTTTTCAAGTTAAAATATATTCTTTTTCTCCTTCCCTTATCCAACCCTTCCCATGTACTCCTTGCTCTCTCAAATTCATGCTCTCTTCAATTTTTGTTGCAGATGTGTGTGTGTGTGTGTGTGTGTGTGTGTGTGTGTATATATATATATATATATATATATATATTCCATTATTCTAAAAGAGTTTAATTCTAAAAGATTTGTTTATGTTCTGTAAGGAAGCAATTGCTCTTGATTTTTATTAGTTTGCTCTTCCTTGAAAAAGGAAATATATTCCTAATTATATAAATACAGTCTCTTAAATCTGCATAATGTTACTTGTATGTGTGTGATTTTAGGGTATTGGCTAACCAAGTGGTTGATATGTTGGGAAGATGATTTCTCCTGTTCTCAGCATTCCTTAGTTATCTGTAGCCCTCTGTCTAGAGTTGGGATCTTGTGAGATTACTGCCTGCCCTATGTTAGTATATCTGTTGATGCTATCCTTTAAAGTGAGATTTTTAAAATTGTATGTGTATGAGTGTTTTGCTTTCACTTAAGTTAATGCACTGTGTACATCTTGCTACCTGCAGATTCCAGAAGATGATCCTGGATCCCATGGACTTAGAGTTAGATGGTTGTGGGTAATGTGGATGCTGAGAACTGAGCCTTCTTCAGAAGCACCAAGTACTCTTAACTACTGAGCCATCTCTGCAGCCCATGCCACTATTGTTTTAATTTGCATCTCTACTGATTTCTCTAATCTCTAAACATATTGAGGATAATTTATGATATTAAACACTCATATATGTTCTATACAATATAACCTGTGGCCATTAAAGTCTTTTTGTCTTTTGTTGTTGTTGTTGTTGTTGTTGTTCTAGGATGTCTGGTGTCTAGTTTTTCCTTTTATTTTCAAAGTATTTGAAGGTGACCCAAGTTTTAATCCTCTCAATCAGGAGGTAGAGGCAGATGGATCTCTGACTTCATGTTCAGCCTGGTCTACCTAGTGAGTTCCTGAACAGCCAGGGCTATGTAGAGAATAAAATGAAAGTAGTTGATCTATGTGACGTGGTGAGGTTTCTCCTAGTGTGTTTTTTCTTCCTACCCTTAAACTATATAGTCTGATGTATGGTCTTTTTAAAAAAGTCATTGCATTATAAATACTTTAAAATCATGGCTTTAGGCAAATTTGAAAGGAAATAATACACACATTGGATATCTCCCATCCACTTGGTGACTAAGAGCCATTCCTTTATCAAGTTATTTTTTTAAGTTTTAGTGCTGATCTAGTGTCGTGTGAATAACATTCTTATATACTCGGAACAATGGAAAGGTCTGTCATCCAGAGGTGCTAGCCCCCCGTACAGCTGTGCACCTGAGTGAGGAGTTCATCCATCACTTGGCATTCAGTCTGTTGAGGACAGGGTTTGAGAAAGACTTGGTACACAGCCTTGGCTTTCCTGGAATTCACTGTGTAGAACAGGCTTCCCTTAGCCATGCTGGAATCTTCTGCCTCTCAAATGTTGGGATTGTACGCCTGTTCGATCATACCCAACTGCGTTCAGTATTAAAAATGTGAATATTAGAGGAGTTCCAGATGCAACTATGAATATCTAGGTGGTTCTGCTACCCAGATGAACTGCAGATCAGAAACAGTACATGAAATAACTTGGTGATTACAGTTTTGCTATGCTCTCTCACAGGTTCTTGTGTCTGAAGCCTGTTTATATATGAGACAGTGTTGAGATGCCAAATTAAGTGTGAGGTCTCTACTGGTCCTTCCTATCGAAGAGATTTTATCACCCCTTCCTTCCGCCCTCCCTCATTTCGTCCTTGGCATTGGTTAGAGGACCACCAACAACAACAATTTAAGCTCTTAGACTCCAAATTTATTAACTATAGTTCTTATACATAATTACCAGTTAAAGTATTCCATTATTCTAAAAGAGTTTAATTCTAAAAGATTTATTTATGTTCTGTAAGGAAGCAATTGCTCTTGATTTTTATTAGTTTGCTATTCCTTGAAAAAAGAAATGACCCGTGACAAGAAAATGTAAAAGAACAGCTTATTTTGCTTCCTGATTTTCAAGAGTTATCAGTCTATCATGACAGGAAAAGTGTATTAATAAGATTAGCTAAGCACCAGGTAGTAAGAGCTGAAGGTGTCCATTTCTCACATAATAGAGGGCAGAGAAGCAGAGACTGAAGGCCAGATCCATTAATAGGTATAAACTTCAAAAGTCTGTGAGTAATGATAAACTGCCACAGGCTCAAACTCCTCTCTGGATGTTGCTGAAGAGACAGGGGAAGCTTGCCTCTGCACTTCCCTACTGCTGCGCAGGGCTAGAAAGGTGAACTGTCCTTCCCTTCTCCCTTCATAGATGCCCTGGCCTTTGCAGAGGGTGAGCAAAGTGCCCAGCCTTGTGCCAGAATATCGTAATTCCCCTTTTCACCTTTCCTGGTAGCAATCCCTTCCCCCTCACGATGCACACCCCCCCCCATGGGGGTGGCAGCAGATGTCAGCCTTGGGAAGAGACAAAAAGCAGCATACCCTAGCCTCTGCATCACCGAGACTCACACTCCCTTTTATTGATAACCAACACTTCTCTGGTGCAGATGGCCCCCTTGAAGAAAGCAGGGACCAATATCCTTGAAATGATAAAAAGCCCACTCTTGGACTATGGGATAGGGGCAATTCAGTGTTCCCAGACAGCTGTGACCAGTTTTTAAAAATACACTAGCTTGCAATGAGTTACTTTTCCCAGGTCAGGAAGGTCCCTTTCCAGCTGCATGTAACCCCAAAGTTCAAGGATCTCAGCAATATATCAATATATATATATATATATATATATATATATATATATATATATATATTTTTTTTTCCAAGCCCCTGGACTTGAGCATCACATTCCTCACCTTGAGAGTAGGAAAGGCTTGCGATCTGAGTCAGACTCTTATAATACAGGCTCTCTTTGTTCTTACATCAGATTTCCAATTCCTGGCTTTCTTCTGGGGTTTCTGAGAACTGGGCATAACATTCTGGGGGCTCATCCAGGATTCCCCAGCAGATCTCTGGGATCTGCAATCTGGAGAGTCTAGTGCCAGTGAATGAATGGTGAGTGTCAGTGTTCTTGTACTGTTTGCATCTGTTCTGGTAGTTCTGTTGGAACAGCCTCGAGGTGTCAGTATGCTCCGCAGAAGGGTGACTAGAGCGGACATGCTGGAAGGTCACTGCAGAGGAGTTCAGGGAGATGTCCCTGATTCTGAGAACTTGACAGTTACCTTCATAGGGAGGAATCTGTATTCAAGGAAGGGTCTTGGCACAATCTACTTTCTTACTCACCTCGCCTCCACATTCCAAGGCGAGAGTCTTGAGTCCTAGTGCTTGGAGTGGCGAGCCGGCTATTTCGTGCCTGTGGGTCTGTCTGTGCAGTGTTTGGTTTCGTGTTATACTGGACTCTGATATGGGACAGGGTGACTTCTCCCCCCTCAACATTGTTTTAGCCCACTTTAAGGAAGTGAGAACTAGAGCTCACAATCTCTCCATAGATGTGAACAAGAAATGTACAGTCAGGTGACCACCAGAAGGGACCTTTCACCTCCCCACGTTATTAGCAGTGGAAGACAGTGTTTCAAAAGGCACAGGGACATCTGGATCAAGTCCCTTATATAGTGATTTGGAAGGACTTGGTTACTAATCTACCACCATGTGTTAAATCCTTTCTCGTCCCTCTAACTAATGCTTCTACACCACTAGGAACCGTGTCGGCCCTGGTGACAGAAGAACAGATATGGGAAGTTCCTAAGTCTCCTGCATCTCTTTATCCCATTTTACAGGAGAGTATGCCAGAGGAAGTTCTATTCCTACAGCCTATCACCCAAACCCCAGCTGCGCCAGCATTCCCACTGGGACCAGCTGTGCCAGCACCTCTACAAGCCCAACCCCAGCTGTGCCAGAGTCCCCACTGTCTGCACCAGCTTGAGCTCCACCCATGCTTTCCAAGGAGGAAGTGCCACAACTTCAGAAATGAAGGGCAGGCACAGGGGCCTCAAAGCTGGCACATGGCCCCTTCCGAGACTGTACAGCCAAAGGCAGATTCCATTGTCTTACCCCTAAGGGCAACAAAACTACCAACAGGGAAATCAACCCCACTATTATTGGCCCTTCACTACTGTTGATCTTTTCAATTAGATAAGAGAGAGAATGCTAGATTCTCTGACAACCCTGGAGAGCTCATTGTTCTGTCTCTCTTTTCTCTCTCTCTCTCTCTCTCTCTAACACATTTTAATGGTAAAATTTAACTACCAATCTTATTTTCCTCTATTCAATCCATCCTCTGCTTTCCCTTGCTCTTTCTTCAAATTATGGCCTTATATACTGTGTTATACACACATATACACAAATGCCTAAATATATAAATACAGTTTGCTCAATTCATTTAATTATATAAGTGTGTGTGTGTGTGTGTGTGTGTGTGTGTGTGTGTGTGTGTGTGTGTGTGTGTGTGTTTCAAGGCTGAACCACTGCTTGGTACTGGATAATCAATTAGAGGGTTCATCCCTGGGAAAGACCAATTCTCTCACTTCCATTATTAGTTGCCTGTAGCTCTATATCTATATCTAAGCATGGGGTTCTGTGAGATTGTCCCATTTCAATGAATCAGCTCTAGTGGTGTTGTAATTCCTTGGGTCTAGTTAGGCAGCTGTGTTACTGAAGTAGTGTGGGTGGTGCTTCCCTGCTATTGCTTTTTTTTTTATCATATTCTTTAAAATTTATAAAATATTGTAGCAATAAAAATGAGTATTATAAAAGTTGTTTGATATAAAACAACAATCAGTTGAACAGTCTTATGTAGATGTTTGTCTACAGCAATACTGAAAATACCTACATTTTTCTCAATATAAATTTTAAATAACTCCAAATATATTAACTATGATATTTTAAAATAATATATCACTATTAGTGTTTTGAATGAAGTAGATAAAATCTGTTTGTTTGTTTGTTTGTTTTGTTTTTAATAGAGCTTAAAATCATGGCTCTTACTGTGGTACAAACATAAAATAAGAACAGTTTTTAGACATTGGAGTTCATTGTAATAAAGCTGTACTTCAATGGCCCTCACACTGACAAAGGATTTTAACTCCATAGTAGCTAAGCTAAGAGTTGACAGTTCTACTGCACCAATGAATGAATTGTAGTCATGATTTTTGGATACAGATTTCCTGCTACTGTCAAAGCTATTTGACTTGAGTGATTGTCATCATTCTCAGCCCACAGGGAACAGGTTACATTCATTTAAGAAATGGTGTGTGTATTAGGATGATCTATCCATGAAGTTATTCATCAATTGTTTCAATGAACAATGGTTCTGCTTGGAGGGTGGCACAGACTTTAGATGAGGGTAAGATTCTGATGCATTGGCTGTGATGATTTTGAAAAGCATTCATCTCAGAATAAGAGTAACTTATAAGGTCCTCTTCTTCAAAATTGATACAATAATTATAAATATTAAACAAGCCTTCAGTCTCACTCTTTGCTCTTCTCTTACATGCCACCTCCAAGATTAATTGTCAAGATTTCTTTTGGCTGTATAAATAATTTTGAAATATGTAAACTGTTCTGAAAACCATAGTATAGTGTAAAACCATCAAATAAACAATCTTACTCATAGAGAGGCTGAGATAGGAGAAGCATGATTTCAAGACCATTATGTGGCACACAGTAAGACCCTGTCATGTACAAACAAGCAGAAAGTGTATATGGATTGTACAATATTGGACCTATTTCTCCCATTACCAGATCAGAGAGAGACCATGGGATGACAGCCGACAAATTTCAATTCCTCATATTTTTGAATTCCAATCGATTAGGATATGTTGGTAATATTAATTTTCATATTAAGATATATTAAGGAAAAGTGATTGTTGCTTTCTGTTAATTTTCTTATTAGAGATAGAATTATGTTTATGTGGGTTTGTTGAAAGACTACTTTCTTTCTTCTTCTAGGGTATAGTTTCCCTCCTTGTGTTGGTGTTTTCGATCTATTATCCTTTGTAGGGCTGGATTTGTGGAAAGATATTGCATAAGTTTGGTTTTGTCATGGAATATCTTGTTTTCTTTGTCTATGGTGATTGAGAGCTTTGCTGGTATAGTAGCCTGGGCTGGCATTTGTGTTTTCTTAGGGTCTGTATGACACCTGCCCAGGATCTTTCATAGTCTCTGGTGAGAAGTCTGGTATAATTCTGATATGTCTGCCTTTGTATGTTACTTGACCTTTTTCTCTTACTGCTTTTAAAATTCTTTGTGTAGTGCATTTGGTGCTTTGATAATTATGTAACAGGAGGAATTTCTTTTCTGGTAGAGACTATTTGGAGTTCCGTAGGCTTCTTGTATGTTCATGGGCATCTCTTTCTTTAGGTTAGGGAAGTTTTCTTCTATAATTTTGTTGGAGATATTTACTGGCCCTTTAAGTTGGGAATCTTCACTCTCTTCTATACCTATTATCCTTGGGGTTGGTCTTCTCATTGTGTCCTGGATTTCCTGGATGTTTTGGGTTAGGAGCTTTTTGTTTTTTGCATTTTCTTTCACTGTTGTGTCAATGCCTTCTATGGTATCTTCTGCACCTGAGATTCTCTCTTCTATCTCTTGTATTCTCTTGGTGATGCTTGCATCTATGACTCCTGATCTCTTTCCTAGGTTTTCTAACTCCAGGGTTGTCTCCCTTTGTGATATTTTTATTGTTTCTAGTTTTATTTTTAGATCCTGGATGATTTTGTTCCTTTCCTCCACCTGTTTGACTGTGTTTTACTGTAACTCTTTAAGGGATTTTTGTGTATCCTCTAGCTGTTTACCTATGTTCTCCTGCATTTCTTTAAGTGAATTATTCATGTCCTTCTTAAAGTCCTCGATCATCATCATGAGAAGTGACTTTAGATTTGACTCTTGCTTGTTGGATGTGTTGGGGTATCCAGGACTTGGTATGGTGGGAGAATTGGGTACAGATGATGCCAAATAACCTTGGTTTCTGTTGCTTATGTTCTTATGCTTGCCTCTTACCATCTGGTTATCTCTAGTGCTACCTGCCCTTGCTATATCTTACTGGGGCCTGTCCTTCCTGTGATTGTGGTAGTATCAGAACTCCTCCGAGTCAAGCTGTCTCTTTAATCCTGTGATTCTGGGATCCTGCTATCCTGAGATCCTGGGTGTGTCTGAGCTCCTGGGAGTCAAGCTGCCTTTGGCACCTTGAGATCCTTGTGTGACCAAGCTCCTGGGATCCTGGGATCTTTTGATCCTGGGCATTGCCATACCCACTCCAGTGGAGTCTCCATGACAAGTCCAATTTTTGGCCGCTGTCCTGAGGTAAAAGTTTTCATAGAAACTGGTCTCCTGGAGGCCTTGGCATCCTGTAACACAGATGTGTTTCAGATTTGTGCTTGCGATAGTCATGGAGGGTCTTGCATGCTTTCCTTCAGTTTTGTTTTATTATAAGTGCCTCTAAGGAATGATTTGACAAATAGGTAGGTTAGATTGAACATTGCTTCCTGGCTTCCACTGGTGTCCTAATATCCTAAGCAATTGTTGAGCCGACCTTGGGCTTAGAATTTCATAAGAATGCTACTCATTCAAAAGAAATGACTCCAGTGTTGATACTGAAAGAAGTCAAGCATTGCAGCTTACTGGATAAGAGCTAGAAATCTCAGGGCAAGTTCCACAAAGTAAACTTAGAATTTTCATTATAGTCAGGTATGGCTGACTACATTACATATTAGAAGAAAGTTGGTGAGTTCCTCTGACAAATGGAGGTTCCCTACAGATACTTAAAATAACAGCTAAGTTACTTCCATGTGCAGGAATTTACAATCATCTAGGAAGAAGGAGGGTTGTGGTTTAGGAGGAACTAGAGTTCATGAAAAGGTTAGCAAGAGTGGAACTCCCTGGTGCGAGTTTTTATAGGCTCAGAGGAATAGCATAAATCGTGACTAGGGTGCTAAACCCTCACCTGGCTCCTAGAATAGCCGACTTTATATAGGGCTGCTTTTTATCTCAGTTGGAATCACTGCCTGGTTCCTGAGAGTCCTTTATGTATGCATTTCTCTGTTTTGTGTCATTATGCATCGGATAACTTTGATGTACCATCAATGTATCACCTAACTTCCTTGTTTTCTTCTGTAATATAAGTCTGATGCTCCCTTTGAGAAATTACATTCAGATCCAACACTCCCTTGTGTTCATTTCTGTTTGTCGCTCATCAACTCCTTGCCCAGCTGAGTACCAGGACCCTGATTTTTCCCACAGGTTGAGGGACTCCGACTGAGCCAGCCCACAGCAGGGCATGTTAGAGGACCTGGGAGTGGAGCTGCCTCTGGGTGTTGTGGGGCTGGCTGCAGAGTTTGTGCCCAAGGTCTGCTCAGGGTGCCAGCCCAGAGAGGCTCACTGGTCTCTTAGACACCATCCTTTTTGCTCATCAGCCCACTTGGGATGATTGTCAGCAACTAAAGCAGATACTTTTTATAACTGAGGAAAAGGAACATATTATCTTGAAGGCCAGAAAGAAAATTTCAGGAGCTAACAGCACCCCATCCCAGAATTGTGCTGACATAAACCAAGGATTTCCTCTCAGGAGACGAGCTTAGGACTATAATATGGGTGAAGGTAGGGAGAGTCTGAATCTACCACCAGTCTCATGGCAGGTCTCAGGGCAGCTGCTAGGCAGCCCACAAATTTGGCTAAGGTTTATGATGTCAAGCAGAAAGATAATGAAGGCCCAACAGAGTTCCTCAAGCAGATTATGGATGCTTTCCACCATTATATGCACCTAGACCCTGAGGAAACAGAATTCTATCACAGTAGTGCTAGCATTTATAAATCAGTCAGCACCAGACATTAGAAGGAAGTTACAGAAGTTAAAAAGACTAGGAGAGAAGTCATTGAGAGATTTATTGGAGGTTGCAGAGAAGGTGTGTCATAACAGGGAGACTAAAGCTGAAAAGAAGATTAAGACAAAAAAAACATATTAAACAGAGTTCTGGCCAAAGTCCTAGCCAATGGTTACCCAGACAAAAGAGGGGGGGGGGGAAGTGCCAGCTTTGGAGTATTGCCGAAGCAAGGGAGCCTAGGAAAAGTCGCTGACTGGTCTTAGCAAAGAACTAATGTGTCTATTGTAAAGAGAAAGGACATTGAACCAGAGAATGCCGAAGAGGTCTTGACTCAAACTTTGAGGCCATGGAAACAGCTGGTGGCTTATTTGTCAAAAAAAAAAAATAGATTCAATTTGCCTGTGTATCATTGCAGCTATGGCACTACTATTTAAAGATGCAGATAAATTAACTTTGGGACGAAATTTAGCTGTAACTACCCCTCATGCAATTGAAGGGATACTCAAGCAATCACCTGACCAGTGGCTCAGTAGTGCCTTCATAGCTCATTATCAGACTTTACTAATTAACCCTGGATGAGTTACTTTCCCACCACCAGTTTCCTTGAATCCTACAACCCTTTTTGTTGACCCCGATTTGGACCATCCACTCCACTAGTGCAGCAAAATCATGGTGCAGGCACATAGCGCCCAACTTGATTTAAAGGACTCCACTCCGCCAAGGGCAGAGCAGACTTGATTTACAAATGGGAGCAGTATTATCCTAGAGGGTCAAAGGAGAGCAGGGGCAGTGATAACCACAGGAACAGAGGTAATTTTGGCTCAGTCTCCTCCCCTAGGCACCTCAGCTCAAAGGGCTGAACTGATAGTGCTAACACAGCCCTTTATCATGGGGAAAAGACTAGCTTTTAACATCTACATGGACAACCGATATGCATTTGCAACTGCTCACATACATGGAGCCATTTACCAGGAGAGAGGGCTCCTAACTGCAAAGGGAAAAAGTATAAAAAACAAAGATAAAATCCTACAGTTACTCAAAGCCCTCTGACTGCCAAAAAAAGGTGGTAATTGTATATTGTCCAAGCCATCAAAAAGGAACACCACCAGTGGCTAGAGGTAACCACTTAATGGCAAAGCTGCTAAGGAGGTGGCCCTGAAAGAAACAGCTGCCTCTTTGTTGGCTATTACTCTGCCAGAGCTGCTGGAATGCCAAGTTAATATGGAAAAAAAGATCAAATGACCAAGAATCAGTCCATAGACCAGTATTCAGAGGGCAGAAGGTAAACTAATATTGCCCACCACCCTGGAAAGATCTATCCTCGGGAAAATGCATAGAGTCACTCACATGGGAGTGAGACAGATGGCTGACACAGTGAGACAATCTAAGGTGACTTTCAGAGACTTGCAAAATATTATTAAGAAGCTGCAGAGCTCGCCAGTTAACCAACACCCACAACACTGCCAAGCATCCAGAGACTGGGGGCTACTGAGAAGTTGATTTGACAGAAATCAAACCAGGGAAGTATGGTTACAAATACTTAACTGCTGTTCATAGACACCTTCTCCAGATGGACAGAAGCATTTCCGACAAAGTCTGAGACTGCGAAGATAATGACTAAGAAATTGCTAGAGGATATCTTACCCAGGTATAGATTCCCTCATATGATAGGGTCAGACAAAAGACCAACATTTGTGTCCAAGGTAAGCCAAGATATAACAAGATTTATTGGGGTAGACAGGAAATTACATTGCGCATACTGACCCCACAGTTCAGGCCAGGTAGAAAGGATAAACAGGAGACTTTAACTAAATTGTCCATAGAGACTGGAAGAGACTGGGTAATGCTCCTTCCTGTCACCCTATATCAGATGAGAAACTCCCCTACTGGATGAGATTAATTCCCTTTGAGGTTATGTATGGTGTCCTTGCCCCCATTGTACCTAACCTTCAGTCAACAACTATTACAAAATTAAAAGATAATAAATTAATATCTAAAGTCAGAGCAACCCAGTAGACTCATCAGTATGTTTGGCCCAAACTGTGTGCCCTCTATGAAGCAGGCTCACTTCCAGAATCACACAAGTTTCAACCAGGAGACTGGGTCTATGTGAAGAGATTTCATTGGGATGTGTTAGGACCCAGGTAGAAAGGACCCTTTGTTATCCTGCTGACCACACTGACTGCCATTACAATAGATCATTGTTGCTGAAATAGAAAGTTCAAAAGGACACTGATCTTCTCAAGTTAAAATTGACCTGATCCTGAGCCTACTGTTTCTGTTAACTACATGTCCTAACCTTTTGACCTGACCTGAGTAATTAAAAATCCTGAAACTGGCTAGCCTGTATGAGGAAGCCCCTTGGGACACCCTGGTTCCTACATTTGACTTGACCTGTGCCAGCTGTCTGATAACTCATGGCCTGACACTCACAGACTTTACAAAATTCATACCCCAAGTGTAGATGGAAGACATTTTATCTATGTCCCAGGAAGAAAAGGTCTGTCAAGTGTGGGGGTCCAGAACAACTTTACTGTCCTTCTTGGGGATGTGAAACAACAGTCACTGGGACCAGGGAAAGAAAGGTGTCAAAAACAAACAAACAAACAACAACAAAAAAAAAACCTTACCACAGTTGCCTGGCAGGGGGACAGCTCCAAAGTTTTACTTAGGTTCACTGAAAAAGGGGGACAAATGAAAAGATGAAAAATTTTAAAATCACGGGACCTCTGATTACATTATTAGAAGGAGCAACCCCAAACTGCTTTTTACAGTTAGACTCTTGATAAAAACCAATTGTGAATCCACTGCCAGTAGCTGTAGGACCAAATCAGGTTTTGACAAACCCGAAACATATACTAACAACATCCCCCAGATTAGCAACCACTGTATCCCCAGTCACTCAACCACAGAGGTCTTCAGTTCCAGAATTTTTCCCGAAACACTCAGAAACCATGGACCCGCTTTGGTCAATGATGTTAAAGAATTTCCAAATTCTGAATGTCTCCCAGCCAGAACTTACCACCTCTTGTTGGTTATGTTATAATACTAGACCCCTCCTTCTATGAAAGCATCAGATTAATAGTTAGATACAATGTGTCTTAAAAGGGACACTGTGTATATCTGGTCACAAGAAGTTGCAGCTTTAGCCCGCAAACCATATCAGGGCAAGGTACCTGCCTGGGGAAAGTCCATCTGTCACATTAGTACCTTTGCAATTGAACAATACCCACTGTACATTCCAAACAAATTATTCCCCCTGAACAAACATGGTGGGCTTGTTCAACGGGCCTGACCCATGTATGTATGACGAGGTCCTTAATTCCTCTACCACAAAGGAGTTCTGTATTCTAGTCAAGTTAGTACACCAAATAACCTATTATTCAGAAGAGACAGTGCTAAAACCTCTAGTAGGGCATGTTGAAAGAGACCTTATGAGACAAAAAAGAGATCCCATCTCCTTAATCCTAGCTGTAATCCTAGGGGCAGAACTGGAAGGAGCAGGTACGGGGATGGCTGCACTGATGTTACAGGGGGGAAAATTACAATAGCTTAAAGACAGACATACATGAAGACACGCAATGCCTAGGAAAGTCCAACTCACACCTGGAGCATAACATGGGCATGCTGAGGTAGTACTACAAAGTAGGCAGAGACTAGACTTAGTATTCCTACAACAAGGAGTGGTATGTGCCACCTTTTATGAAGAATGTTGTTTCTGTGTCAACCATTTTAGAGTTATTAGGGAGTCATTAGCTAAAGTTAGGGAAAGTATAGATAGGCACCAAAGGGAACAAGAAAATTCCAAAAGTTAGTTATCATTCACTATTCAATTCTTCCCCCTGGCTAGCAGCCCTCATTTCCAAAGTCATGGGACTTCTGGTCATCATTTTACTCCTCACTTTTGGGCCATGCATTATCACTAAGCTTTCTCAATATATGAAACAGAGACTGGGAACAATTCAACTGATGGCAATGAGGTCCCAATATCAACCAGTTAGTACAGACAATCCAGGTTTAGAGAGCCCAAGGTTGGTCTCTAAAGTTACTAGCAGAAGAACGAATGAAGAGACATAGGAAGCCTGTTTCTGTTCTTCCCTGCTGCTGCACAGGGCTAGAGAAGTTAGCGCTCGCTCCTTCTCTCCTCTCTTCATAGATGCCTCTGGCCTTTGGAGAGGGCAAAGAGGGTCCAGCCTGGCATCTGAATATTGCAATTCCCCCATTTCCCTTTCATGGTAGCACTCCTTTCCCCCTGACCAACCCCCCAACAAGTGGGGCAGATGTCAGCCTGAGCATTCCCCTACTCTGGGTCATTGAGCCTCCACATTATGCCCAATAAGGCAATCCTCTGCTACATATACAGCTGGAGCCATGGGTCCCCCCATGGGTACTCTTTGGTTGGTGGTTAAGTCCCTGGGAGCTTTGGGGGGGGTCTGATTGGTTGATATTGTTGTTCCTCTTATAGGGTTGCAAACCCCTTTAGCGCCTTCAGTCCTTGCCCTAACTTCTCTATTGCATTCCCCTCACTTAGCTTGATGGTTGGCTTCATGCATCCACATTTATATTGGTCAGGCTTTGGCACAGCCTCTCAGGAGAGCTATACCAGTCTCCTGTCAGCAAGCACTTCTTGGCATCAACAAGAACATTTAGGCTGGTGTCTGTAGATGGGATAGATCACTAGGTGGGGCAGTCTCTGGATAGCCTTTCAGTCTCTGCTCTACTCTTTGTTGCTGCATTTCCTTTTGACATGAGGAAATCTGATTAACTTTTTTTTAGGTGGGTGGGTGGCCCCATCCCTCAAACGGTGGCTGTGCCTATCCAGTGGATATGATCTCCAAAGGTCCTATTTCCAATTTGTTGAGTATTTGAGCTAATATCCTCCCTGTCCTGGGAAACCTCTTGGGTCCCTGGCATCTGGGGCTTCCCCCATCCCCATTGTTATACACTGCCTTTCAAATTCCTGACCCTCTGTATTTCTCCCCCATCTCCTCCTGTATCTGAACTGCCCCCTCCCTCTCCCACCTTGCTCTCTCTCAGATCCCTCCCTCCCTCTACCTACAGAGATGATTTTATCCCCCTTCTGAGTAGGACTCTAGCATCCACAATTTGGTGTGGTCTTCTTTCTTCTTGGGTTTCATATGGTCTCTGAGTTGTATTGTGGGTATTCCAAATTTCTTTTTGGCTAATATCCACTTATCATGCCATGTGTGTTCATTTGTGACCAGGTTACCTCACTCAGGACGATACTTTCAAGTTCCATCCATTTGCCTATGAATTTAATGAAGACTTTTTTTTTAATAGCTGAGTAGTACTCCATTATGTAAATGTACCACATTTTCTGTTGAGGGACATCTGGGTTGTTTCCAGCTTCTGCCTATTATATGTAACATAGTAGAGCATGTGTCTTTGTTATATGTTGGAGCATCTTTTCCCAATTTTCTGAGGAACTGCAAAACTTATTTCCTGAGTGCTTGTACCAGCTTGCAATCCCACCAACAATGGAGGAGTGTTTCTCTTTCTCCACATCCTCACTATCATGAGCTGTCACTTTTTGATCTTAGCCATTCTGACTGGTGTAAGGTAGAATCTCAGGGTCATTTTGATTTACATTTCCCTGATTACTATGGATGTCGACCATTTCTTTAAGTGCTTCTCAGCCATTCTAGATTCCTCACTTGAGAATTCTCTGTTTAGCTCTGTACCCCATTTTAAAATACGGTTATTTGGTTTCTGGAGTCTACCTTCTTGAGTTCTTTGTAGATTTTGGATGTTAGCCCTATATTGGATGTAGGGTGGATAAAGATCTTTACCCAATGTGTGGGGTAACATTTTTACAGTGTCCTTTGCCCTATGAAAGCTTTTCAATTTTATGAGGTCCCATTTTTTTATTGTTGATCTTATAGCATAAGCCATTGCTGTTCTGTTCAGGAAATTTTCCCCTGCACCAATGTGCTGGAGGTTTTCCCCACTTTCTCTACTATTAGATTTATCATATTTGGTTTTATGTGGAGGTCCTTGCTCCACTTGGGCTTGAGCTTTGTACAAGGAGATAAGAATGGGTCAATTTGCATTCTTCTACATGCAGACCACTTGAACCAGCATCATTTGTTGAAAATGTTGTCCTTTGTTCCACTGGATGGTTTTGTCAACCATCCAGTCAAAGACCAAGTGACCAAAAGGTATATGCATTCATTTCTGGGTCTTCAATTCTACTCCATTGATAAATCTGCCTGTCTCTGAACCAATACCAATTAGTTATTATCACTATTGCTCTTTGTATAGCCTGAGCTCCGAGACAGTGATTCCTCCAGAGGTTCTTTTATTGTTGAGATTGGTTTTGCTATCCTGGGGTTTTTGTTATTCAAGATAAATTTGAGAATTGTTTTCTATTTCTGTGAAGAATTGAGTTGGAATTTTGATGGGGATTGTATTGAATCTGTAGATTTCTTTCAGCAATATGGCCAGTTTTACTCTATTGATCCTGCCAATCCATGAGCATGGAATATCTTTCAATCTTCTGAGTTCTTCAAATATTTTCTTCAGAGACTTGAAGATCTTGTCATTCAGATCTTTTACTTGCTTGGTTAGCATTACACCAAGATATTTTATATTATTTGTGACTATTATGAAGGGTGTCATTTCCCTAATTTCTTTCTCAACCTGTTTATCCTATGAGTAGAGGAAGGCTACTGATTTGTTTGGGTTAATTTTGTATCCAGCTACTTTGCTGAAGTTATTTAACCACTGTAGGAGTTCTCTCCTGGGCTTTTTTGGATCATTATGTATACTATCATATCACCTGCAAATAGTGATCTATTGAGTTACTTCTTTCCAATTTGTATCCCTTTGACTTTTTGCTGTCTAATTGTTCTGGCCAGAACTTCAAATACTGTGTTGCATAGATAGGGAGAGAGTGGGCAGCATTGTCCTGTCCCTGATTTTAAAGGGGTTGCTTTGAGTTTCTCTCCATTTAGTTTGATGTTGACTACTGGTTTGCTGTATATTGTTTTTATTATGTTTAGGTATGGACCTGAAATTCCTGATCTCTCCAATACTTTCAACAGGAAGGGGTGGTGTATTTTTTCAAAGGCTTTTTCAGCATCTAATGAGATGATCACATGGTGTTTTCCTTTGAGTTTGTTTATATAGTGGATTACATTGATGGGTTTCTGGATATTGAACTATCCTTGCATCCCTGGGATGAAGCCTACTTGACCATGGTGAATGATCATTTAATGTGTTCTTGGATTCAGTTTGCAAATGTTTTATTATTTTTGCATCAATATTCATGATGGAAATTGGTCTGAAACTCTTTCTTTGTTAGTCTTTGTGTAGCTTAGGTCTCAATGTAACTATGGCTTCCTAGAAGGTATTGGGTAGTGTTCCTTCCAATTTTATTTTATGCAATACTTTGAGAAGTATTGGTACTCAGTCTTCTTTGGATGTTTGATAGAATTTAGAATTCTGCACTAAAGCCATCTTGCCCTGGGCTTTGTTGCTGTTGTTGAGAGACTTTTAGTGACTGCTTCTATTTTCTTAGGGTTTATGGGACTGTTTAGGTGGTTTATCTGATCCTGAATTAACATTGGTACCTGGTATGTCTAGAAAATCATCCATTTCTTCCATATTTTCCAGTTTTGTTGACTATAGGTGATGTGTTAACTATAGGTGGGTAGCGTCTCAACAGCAAACTAGGCCAGAACAGTTCCACATGGAAGAGGTTTTATTGGAAGAGAGAGACAAAGTAGTGGCAGAGAGAGAAGAGGGGGAAAGAAAAATAAAGAGAGAAAGAAAGAAAGAAAGAAAGAAAGAAAGAAAGAAAGAAAGAAAGAAAGAAAGAAAGGAAGGAAGGAAAGAAGGAGGGATGGAGAGATGAAGAGGAA
>NC_034612.1:28567949-28584827 GCF_900095145.1 Mus pahari
AGGAAGGAAGGAAGGAAGGAAGGAAGAAAGAAAGAAAGAAAGAAAGAAAGAAAGAAAGAAAGAAAGAAAGAAAGAAAGAAAGAAAGAAAGAAAGAAAGTGAGGAAGGGGCATTCTCCTTATTTATATGGAAAATGTCATAACACAAGTAAGGGTGGGAGGTGAGCCTGGTGTCAGTGATGAGAAGAATTTATAATCAGTTAGAAAATACAGAAAGAAAATGCATGGCAAACAGATGAGAAAGACTGCCTTGAGATTCAGACAGTGGCTTGAAAGCACTGCTACTACAAAAGAAGACTCCCTACCTAAGAAGAAAAATGGACTGCTTTGTCAATGATAAATACATCAGTTCTCACTACAAACTCCTAAACATTTTCACAAAGGAATTTTGTTAACATATCAAGGGTCAAATAAGATTCATTTAGCATTGACCTTCAGAGAATAAAGACAACAGAAATCCAATTAACATCATGAAAATAGGCAATTTTGGAAGCAATAACTAAGAACAACATTATAAGAAAATAACTTGAAATCATATTCTCCTCCTATTGAACTCACATACACAATTTATATTTGAAGTTTTTCAAAAAAGAGGGTATCCTAGGACCATGTTAATTTATGGAACTGAATTTTAAAAGTATGACTATATACATAAGAAATATTATTACTTAAATAAGAATATTTAGGTACATATATGATGAAAATAAATGCATTTGCTTGAAGTCTATTTAAAGACAATGTAAAGTATTGAGTTGGAATTTTGATTAGAGAATATTTTGACATTTACACTATTGAACACTAATTTGCTTGAGTCTGAAACAACAAAGAAAGAGATGTAGGTATACAACATCCTAGAAACCTGAAGATAAGGACTGACTTGGGATAAAAAGTTTTACCTAAGCTTAGACTCATGAAAACTTTCATCTTAAACAGATGTGGATAGTTGTGTTGAATGTCCAGAAAGTCACTATGCAAACAGACAGCAGAACCACTGCCTCCAGAAAGCTGAGACATTTGTGGGTTTTGAACACTCCTTGGGGATGATCCTCACATGAATGTCCCTGAGCTTCACTGTAATCACAGATGGTGTCCCTGCAGATCTGTAAAGTATCACAACACTAATATTATAAAGGTCAATGATGGACTGGGCTCAGTGAGCCCTCCTCAATCCATGTGAATCAGAATCTTGGACAGATAATGGCAAATTCCTGCATAGGGCAGTGCGCTATCCATGCCTAGGGTCAGCTCAAGTCCTAGACTGACTGCCTAGGACTGGTGAAGAATCTAACTTAGCTATATGTCAAAAAAATCAATCCTTAGGAGCACTTATAATAAAGCAATATTAAGGGAGAGCACACAGATCTGTTTACCAACTAAAGCAAGGACATTGGAGCATTCGTTATACAGGATGCCACGGTTCCAGGAGACTAAGTTTCCATGAACTTTTTGCCTCGGGACAGCACCCAGGTTTTTGGGGCTGGTCGCACTTGTCACTACTGGAGTGGATGTAGCAGTTCCCCATTTTTTATTTTTTAGACGAAGTTCCAGAATGTCCTGCCTCCTGGTAGCTACAGATCTCAGAAGATGAGTGGAAACACAATGATTACTAATAAAATAATGGCAATAGTAATAGCAAGCAAGATTATATATTGAACCCAATCAAAGGGATTCAATGCACTTAGGTTATTCTTTAAATCTCTGGCCAATTCATCAATGTTCCAAGTATCCAAATGGCTTCTGTTAATATCTGAAATTTCTGTTAACCTAGCCTTAATATTCGCTATATCCTGTCTCAATCTATTGCTAAAACTACCTTTTTTAAAGCATTAACCTTTACCTCCAGTTTCTTATCTATAATATGTAGCTCTGACAAAATGAGAGGTATGTAGTTGCTGAACTAAAGCTGTGGTAGATGCTGCAAAAGAAGTTAAAATTGTATTTAAAGCAGTAATTCCTAAAATCAAAGCTGTAACAAATCTCTTTTAGTCTAATAAGTTATTTTAACCTTTTCAAAGTTTGCAATCCTGAATTTCTAAACCAAGAATCATTTCCTAACTCTACAGGCAGCAGAACGTAAGCAGGCCTTTTTAACAATACTATAACAGCAGATTCCTTATCTAAGTTAGCATCTACACAATTAGTTAATTGACAAGAATTACAATCAATATGAAAAGACTTGTCAAGATTGGTGATCTTAACTCTATCAAAATTATCTAACAACATAGCATACTGGTAAGGTACACAACGTTTTATAGCTATAGGGGAGTCAGCCTAAATGGCCAAAAACAGTGTCTCTGATGAAAGCATCTTGTCCATTCTCTGTACCAGTTCCTCCGCCTCGCGAGTCAGCTTTTTTAGTTGTTTTAAGTCAGCACCAGGGCGGTTCTCCTTGCTATAGTCTGTGGTGGACATAGGAAACGTTTCTTGGTTTTGCTTGCAAGTGTCTGCTCTCCCCGATTCCTCCTTCTCTGTGTGCTCAATACAGCTTTCCTGTCACCACTGTCAGGGCACTCAGAAACTCCCAGGTCAGCCTGTCACAGGAATCATTCTGGAAGCTAGCATGCTCCTGCAGCATTCTGTGGAAAAAAACAGAGACATTGCCTCTCCTCCCCATTTGAAGTACCTGAACAAGATCATGCCATGTGCCCGTAAGTGGGTCCTTTCACTTTACCTAGGCACATGTATGCATGGCTGTAGAATACTATAAGGCACTCGCTCAGCAAGGAGTTTGTTGGCATCTAAATTTCAGCATCATAATAGGATGTTAAGACTTTACTTGGAGGTGAAGAAAGATTTTATATTAGTGTTCTCTTTGCCGAAGAATTGCTGTGTGCAAATTGAGTAACAATAACTAGAATATGTAGCTAATATTTGATTACCGTTGATTACAATTGATACCAATTGATCACAGATGCTTCCTCTACTTTCTGTAAAGCCTTTTTGTATCTCACCAGTTAATTTGAATCTCACTTGATAGCACATAACAAAGGCTTAAGTTCTCCTGTGGTGAGTTTAAGGTGAGGTCTTAGCCAATTAACATCTCCTGGAAGCTTTTGAAAATAATTTGTAGTAAGCAACATCCTTTTTTTTTTCTTAAATTTTCTTGTGCCACAATTTTTCTAGGATACTAAAACCCTAAATATTAAAAAGATATTGCCTCTGAATCTCTTTTGTTGAGCAAAAGCTACCTAAAACTTTGAAGTTCATTATGTGACAGCAAAGATTTGAAGTAAATGTTTCTTTAGAGGCATTTGCTAATAAATTACTTTCCATTTAAGAAACAGTATACACTGAAAGATTCAAACTCTTAGCTTCTTGTATTGAAGCAAAGACAATAAAATTTTTCTTACATAATGTAAGGCTATTAGCCATACCTAGAAGCAAAATTTTCCAGTGATTACAAGCTCACTAGAAGCAAACCCTTTACAATTATCAGGATGCAAAGGAAAAAACAAACTTTCAAATCTATAATAATTTTATATGGAGTAGGCAAGCCAGCTTGTAATGCCTTTATAAGTTCTGTAGCCTGTTTGACCTTTTATAAATCTTAAATTTAAAGTTTATTATGAACAACACCTGGGTAGATCTGAAAAATAAATGTTGTTTAGCTAAAAAGAAATTTCCCTGAAGGCAGGGAGGGGTGAGGTCCCAAGAACTTCCTTAGGCATGGTTTGCAAAAGAAACTGCACAAGCTTCCCTGAGGCTGCTCTGAACTTCGTATTAACTCAAATGTAAATATTTTTAAATCTGAGCATCTTGGCCCTCCTGCAATGAGGACAGATGCTAAGGGAACAATTCGACTGTCTATACCTCTAATTTGGACAGTCTTTCTTAAGAGAACTTAAACTTAAAATGTTTCTTATAACTTTAGTGTTGTGAAAAAATTGCTCGTACTGTAGTCTTCTGCCAGGCAGCAACCATAGGCAAACTGATTGTCTGAGGGTCTAAGTTATGTATGAAGACAGACATATCTAGATAACACTGTCTTAGTTTTGTATGAGTGAGCTGTATTAGTGCTCTCACAAGATGATTACTCTTGTAATAATCTTGATTAACAATATATGGGTGAATTAAAAGTCTTAAGCTTGCGATCAAACTGCAAGCTGCAGTCAATGGAACACTGGCAATTTTAACCATAATTTTTAGGTTTCTTTTGCAGCGTTAGAATAATATCTACAACTCTGAGAAAGCAAAACCCAATTTTAAAACAATTTATCATTTTTAAAATAAATATTAGAAACATCACTATCACGTTATGAAGTCTGGCTGCCAATTTATACCTATGAATGCATGATGACAGTGCAAATTTTAATGCTTCATTAAAGAGACATTGTTTAGAATCCTATCTCTTATAAGTGTAGTTTCTAGGAAAAAAAAATCACATTAAATATTATCTCAATTTAGAAGTATCCTAGAGGCCTAGTTTTTTGGCCTCATTTATGCCACATGTTGGACTCCAACCCTGAGTTACCAATATAAAGCTAACTTTTTGTTACCAATTTTATACCTTTTTAATCAAGGCCAATAATTTATAAGCTAATACTCTATGATAAAGCCATGCAGAGCATTTTTACACCCTTAAGACCAGTCAAAAACCAAATGAAGTGGCTATACAAATCTTATAAATTTAGACCAATCAAAGAATTTTACTTTTTCTAGCTATAATTATAAGATAAAAAGGCACTTTGTCATTTTCTAAACACAATAATCACGACTGCAGAGAATTTTCTAGAAACAAACAACTATCAGCTTATTTGCCTTAGAACTAAGAGGTTGCAGACTCCTTTGTAAAAAACAGTTTTTCAACAGGACCTCTCTTGCTGTGTTTGATTTTTGGCTAAAGTGAGGGGCCTCTCTAAGCCTCCACTGTGCAAACTGAGAGTGAATCAGCAGGTAAAGTTTTAACCATTTATTTTTTCTTTTCTTTTCAACATGAAACATAAAATAGTCAGTCATTCAGACAATGAAACAATCATTCAGATGATGAAACAAAAACACACATGAATTGACATGTGGAAAGATTGGTGCACCAAACATAGACAGTACAAAGAGGGTAGAGAACTTCTACTGTAGGGGCCAGAGAGGAAGCAGGGCGGCTCCCGATTTCTCTCTGTCCCTGGGAGAGCTCCAAAATCCATTTTCTCCTTTCCTTTCCTTTCCTTTCCTTTCCTTTCCTTTCCTTTCCTTTCCTTTCCTTTCCTTTCCTTTCCTTTCCTTTCCTTTCCTTTCCTTTCCTNCTTTCCTTTCCTTTCCTTTCCTTTCCTTTCCTTTCCTTTCCTTTCCTTTCCTTTCCTTTCCTTTCCTTTCCTTTCCTTTCCTTTCCTTTCCTTCTTTCCTTTCCTGCTTGTAAGGGGTGGCTTGTCAAAACAGGATTAAAACCCAAAATTCTCTAACAGCTTCTGGCAAGCATCCAAAACTTCCAATTTATTTAATCTGAGGGCAATTCTCCGAGAAAACACACAATCTCTATACACTAAATGTTTCAAATAGCCTAAAAGTTTACCATGCTGAATCTTTTTGGAATCTACCATCAGGCCACACTTAGTCAAACATTTTACAGCCATCTGCAAAACACTCTCCACTTTCTGCAACCAACAAAAACATCACTCACAAAATGAATTCTATATGCTTGAGGATATGATTTTTTTAACTTCCAATAAAGCCTTATCTACGAATTTTTGGCACAATGCAGGATTGGGGAGTTGTAAATAAGGTAACAGTAAGAATTGAGCTATTCTTTCACTTTAATTAAGTCTCTTTTTAATTTTTTAACCATAAATTTTAATTTTACCTGAAGTATCAGAGTCCACAACTTGAAGTTTTTCTTATAACTGGGTCTGTGTCCTATAATGACATCCACAGTTCCTGAATGGGGCTAGGAGACTGCCCCTTTAGTCTTTTTGTATTACCTGCTTCTTTAGTGAGCAGAGTCCTATTCTTATGGGACTTTGATTTACATTCATTCCTCGAAGGTTCTCATCACCACAGCATAGGCACCTAGAGGAAGGCCCTTCTTATTTCCCGAGGGATTTTTACAATCTTTCCTCAGGTGTTCCAGTTTTCTACAACCGAAACATGCAGCTTTATTCCTCTGAGAATGCTTTTCATTCTCACAGGTTTCCATAAAACTGGCGCCGAGTTTCCCTCCCTTCACCACTGCAGCTTAGGCCTTTACTACGGCTTGTGAGATGTCTAAACACGTTTTAATGTCAGACTGCCCCATGGTAAAAACTTAACTAGTCTTCCTCAAACTGACGATTCTTTGTCAGTGGGCCTGCAGGACCCTGACAAGATCCTATCCATGCCTGAGAAGTAAAGAACAAAAAGAAGAAAAAGTGATGAAGTCTTACCAGTCTGGGGATCCCTGTTCCGGTGCCATTCTGCCACTGACTGGCTCAGGAGGCCCTCCTCAATCCGTGTGAATCAGTCTCAGACAGATGTGCATGGAGTTGGATGGGAATTGACAAACAGACCCGACATGAGAGTGTGCTGGATCTGAATGTAATTTGTCAAGTCGAGCATTAGACTTTTTATACAGAAGAAAATAAGGAAGTTACACAAAACAGAGGAATGCAAACACGGAAGGACTGGCAGGAACCAACTGGGATAAAATTCAATGTTAACAACTGGGATCAAAAACAGCTCCACCTAAAGTCAGTTTAAACTTAGAAGCCAGGAACAAGGGCTTCGTGCCCTTGCCATAGTTCCTATTCTACTCTATTGTATAGTCCACCTTCCCCCTATGGCTATACACATGCACACAAACACCCACAGGTTTTGATCCTTCTGGATCTGCTAATGCAATGAGAACACACAGGTTGGAGGAGTAATGAATGAACTGATGATTTAACTTTATTTCAACATCAAAGAATGAAATTATATTTGACACTGTTTTATTAATCATGGCTCTGAGATTGGATAGAACAAGGGCATTGTAAAAAACAAAATATTGCTCTTTTAATAAAGGTATATATCTATAAAATAATTATAACTACAATATGATATATGTATATGCGTATGTATATGTTTATTATCAGAGCCTTGGTCAGCCATCTTCAGAGAAATTGCCTCCTATTGGTGATGTGTCTAAATACAGATGAAAGTTATGCAGAGAATAAAAAAGTTGGAATACTTAGCTTTAAGGTGATGTCTCCATTATTATCCTCCCCTTAGACCTAAGGAAACACTGTGGCAAATGGGGCTGGAAGAACATCAGAGAAAGAAATGATAGAACAAACAAAGAAAAGAAGGCTTTCTAAATCATTGTGATTTATCTACCATATAAACTAACAGATACAGGGTCAGCATGCATGGGTTTGCAGCATATGAGGTTTTAGGACTGAAAGGAATAGTGAACATATGTAGCCTCATGATCCCATCTCTAACACAGGAGTTATCTCTAATTTGTAACCACTAGCAAATGAAGATCTAGTTTTCTGTAAGAGAGGCAAGTACTATTTAGTACAACCTGCAGAAGCAGCATTAGATAGCCAACAGAAAACAAAGCAGTGGCATATTTTGAGGTACCTTTAAATATAATACTCTGTTAGTGATTTTTTTCTCCTTTTAAGTTTTATCTTATATGATTAAAATGTTTGTTATCTATATTTTTATTATATATATATTTATAATATATATTTATAATATATTGTCAGTAAAATTTGAAAACAGGATGTAGGCTACTCAGGTACTCATGTTTTCTTATCTTTTTATTTTCTGCATGGGAGAACCATTTTTAATTTTGTCACATCATGCACTGCATCATGACCACTTAGGTTATAATTACAGTGGATGATTTGTAAATGTCCATGGAAATATTTTGGGTTTTGGAACTCTCTATTTGGGATCCACTATATTAGTATTTTCAATCAGACACATTTCAAAGAAATTGACATTTTCTCATTTCTTTTCTAAATGTGTCATTTACTCTGAAGGGACACTAACTATTTTACATCTACATAGCATACCTTTTCTAAATAGTACTTGTAATAGCTTTAACAGTTACAGGTGTTTTGTTGTAAATTTTGCCAACAATTTTAAACTCACCAGGTTTGACCCAGGATTAAAAAATTATCTATTTATTTGCATAAGTTATTTGAGATTGCTGTAAGGTTGATTTTAAAGATTTTAAAAGCTTCTATCAACAGACTCTTAAAGTACATCCACTGAACACTCTTCCCTATTTCTCAAAAATCTAGTAAAGTGAGTCTTCTCAACATTTCCCTAGAAATATTGTCTTTCTCTGGAACTTAGATACATTACTATAGAAGTCACTCTTGAAGAAACTTTTGTAGACATCTTCCCATGCATAAAATACCAGGAGCATATCACCTAATGGTAGGATTTTATGGCTAACTCCCATCTTCATGCTTAGATTTGCTCCTCTTAGGCTTATACTACTTTTGTGGTTAGGGAAATATTAAATAGCAATACTGTTGCCTTTTTTATACAAGTTTCACAGAAGAAAGACTAATAATTATGCAATAAGTAGAGATTACATAATTTTATCTCCAGAAAGGCATTTGTTTGGTTTTGTTACATGTTCAGTGACAAGTTCAGTCACTATTAGAAAACACAAAGAGAACAGATATTATTTTATTACCAGCACTATATTTTCAATCCAAATAGTGTCTCTTTTAAAGAAAACACATTTATTATATGACAATATGCATTTGGGTTGGAAGGATTTGCACTTTTAAAACACTCTGACCAAAAATTATATCTGAAAAATTATATCTTTTCATGAATAGCAAATACTAATATATAATACCCTTAATTTATATAAGTTTTATCTTATATGATTAAAATATGTTTGCTATCTCTATTTTATTATATATATTTATAATATATTGTCAGTAAATATTGAAAACAGGATGTAGGCTACTCAGGTACTCATGTTTCATTATCCTTTTATTTTCTGCATGGGAGAACCATTTTTTACACAATACCTTTTATTTATATCATTTCATCATCTAAGTAGGGAACTTCTGTTCTGAGTCCTAGTCCTTTAGTGGGGTTCCTGATAGATCTCCTACATTTAAACTTCATTTCATGAATTCTAAGCATGTTATAAAATGAGGCTTTTGACCTGTTACTAATTCCTCTGACCAGATGGATTTTGTCAAATATTTCTAAATTGTCCCTGTTTCAGTTATACCACTGGAGTTTGTTTAGGGGAAGACACCACAAGAAACTTTCTGTAGTTATGGACTCATTTAGATTGCAGTCTCTGAGGTAAATAGGGAAGGCCAGTCAGTTACAGTTATTTCCCTAAAAGCAGAAGGGAGAATAAGTTTAGGACTTTCCTGGAAAAGACCCAGATATAGTTTTCTCAGGAAAAGGCATAAAATTGAATAGTAATGCAGAAAGTCTCCATGAATACAACACTTAGATACCAAAAGCTAAAACTGAGAGGCAGAAGGACATGATTTCAGCATTAGGCTAGTCTTGCTGGAACTGTGTAAAACAGTTGTGCTCACTTTAAGAATTTCATGGTTTCTAAGGGATATTGGTGTATCTACACAGTTTTCCAAACAAGGGTCACAACCTATGAATCAAGTCCACCCTTTTGAATAGTGCTATTCCATATGGGTCTATAGGGACCATTGTATACAAGAAACTACAAGGTATTATATTCCAAACTGTAAAAATTGTTGACTCCTTATCACATCTTGAGAAAACACTGTTAACAATAGGCAGTGATGCCACCTAGCATTGTGTCACTAGCAGCTGGCCTAAGCTTTCAACTTTTAAAAAGTAATTAAGGAAAAGTGTAAAGGAATTATAGAGAAACTTATATCCAGGAGTGGTATTATATACCTTTAATCCCAGCACTTGGAAGTTAGAGGAAATTGGATCTTTCAGTTTGAGGCCAGCCTGGTCTACTCAGCAATTTCCAGGATAGTCAGTCATAAGCAATAAAGAAAAACATGGAAAACAAAAAGTGAGTTAAAAGGTATTTGAGAAGGGTGATCATTTTCTCACCAAAGCAAGAACTTGGTAGATTTGGATATGTGGTTCTGATTTTACATTCAAGGAAAGAAGAAAGTGGTAATAGGACCTCCTTTCGTTACTCAGGAAAGTCACTGATGCCAGACATCTATGACTAGTGAGCATGAAAGATCTTTCCATCTTCTGAGATCATGTATTGGAAGGAACAATATAGTAAAAATGGCCATCTTGCCAAAAGCAATCTAGAGATTCAATGCAATTCCCATCAAAATTCCAACTCAATTCTTCATAGAGTTAGAGCAATTTGCAAATTCAGCTGGAATAAAAAAAAAATCCAGGTTTGAGAAATCTATACTCAACAATAAAAGAACAACTGGGAGACATCATCATCTCTGACCTCAAGCTGTATTACAGAGCAATAGTGTTAAAAACCGCATGGTATTGATACAGAGACAGGAAAGCAGATCAATTAAATAAAACTGAAGACCAAGAAATGAACCCACACACTCAGGGTCACTTGATCTTTGACAAAGGAGATAAAACTATTCAGTGGAAAAAAGACAGCATTTTCAACAAATGGTGCTGGTTCAACTGGAGGTCAGCATGTAGAAGAATGCAAATCAATCCATTCTTATCTCCTTGTAAAAAGCTCAAGTCCAAGTGGATCAAGGACCTCCACATAAAACCAGACACACTGAAACTAATAGAAGAGAAAGTGGGGAAGAGCCTTGATCACATGAGGATAGGGGAAAATTTCCTGAACAGAAAACCAATGGCTTATGCTCTAAGATCAAGAATTTACAAATGGGACCTAGTAAAATTGCAAAGCTTCTGTAAGGCAAAGGACACTGTCAATAGGACAAAACTGCAACCAACAGATTGGTAAAAATTCTTTTTCAGTCATATATTCAGTACAGGACTAATATCCAATATATACAATGGAATTAAGAAGGTAGACTCTAGAGAATGAAATAACCCAATTAAAAATGGGGTACAGAGCTAAACAAATAATTCTCAACTGTTGAGGAAAGTCTTTGTAAGTGTTGCAAAGTGTACCGAAAGAATTGTCCAACGTACTTAGTCATCAGGGAAACAACACTTTGTAACACTTATAAAGAATACATATAATTGAGACAACTATGTATAATATATACATAGTATATTGTATATAATACATATAATGCACATATAATATATTATATATAATACATATAATATATGTCATAGTTACCCAATAATCGAAATAAATTCAAAATCTTAATTTAGGGAGGAATGTCACATAGAATTACATTGATCAGAAAAAAGTGAAATATCAAGTTTTCACATGAATTTAAGGATTCTACAATTATAAAATGCTTAATTAGCCTGTAAGTCAAACCTGCCAAATCATCATGTAACTTCCCTTGAAGCTAGTGTTGTAGTTCTTGGGAAATAACTAAAGTGCCATTGGAATGCACAATGGCATATGAGTTTGTTCTTATACACGACTACAAAATATATCTCAGGACCACTCAGTTGAAAGTTCAAGAGGAGGTCCTAACAAAATAGTTCATTTTGGTGAGTATTCAACTAAAAGCTTGCTTCAAATAGGCTCTACAAGACTTCCTAAGCTGCATGTTTCAGTCAGCTGCTGGGTGGAGCCTCTCAGAGGACAGTTATGCTAGATTCCTGTCTGCAAGTACAACAAAGTACCATTAATAGTGTCAAGGATTGGTTTTTGCCCAAAAGATGGGTCTAATGTTGGGCCAGTCATTGGTTCGCCATTGCTTCAGTCTCTCTGACATATTTTTCCGTACATTTCTTGTAGGCAGAACTAATTTGGAATTGAAGGATTTTTAGGTGGATTGGTGTCCCTCCTCCACTGAGAGTCCTGCCTTGAAATAGGCAGTCGTTATATCAGTCTTCATAGATAGGAGGATTTACTATAGATGCATCAGATGGAACTTAGTTCCTCAATTTTGCATTTTGATTGTATGTGGCATCCTGTATTAACCTGCATCATTTTTAATAAAACAAAGTTTTCTCTTTTGATTAAGAACAAATATTTGGACTGTAGATAGGCACTATGGTGTTTTAGTAAAGAGACTTTACTTAATCTTGGTAGTTGGCTTGATACCCATTATTTGGCATGATTTTCCTCTTGTAGTTCCAAGATCAAGTCTAATCAGACTAACAGCACAATATTTGAAAGTTCACTAAGAGGCTTGTAGTGCCACAGGTTGCTAGAAGAAATATGATATATTATTGAAGGTCTAAAATTTTATTGACAATTGCTTTGACATGAAGATTAAAATGAGAATTTCAGATATAGTATTTTTCAACATGAGCATGTAGATCTAATAATCATGATAACTTAGTGAAGGGTGTAAGAAGCATATTAATATTCATGTACAATTCTGGTATATTGAAAATTAAATATAAAAATTTATGTTTAAATACTTTATATAACATATCATACAATATAATTATTTTAAAATATATAAGATGTTATTTTCTGATATTATATAACACATAATTTGTAGTATATATTATATAGTACATATCCTATATACTAAATATTGTGTGATATGTAGTGTATCATTTATGCTATGTAATATATGAATGTAATTTATATATGTACATATATATTACATACATATACATATACATACATATATTATATATGAGAGAGAGGAGGGGACAATATTTATATAGCTAATAAGCAAATTTAATGGGTAAGATGGAAATTAACAATCTGCACTTCTATAGTGAAGAATAATACAATGATTTTACCTGGGTCAAATGTGGTACCATCCTTTCTTTAAATACAGAACAGGCAAGGAATATAGCACTTGTCATTGAGTTCAAAAACCATAGTCTATAAAGAAGATTCCAGATGAGCTTAGTGAAGTCTAATTCTTATAAAATTACAATGTGGCTTTTAACCATTAAAAAAGCATCAATTTTATCAAGACAAGGAAAAATAATATACAACTGAATAAAGTAATGATAGTTAATAGAATCAAGTGCATACTACAGCTGTTTGACACCCATAAAGAAGGATGGAGAACCAGATTTACTTCTTGTATTTAATTGTTAAGATAGGGACCAAGTTTGGTTTTGGAAGTAGTTTGAGTGGGTTTTTCCTTATGGAGTGTGTTTTCTCCCTGATGTGGTAAAGTTTATTCTTCTGTGGTCTGAACAAGATAATAAGGCCATTAGGGTCAAACATGAAGCCAAGAAGTTCTGCACTAAGCCAAGATCGAGGCTTCCATGATCTTTCCCTTTGTGCTGTGGTAGTCTAGGAGGAACGTGACACAAACACAGAAGTATAGTAGCATGCAGAATAACAGGAATTTGGCTTCATTAAATGTTTCAAGTAGATTCCTGGACAAGAAAGTCACTATGTAACTTCCAAATGTCAAGGAGCAGAGGGATCCTAAGGTACACTGGACGGCAATTTCTGAGCCCTTGTTGTACACAATGATGATGTGTGCTTGTCTTGCATGAGCATCTTGGTCAAGGTAGGAAAGACAGTTTACCATCCATATTCCAGAAAAAAAGCAAGTTGGATGAAGGTACACATACTGGTAATAATAAATTTGGCACTTAATATAATTAGCCCTCTCATTACTCTCCAAAAATAGCTGACCCTAAAGGCAGTAACCACAAAAATAGCTTTGACAAACACCGTGGTAAGAGCAATAATGTTTCTAGAATGATTACATAAAGTTGAAGATTCTTCAGGTGCAATTGATTCAATCCAATGTTCCTTCAAAGAAGTATCAGTTGACCCAAGGCTTTAAATAAAAAAACCTCCACTTGCCATACATAATGTTTGCCATTGTAAAGATAACCCTTACTGGGATGACATAAAATTATTTGATTTTTGATATATGACATTAAAATTGAAAAATCCCTTGTTTCAACCTGGTGTGCTATATTTTATGGGTCTTACACCAATGCTGAAAAATCTTTACGTTAAGTTCAAAATATTTGAGTAATCACCAGTTTCATTTAACCTTCATATTTGCCACTCAAGGGATAAACAGGTACTCTCATCTTTTAACCAGGAAACCTTTAGGATTTGTTGTTCATTATATCCAAAGAAGTGAAGGGGATATCCTAGTGGAAGCTTTCAGTTGGCTCACAGGAGTGAGACAAACATCTCCAAATATACATGTAAAAGGAAGAACAAGGCAGTTGCAATATTTTTTAAAAAGCCTAGGCAACATCAGCACATGTTTGGAGACTGCTGGATCTCTAAGGGTATCTACAGTGGAAGGACATGTCTATTAGGAAAAAAGAAACCAATATGAAACTGCTGAAATTTCAGGTGTTTTCTCATGTAAAGGAAAGAGATTCAAAGGGCAAGTCAGACGTTTGTTATGTAGCCTCATATAATTTGTTTGAGACAGAGTACAGAAAAAAGTCTGGAGCCTACAGTGGGCATTTAAAAATCACTGTGTCTTATCAATGAGCCTCAGTAAATCTTTTTAGGGGTAATATGGAAATTTAAACACCAAAGCAGAATTTAGTTCCTACCAATCCGAAATGCTACCTTAGATCTAAGATTGACTTTATATCGATGTTTACATCCTTATTTCTGACATGAAACTTCCTCCCGTTTCGGGCCTTTTGACATTATCCTAAGTGACAGAAGCCTTTGCTTTACCAGGCAGCCAGAAAGGAGACGTCACTATCACTTGGCATTATCTCTTTGATGCTTCAATTCAGGCAGAACTTGGTGGGACTTGTACTCACAGATGACTTTAATGGAACTCAGATTCTCTCAGACATCACAGGATAGATGGCCAGAAAAAGAATATATGTGGCTTTTGTTAAATTTTTGTCAGAAAACATGCTTTCTTTGTCTATGGATCCATATAATTTCTCAAAATCATTGTAATATCATCTGTAAATATTGTTATTGTGGAATGACATCCAATCTTGACATTTTGTATTATTAAATCAATGCAATGTCTAATAACAGAAAGAATAACTCATGCACTCACAATGGAATATAGAAATTCTTATTAATTATTTTCTATTCAATTCTTTGCATGGAATGATTTTGTTTTTGTTTTGCTTTTTAACATAACACCATGGCGATTTTTACAAAGATAAACATGGCTTCCAAATTGACAGAAATATATATCGAATAAATACATTAATTGCTCCATTTCTATACTTGATTTAAAGTATTGGGCCATTGTCTACCCAATATTTTCTCAGCATTTTTCTTCTAAGTATATGGTGTATAGAACTAACTGAAGAGAACTACAATATATGTACTTGTGTATATGCTGTGGCTCATAGTCTCTACAAAGAGATTTTCAAACAAATCTATTTACAATCGCATTTATATTAACAAGGAAAACACTACCCATTATAGGTAATTTATTTTCTGTGTATTTAACAATAGCACTATGTTATACACTGACCTGATGAAATCACTAAACATAGTATTATATTTTTATTAGATAATTTCTTATTTACATTTCAAATGTTATCCCCATTCCTAGATTCCTTTCCAAAAATCTCATATACCCTTCCCTCTCCCTCTGCTCCCCAATCTACCCACTCCTGGAATTCCCCTATACTGGGGCATAGACCCTTCACAGGAACTAGGGCCTCTCCTCCCACTGATGACCGACTAGACCATCCTCTGCTACATATACAGCTAGAGCCACAAGTTCCACCATGTGTTTTCTTTGATTGGTGGTTTAATCTCAAAGAGCTCTGCGGGAACTGGTTAATTCATATTGATGTTCCTCCTATGGGGCTTCAGACCCCTTCAGCTTCCTGGGTACTTTCTCTAGCTCCTTCATTGGGGAACTTGCGATCCATCCAATGGATGGCTGTGAGCATCCACTTCTGTATTTGCCAGGCACTGGCAGAGCCCCTAAGGAGACAGCTATACCAGGCTCCTGTCAGCAGACTCTTGTCAGCATCTGCCATAGTGTCTAGGTTTGGTAGTTGTTTATGGGATGGGTCCCCAAGTAGGGCAGTCTCTGGATGGTTGTTCCTTCAGGCTCAGTCTAAACTTTGTCTCTGTAACTCCTCCGTGGGTATTTTGTTCCCCCTTCTAAGAAGCATTCTGAGCTTATGGGATAATATCCACTTATCAGTGAGTGCATATCATGTGTGTTCTTTTGTGATTGGGATACTTCACTAAAAGTGATATCCTCCAGATCCATACATTTGTCTAAGAATTTCACTAATTTTTTTTTGTTTTGTTTTTAATAGCTGAGTAGTACTCCATTGTGGAAATGTACCACATTTTCTGTATCCATTCCTCTGTTGAGAAACATCTGGGTTCTTTCCAGTATCTGGCTATTATAAATAAGGCTGCTATAGACCTAGTGGCGCATGTGTCCTTATTATATGTAGAAGCATCTTTTGGGTATATGCTCAGGAGTGGTATTGCTGGATCTTCCAGTAGAACTATGTCCAATTTTCTGAGGAACAGCCAAACTGATTTCCAAAGTGGTTGTACCAGCTTGCAGTCCCACCAGCAATGGAGGAGTGTTCCTCTTCCTCTACATCCTCACCAGCATCTGCTGTCACCTGAGTATTTGATCTTAGACACTCTGACTGGTGTGAAGTAGAATCTCAGGGTTGTTTTGATTTGCATTTCCCTAATGATTAAGTTATTTTAGGTGCTTCGCAGTCATTCGATATTCCTCAGTTTAGAATTATTTATTTAGCACTGTACCCCATTTTTTAAATAGGGCTATTTGGTTTTCTAGAGTCCAACTTCTAGAGCTCTTTATATATATTGGACAATAGCCTCCTGTCGGTTTTAGGATTGGTAAAGATCTTTTCCCAATCTGTTGGTTGTCTTTTTGTTGGTGTCCTTTGCCTTACAGAGGCTTTGCGATTTTATGAGGTTCCATTTGTAAATTCTTGATCTTACAGCACAAGCCATTGCTGTTCTGTTCAGGAAT
>NC_034612.1:28585684-28589774 GCF_900095145.1 Mus pahari
GTTTAGGAGTTCTTTGGTGGAATTTTGAGGGTCATTTATATATACTATCATATCATCTGCAAATAGTGATATTTTTACTTCTCCCCTTTCAATTTGTGTTCCTTTGATCTCCTTTTATTATCTAATGGCTCTGGATAGGACTTCAAGTACTATATTGAATAGGTAGGGAGAAAGTGGGCAGCCTTGTCTAGTCCCTGATTTTAGTGGGATTACTTCCAGTTTCTAAGCATTTAGTTTGATGTTGGCTACTGGTTTGCTATATATTGCTTTTATTATGTTTAGGTATAGACCTTGAATTCCTGTTTCTTCCAAGACTTTTTTCATGAAGTGGTGTTGGACTTTGTCAAATGCTTTCTCAGCATCTAATGAGATGATCATGTGATTTTTGTCTTTGAGTTTGTTTATATAGTGGATTACGTTGATGGATTTCCATATATTGAACCATCCTTGCATCCCTGGAATGAAGCCTATTTGATCATGATGGAAGACTGTTTTGATGTGTTCTTGGATTTAGTTTGCGAGAATTTTCTTGAGTATTTTGCATTGATATTCATACAGGAAATTGGTCTGATGTTCTCTCTCTTTTTGGGGGGGGCTTTGTGTGGTTTACATATCAGAGTAATAGGGTAGAGTACCCTCTGTTTCTATTTTGTAAAATAGTTTGAGGATAATTGGAATTAAGTCTTCTTTGAAGGTCTAATAGAATTCTTTACTAAACACACCTGGTCCTGGGCTTTTTTTTTCCTTTGGTTGGGAGACTATTAATGACTGCTTCTATTTCTTTAGGGGATATGGGACTGTTTAGTTCATTAATCTGATCCTGACTTACCTTTGGTACCTGGTATCAGTCTAGAAAATTGTCCATTTCATCCAGGTTTTCCAGTTTTGTTGAGTATAGCCTTTTATAGTAGGATCTGATGATGCTTTGGAATTCCTCAGATCCTGTTGTTATGTCTCCCTTTTCATTTCTGATTTTGTTCATTAGGATGCTGTCCTTATGCCCTCTAGTCTGGCTAAGGGTTTAATCTATCTTGTTTATTTTCCCAATGAACCAGCTCCTGTTTTGGTTGATTCTTTGTATAGTTCTTTTTGTTTCCACTTGGTTGATTTCAGCCCTGAGTTTGATTGTTTTCTGCTGTCTACTCCTCTTGGGTGAATTTGCTTCCTTTTGTTCCATAGCTTTTAGGTGTGCTGTCAATCTACTGTATGCTCTTTCCAGTTTCTTTTTGGAGGCACTCAGGGCTATGAGTTTTCCTCTTAGGACTGCTTTCATTGTGTCCCATAAGTTTGGGTATGTTGTGGCTCCATTTTCATTGAACTCTAAATAGTCTTTATTTATTTCTTCCTTGACCAGGTTATCACTGAGTAGAGTGTTGTTCAGCTTCCACATGTATGTTGGCTTTCTATTATTTATGTTGTTATTAAAGATCAGCCTTAGTCCGTGGTGATCTGGTAGGATGCATGAAATTATTTCAATATTTTTGTATCTGCTGAGATCTGTTTGATGACTGATTATATGGTCAATTTCGGAGAAGGTTCTATGAAGTGCTGAGAAGAAGGTAGATCCTTTGGTTTTAGGATAAAATCTTCTATAGATGTCTGTTAAATCCATTTGTTTCATAACTTCTGTATTTTCACTGTGTTTCTGTTCAGTTTCTGTTTCCAGTATCTGTCCATTGATGAAAGTGGGGTGTTGCAGTCTCCCACTATTATTGTGTACAGAGCAATGTGTGCTTCAAGCTTTGCTAAAGTTTCTTTTACGAATGTGGATGCCCTTGCATTTGGAGCATAGATGTTCAGAATTGAGAGTTCATCTTGGTAGATTTTACCTTTGATGTATATGAAGTGCCCCTCTGTCCTTTTTGATTACTTTAGGCTGAAAGTTGATTTTATTTGATATTAGAATGGCAACTCCAGCTTGTTCCTTGGGGCCATTTGCTTGGAAAATTGTTTTCCAGCATTTTACTCTGAGGTAGTGTTTGTCTTTGTCTCTGAGGTGGGTTTCCTGTAAAGCATACATTTCGTAATATTTCTTCATTATTTCAAAATAATAACTAAGTCTTAAAGAATAGTACTTTTTAACTTTTATTCTTTTTTAATGTACAGTTGTATGACTTTGTAAAACTTTCTGTGCTGTATGCCTTCTAAATTGTTATCTCTCATTATTCAGTTTTTATACTGCAAAAGCTGTAACCTTTAAAGAATAAGAGAGAGAACAAATTATGTTAAGCACTATAATTGAGTTGAATCAAAGCCAGATTCTATCTTTATATATTTGTTCATCATGATGACTTTTTCAAATATAATGTTTTTATACAATATGCTGTGATCATGGTATTTCATCTGTAATATCTTCTCCTATCCTTCATATTTTCTAGTTTTCCTATTCCTTCTCCTCTTCTTGTTGGTGTTTTAAAACACAGACATGAAAAGCAGGAAAACTTAGTAAAATAAAATAAAGTTAATCCATGAAACAGAGATGAATAAGCCAGGTATCTACTAACATGAGCACTGCCACACACTTATATACATCTGGCATGTGTAAAGTTGCAGATACTTCTGCATTCTCTACACAACTATTATATTAAAATTGGCAGAATGAACTTTACTTCTTTTATCTTTAGCAAGGTTCTAAATGACTTTAAACTTATGTTATCCCAAGTGCTTGATTAAATTTCTAAGCCCCAGTATTTAGACTCTGATATGGAAATAGGATGTTTGTGTATGTGTCAATATTTACAATCATTATTCTTAGACTGGATATGTTTGTGATTCCTTCTAGAGAAGAAAGGGTTGCTGACATAATATGTGGATTGATGAGACCTCACTTGACACTCAGGCATGATAATTTTCTTTAATATGCACACAAAAATAATCCACAAAAAATAAACAGCATCAATTTCTATTTCCCAAAATTGTGCCAGGATAGATTTCTCATGTCATATAACATTTACTTTGGTTATTTGTTGAAGTATTAGAACACTTCACAAATAAGCAACGTAAATGTTATATGACATGAGATGTAGGTCACAGATCATGAATTTTAAACAAATGATGGTATTGCCATATCATTATTAATCATAGGAGAATTTACTTGAGGTTTTCCTAAAACAATAGTTGCATTTGTTATTATCAAAATAATAAATTTGATCTTCCATATTGATGAAACTGTTGGTTCCTGACATGTTTGTTTTTGTAGGTGGTTTTATGTGCTTGTGGCTCTCTGCTTTTGACTTTGTTGTGAGATGTTTAATATCTTGTCCTTTCTTTGGTGCAGGTATCTTCCTTGTGTTGGAGTTTTCCTTCCAGGATCCTCTGTAAGGCTGGGTTGGTAGATACATACTGTTTGAATTTGGTTTTGTCCTGTAATATTTTGTTTTCTCCATCTATGTTGATTGAGAGTTTTGCTGGGTATAATAGCCTGGCATTTGTGTTCTCTTAGAGTCTGCATGACCTCTGACCAGGTTCTTCTGGCTTCCATAGTCTCTGTTAAGAAGTCTGGTGTAATTCTGATAGGTCTACCTTTTCAAGCAAGCCTTCAGTCTCACTCTTTGCTGTTCTCTTACAAGCCACCTCCCAGAATAATAGTCTAGGTATCTTTTAGCTGTATAAATAATTTTGAAATATGTAAGCTGTCCTGAAAACCATGGTATAGTGTAAAACCATCAAATAAACAGTCCTACTAGTAGAGAGTCTGAGATGGGAGAGGCATGATTCCAAGACCATTATGTGACACTCAGCAAGACCCAGTCATATACAAACAAGCAGAAAGTGTATATGGGTTGTACAATATTGGACTTATTTCTCCCATTACCAGATTAGAGAGACCACTGGATGACAGCCAACAAATTTCTAATTCCTCATATTTTAGAATTTCAATCAATTAGGATATGTTGGTAATATTAGTTTTCACATTAAGAGATATTAAGGAAAAGTGATTGTTACTTCCTGTTAGTTTTCTTCTTAGAGGTAGAATTATGTTTGGGTGGGTTTGTTGAAAGACTACTTTCTTGCTTCTTCTAGGGTGTAGTTTAACTCCTTGTGTTGGTATTTTCCATCTATTATCCTTTGTAGAGCTGGATTTGTGGAA
>NC_034612.1:28590274-28614291 GCF_900095145.1 Mus pahari
GTCTTCTCATTGTGTCCTGGATTTCCTGGATGTTTTGGGTTAGGAGCTTTTTGCTTTTTGCATTTTCCTTGACTGTTGTGCCAATGTTTTCTATGGTTATCTTCAGCACCTGAGATTCTCTCTTCTATCTCTTGTATTCTCTTGGTGATGCTTGTATCTATGACTCCTGATCTCTTTCTTAGGTTTTCCAATTCCAGGGTTGTCTCCCTTTGTGATTTCTTTATTGTTTCTAGTTTCATTTTTAGATCTTGGGTGGTTTTGTTCCTTTCCTTTGCCTGTTTGATTGTATTTTCTTATAACTCTTTAAGGGATTTTTGTGTTTCCTCTTTAAGGACTTCTAGCTGTTTNCCNGTGTTCTCCTGAATTTCTTTAAGTGAGTTATTTATATCCTTCTTAATGTCCTCTATCATCATTAAGAGAAGTGGTTTTAGATTTGAATCTTGCTTTTCCAGTGTGTTGGGGTGTCCAGTACTTGCTATGGTGGGAGAATTGGGTTCTGATGATGCCAAGTAACCTTGGTTTCTGTTGCTTATGTTCTTATGCTTGCCTCCTGCCATCTGGTTGTCTCTAGTTCTACCTGCCCTGGCTATGTCTGACTGGATCCTATCTTTCCTGTAATCCTGGTTGTGTCAGAACTCCTCAGAGTCAAGCTTTTTCTGGAATCCTGTGATTCTGGGATCCTGGGATACTGAGGTCCTGGGTGTGTCTGAGCTCCTGGGAGCCAAGCTGCCCTTGGGACCCCGGGATCCTGATGTAACCAACCCCCTTGGATCTTGTAATCCTGTGATTCTGGGCATGTTTGAGTGTCTGGCACTGGAGCTTCCTCTGGGTGTTGTGGGGCTGGCTGTGGAGTTTGTGTCCAAGGTTTGCACAGGGCTTGGTTGAGACAGAATGGAAGGAACTGGTCTGGTGGAATTTCTGCGTGCCTAGATTCCCCCACCCCATGTCCCAGTTACTCCCAGTACTGGGACAGAAGTTGTTTCCTCCTCCGAAGTCATTGTTTTTAATACATAAGTAGTACTCCATTGTGTAAATGTACCAAAATTTCTTTATCCATTCCTCTGTTGAGGGATATCTGGGTTCTTTCCAGCATTTAGCTATTATAAATAAGGCTGTTATGAACATAGTAGAACATGTTTCCTTGTTATATATTAAAGCATCTTTTGGGAATATGCCCAAGAGTAGTATAGCTGGGTCCTCAGGTATTGCTATGTCCAGTTTCCTGAGGAACTGCCAAGCTGATTTCCAGAGTTCTCTTTTTGTTGAGGATAGATTTTGCTATCCTGGATTTTTTGTTTTCAAATGAATTTGAGAATTGCTCTTTCTATCTCTGTGAACAATTGAGTTGGAATTTTGATAGGGATTGCATTGAATTTGTACATTGATTTTGATAAGATGGCCATTTTTACTATATTAATCATGCCAATCCATGAGCACTGGAAATCTTTCCATCTTCTAAAGTCATCTTCAATTACTTTCTTCAGAGACATGAAGTTCTTGTCACTTGCTTGTATAGAGTTGCACCAAGATATTTTATATTATTTGTGGCTATTGTGAAGGGTCTTGTTTCCCTAATTTCTTTCTCAGTCTGCTTTTCCTTTGAGTAGTGGAAGTCAACTGATTTGAGTTAATTTTATATCCAGCCACTTTACTGAAGTTGTTTATGAGCTGGTGGAATTCTCTGGGGGAATTTTCTGGGTCACTTATATCATCTGCAAATAGTGATATTTTGACTTCTTCCTTTCTAATTTGTATTTCTTTGACCTACTTTTGGTGTCTAATTGCTTTGGCTAGAACTTTGAATACTATATTGAATAAAGAGGGACAGAATGGGAAACCTTGTCTTGTCCCTGACTTTTTGGGAATGCTTCATGTTCCTCTGCATTTAGTTTGATGTTGGCTCCTTGTTTACTATATACTCCTTTTGCTATGGTTAGATGTGTGCCTTGAATTCCTGATTCTCCAAGACTTTTAACATGAAGGGGTGTTGAATTTTGTCAAATGTTTTCTCAGCATCTAATGAGGTGTTCATGTGGTTTCTTTCTTTGAGTTTGTTTATATAGTGGGTTACATTGAAAGATTTCCTTATACTAAACCATCCCTGCATCCATGGGATGAAGACTACTTGAACATGGTGAATGATTATTTTGTCTGTTATTCAGTTTGTGAGAAAATTATTAAGTGATTTTACATCAATATTCATAAGCAAAATTTGTCTAAAGTTCTTTTTCTCTGTTGGGTCTTTGTGTTGTTTTGGCATTAGCAGAACTGTGGCTTCTGTTTCTTTTTTGTGTAATAGGAGATAGAAAAATTAAGTCTTCTTTGAAGTTCTGACAGGATTCTGCACAAAAACCATCTGGCCCTTGTATTTTATTTGGTTAGGAGACTTTTAATTACTGCTTCTATTTCTTTAGGGGTTATGGGTCCATTTAGATGGTTTATCTGATCTTGATATAACTTTGGTACCTGGTATCTGTCTAGAAAATTATCTCTTTCATCCAGAGTTTACAGTTTTGTTGAGTATAGGCTTTTGTAGTAACATATGATTTTTAGAATTTCCCCATTCCTGTTGTTATGTCTACTTTTTCATTTCTGATTTTGGTCATTTGAATACTGTCTCTGTGCCCTCTTGTCAGTCTACCTAAGGGTTTATTGATCCTGTTGATTGTCTCAAAGAACCAGCTCCTGGTTTAGATAACGCTTTGTATAGTTCTCTTTGTTTCTCCTTAGTTGATTTTAGCACTGTGTTTGATAATTTCCTGCCTTCTACTCCTCTTGGGTGTATTTGCTTCTTTTTGTTCTAGAGCTTTCATACATTCCTTTAAGCTGCTTATGTATGCTATCTCCAACTTCTTTATGGGAGCACTCAGAGCTATAAGTTTTCTTCTTAGTACTGCTTGTATTTTGTCCCATAAGTTTGAGTAAGTTGTTCCTTCAATTTCATTACATTCTAAAGTCTATTTAATTTCTTTATGTCTTCCCTGACCAATTTTTCATTGAGTAGAGAGTTGTTTGGTTTCCATATGTCTTTGGGGTTTCTGTTATGGAAGACCAGACTGTGATGATCTGATAGGATACATTAGATTATTTCAATCTTCTGAGGATACTTTTGTGACTGATTGCATGATCAGTTATGGAGAAGGTACCATGAGGTGATGAGTAGAAAGTATATTCTTTTGTTTTAGGATGAAATGTTTTTAGAAATTTGTTAAATCCATTTGGTTCATAACTTTTGTTAGTTTTTTTGTGTCTCTGTTTCTTTTCTGTTTCTATGATCTGCCCATGAAGGAGAGTTGTATGTTGATGTCTGCCACTATTATTGTGTGAGGTTTATTGTGTGGTTTGAGCTTTATTTAGTAAAGTTTCCTTTTATAAATGTGGGTGCCCAAGCAGGTAGATTTTTCTTTGATGAGATGGAGTGTCCTTCCTCATCATTTTAGATAATTTTCGTTGAAAGTAGATTTTATTGGATATTAGAATAGCTACTCCAATTTGTTTCTTGGGACCATTTGCTTGGAAATTTTTTTCTAGCCTTTTACTCTGAAGTAGTGTCTGTCTTTGCCACTGAAGTGTATTTCCTCTATGCAGCAAAACAATGGGTCCTGTTTATGTATCCAGTTTGTTAGTCTATGTTTTTATTGGGGAATTGAGTTCATTGATGTTAAGAGACATTAAGCACCAGTGATTGTTGCTTCCAGTTATTTTTCTTATTAGAATTGGAATTATGTTTGTGTGGCTATCTTATTTTGGGTTTGTTTAAAGAAGATTAATTTCTTGCTTTTTCTTGGATGTAGTTTCCCTCCTTGTGTTGGAATTTTCCATATAGTATCCTTTGTAAGGCTGGATTTGTGGAAATATATTGTTTAGACTTGGTTTTGACAAGGAATATCTTAGTTTCCCCATCTATGGTAATTGAAAGTTTTGCAGGGATTAGTAGCCTGAGCTGGCATTTTTGTATGACATCTGCTCAGGATATTCTTGCTTTGAGAGTCTCTGTTGAGAAGTTTGGTATAATTCTGATAGGTCTGGCTTTATATTATTTGATCCTTTTCACTTACTGCCTCTACTATTCTTTCTTTGTTTTGTGCATTTGTGTTTTGATTATTAGGAGACAGGAGGAATTTTTTTGGTCCAATTTATTTGGGGTTCTGTATGCTTCTTCATGTTTATGGTCACCTCTTCTTTTTTGAGGTTGGGGAAGTTTTCTATTATTTTTCTTGAACATGTTTACTGGTTCTTTGAGTTGGGAATCTTCACTCTCTTCCATGCCTATTATCCTTAGGCTTTTTCTTTTCATTTTGTTCTGTATTTCCTAGATATTTTGGGTTAAGGGTTTTTGTGTTTTGCATTTTTCTTTGACTGTTATGTCAATGTTTCCTATGGTATCTTCTACAACTGTGATGTTCTCTTCTATTTTCTGTATTCTGTTGGTGATGCTTGCATATAGGACTCCTGTTCTATTTCCTAGCTTTTCTATCTTGAGGGTTGTCTCCCTTTTTGATTTCCTTATTGTTTCTGTTTCCAATTTTTAATCCTGTACTGTTTTGGTCAATTCTTTCACCCATATTTCCTTGAGGAACTTATGTGTTTTCTCTTCAGTGGCTTCTACTTTTTTACCTGTATTCTCATATATTTCTTTAAAAGGGTTATTTATGTTCTTCTTAAAATCCTTAGTCATCTTGATGAGATGGGATTTTAGATCAAAATCTTGCTTTTCAGTTGTGTTTGAGTATTCAGGGCTTGCTGTGGTGGAAAAACTGGGTTCTAATGTTAACAAGTAGCCTTTTTAAAATGCTGTTTATGTTCTTATACTTGACTCTCACTATCTGATTATCTCTGGTGTTATCTGGTATTTCTGTCTCTGAATGAAGCTTGTCCTTGCTGTGAGACTTGGAGCTGTGAGCCTGTGATCTTAGGTGTGTCAGCACTCCAAGGAGACAAACTTTCACTCCAGGCAGGATTGAGGTGCCTATAGCTTCTGGGACAGTTCTACTTCAGGAATAAAGAAGAGAGTAACAAAGGATGAGAGATGTTATTGTCTGGCTTCTTCAGGTATATGCACTGGTGGAAAGAACAATACATACAGGTGTAATACATTAAAACACAAGTCGCACAGTACTTATCAGTACTGAGAAATTAGTTGCCTAATTAAATACTTGAAAATCAAATACTTGAAGAATAAATAGATGGAAATGGAATTATGTTAAATAAAGCAAGTCAAGGTCAGAAAGTCAATGAGTGTAATTTCCTGTCTCATGTGTATATCCTTATATAATGATATCGGAATTTCTCAGAACTAATGTAAAATAACCAATTTCAGACACCAAGATTAGAACTGATAATTAAAAAAAACTAAATTCTATAGAAAGAAGTCTTTCTTTCATTATGAATGAGATAGAGATGACATTATGTGTTTAAAAAAATGTGATCCATGAACCCACGCATTGATACCTTGACCTTAGTTTACTAATTTAGGACCCCCTTTCGGGGACTCCTGCTTGAGTCTCGGGAAAGGGCCCATCCAAGGAAACACGAGGAACTGTCTTGATGCAAATACACGAGGCAGTTTAATGACAGAGCTCTGGGCTTATATATATCTCATGCAGGAGACAGAGGAATCGACCATGAGGCTCAAAAGCTAGGGGTTTTTTATAGAGAGAGGGTCGGGGACTAGGGGAAATTGGTGCGGTTTCACCCGATTGGCTCATTTGAACATTAGCAAAAACGATTACACATGGGCAGAATCGTACATGCAAGTCAGGATGTCAGGAGACCTGAGGGGCAGTTGCTTATATAGGTCAGCGGAACATCTGGTTAACATATAACTCCAAACTATGTCAGGAGGGCAATGGGCAGAAGGAGGTGCTGGCCCAGCCAAAATAGCCCAGACAAGTTCCTGCATTCTTCCTTTATCTTTATGGCCAGTCAGCTCCAGGAATGTTTTAACAACGGGCCTGCCCGGACAAGCCCAGGCCTGTTCTACTATGTTCTCAGCCTCAGGCTTCTAAGCTCACAAACAACTTTTTCTTTAGACTAATTGACATAAGTTACATGAATCACAGGCCTTAAATTTCATCTTAAATTTCATTTCCCTTCATTCCCCCCTTTTTTTTACTTAATTCTAATCTTAGAATTTCAAAGGCCCGTATCCCCTAATTCCTCTTCTATTTGAATTATAGGCTGGTACTGTTGTTGTAAGACCATGAGCTTAACTGCATCTATTCTACTCTGGATAAAAGCAATTCCCTAATTAATTATGCAGGGGCCAAATATCAAAACTAAGCATATAAGAATCAGTCCAGCTAAGGCAGAAACTAAAGTGGTCATCCAAGGAGACCAAGAGTACCAGGACTCGAACAATCCCTGTTGAGCTTCTCAATCCTGCCTTCTCTGATCTAGCCTTTGCCTTAGTTTCGGCATAGAGTCACTGGCTATCCCAGTGTAGTCTGCATAAAAACAGCATTCCTCTTTGAGAGCTGCACACAGCCCTCCTTCTTTCAAGAACAGAACTGAGCAGATAACTCTCTCCACCCACCATTCTTAACCCCGCTGCCTGAGGCTGGCAAAAACCCGGTGCACCACTGTGAGGAGATACTGGCAGAAGAAACTGGGACTCAGCCAGACTTATATGACCGACCCTGGCCTGGGGCGGTGACCTGGTTCACCAATGGAAGCAGCTTCATGGTGGAAGGTATACCGGGCCCTGCATAAAACATAAGGGAGAAGGGCTGTCCAATCATTTCCGCCAGTTTCTAAGGTCATTTTGGTTAGGGTCTCTTTTAGCATTCTGTTCATTCTCTCTACCTGTCCTGAACTCTAGGGTCGGTATGCACAATGTAACTTCCAATTTATCCCCAGCTATCTGGTTAATCCCTGATTTACCTGGGAGATGAAGGCCGGCCTGTTATCTGAACTGATTACCTTGGGTACCCCAAAACGAGGAAGAATTTCTTCGAGTATCTTCTTGGCCACCACATTAGCTGTCTCTTTCTTGGTAGGGAATGCCTCGACCCACCCTGAAAAAGTGTCTATAAAGACTAAAAGATACTTATTTCTGTACAGGGCTGGTTTTACCTCAGTAAAGTTGGTTTCCCAGTAGGTCCCACGTCTGTCTCCTCGCAAGGTCCTTCTGTCATGGAGCCTGATGGACCCAGCAGTTGGTGAGTGCACAGGCTTGGCAGTTTTTCACTAGGTCCTCTACAGTTTTCTATAGTCCAGCAATATGATAGGGGGACCTACTGACCAGTTTTATCATCTTTTTGGATCCTAAGTGAGTGAGGCGGTGTTTGTCAGTCAGGTATTCCAGCCCCTCTTTTTCTGTGAGAATTTCTTTCTCCATCCCTTCTTTAACTAACTTGGGTGAAGTTTTAATTACCAAAATCATTGGCCCCTGGGATGCCTCTTTAGCTACTTTGTCTGCCATTTGGTTCCATTTTTCTATTGGTCCAGTCCCCTTTTGATGTCCTGGGCAGTAGATGGCTTCTAACAAGCTAAGGATCTCCTCCTTATTTTTAATGTCCTTCCCGGCAGAATTCAATAGTCCATGCTATCTGTAGATTTCCCCATGGACATGAGCCGTAGCAAAGGCATATCGGCTGTCAGTGTAAATGTTAATAGCCTTTCCTTCTGCAAGCCTTAAAGCCTGGGTTAGAGCGAGGAGCTCTGCTCTCTGGGCTGATGTTTACTCAGGCAGACTGCTGGCCCACATGACAGACTTCCCATCCACTACTGCTGCCCCTTCTCTGAGCTTACCTTCCACCATGAAGCTGCTTCCATTGGTGAACCAGGTCACCTCCCCAGGCCAGGGTCGGTCATATAAGTCTGGCTGAGTCCCAGTTTCTTCTGCCAGTATCTCCTCACAGTGGTGCACCGGGTTTTTGCCAGCCTCAGGCAGCGGGGTTAAGAATGGTGGGTGGAGAGAAAGTTATGTTATCTGCTCAGTTAGCAATGGACTCTGGTAGTGGGTCATATGAGCACTGGACATCCAGTGGTCATTTGTTCCCAGTTTCTTTACTGGGAGTAGGGGAGTGTTTCAAGGGGAGTTGCATGGGACCAAGATCCCCTGCTGAAGTAGTCTGGTGATGTGAGGGTGTATGCCCACTTGTACTTCTCTGCTCATGGGGTACTGTCGGACCCCAATGGGAGTGGCTCCGGACTTGAGCTCAATCACCACCAGGGGAACTTGTCTTGCCATTCCCATTCCTCCCGTCTCAGCTCACACCTGAGGAAGTCGATTAAGCCAGTTCTGTAGCACTTCAGGGGGCTTCAATTTGTCCTGGTAAATCCAGTACTCTTCTCCTAATTGTAAAGACAGTGCCAAGGTCTGAGGTGTCTCTATTCCCCAAGATACCTCTGGTCTGGGAGAGGCAAATGTTATTTGTGCTTTCAATTTGGTTAATAAGTCTCTTCCCAATAGGGGCATGGGGCACTCCAGAATGACCAGAAATGAATGAGTCACTTGGTTCTGTCCTAGGTCCACTGTCCGGGACGTGGTCCATGGGTACGATTTTTGCCCTGTGGCCCCAATCACCCAATGTTTTCTCACTCTTTCTTACTTTACCTAATGGTGTTTGAAGCACTGAAAATTCTGTGCCTGTTTCGACCAGGAAGTCTACGGGGGTCCCTTCCACTTCTAATGTTACCCTAGGCTCGGGGAGGGGGACTGAGCCCCGTCTCCTCTAGTCTTCATCCTCTTAGAGAGACAGCACCTTTAACTCCTGTTTCTTTTTAGGGCATTCACTGGCCCAGTGGCCTGTATCCTTGCAGTAAGCACATTGGTCTCTTTCTAGGTGCGGTCTGTCTCCTCTGGGTCTCCTTGGCCCTTGCCATTTTCCATCTCCCAGGTCCCCTAACTGTCTAGCCCTACCTCCTTTGTCCCTATCTACTACTGCATCCAGAACCCAAGTCAGAGCCCTTTCCTGTCTTTTTTCCCTCTTGTCCTCATGTTCTCTCCTCTCTCTCTTTTTTCTTTCCAGCTTTTCATCCTCTGTGTCTCTCTTATGATACACTTTCTCAGCCTCTCTAACCACATCCCTTATAGTATAGTCCTGCAATCCCTCAATCCGCTGCAATTTTTTCCTAATGTCAGGGCCGACTGCCCAATGAAGGCCATAATCACTGAGGCCTGCTGCCCCTCAGACATAGGGTCAAACAGGATGTATCTCCTGTAAGCCTCCATGAGCCTCTCCAAAAAGACTGAGGGGGACTCAATCATCCCTGCATAACTTCTCATACCTTAGCCAAATTCGTAGGCCTGCAAGCAGCATCTCTGAGCCCCACCACTAGAGCCTGGCAGTGATTGGACAGCCGTTCCCTACCTTGTGCAGTGTTATAGTCCCATTGTGGGCGGCTTAGAGGGAATCCTTCATCTATTTCAACTGGAGTCTGAACAGGCCATCCGGCCTCACCTCGGATGATCTTGCAAGCTTCAAGGAGAATTCTTTCTCTCTCCTCAGTGGTGAACAGGGTCAGGGAGAACATCAGAGACTCTATCAGCTCTGTAAGCCCTGTAGGATTCTCTGAAAAAGAGGGGTGATTAACTTTCCAGTTATAGAGATCAGAGGAAGAAAAAAGGCCAATACTGCAGAAGCTGTAGATCATTCTGGTCGGCCAGAGGAGCCCCAACAGCGCTGAGGGGAAGCGCCACTGTTGAATCGGCTGGCCCCTCAGGAGTGGCTTCTCGCCGGCTCTTCATTCCTGCTGAGGTACCTCCTTCCCCGGTATCTGGGGCAGGAGCCAGGGCTGGGGGAGCTGAGGGTTGGGGCACAGGTTGGGGAACTTGTGGGTAGGGTGGAGGCTGGGAGTCGGGTCACTCAGGGTTTTTTTTAATCTCTAGGTAAATATTAGGGGCGTGCACCAATGGTATATTGTGCTCGCCGTCTCCTTCAGGCTCCGGTTTCATTTTCTCATTTGCAGCACTTTCCTGAACAGCTAGGATCTTAGTACCAGGACTCAGGGGCAGTAGGAATGGGCAAACCCACAGGGGCAGAAATTGTGCCAAGTCTTCCCACACTGTGATGTACGGTTGCTGGTCTGGATGTGATCCTGGTCTTTCCTGGAAAACAACAGCCTTCACGGGCCTGATGGTGGGTAGATCAAAAGTTCCCTCAGGTGGCCAGCCTACCCCAAAGGCGGGCCATTCCGAGGTATGGAAAGTTAGCCAAGGCTGCTTCTTGACTGTCACTGATAAATTCCATCCTCTTGCCCTAACGTCTGTCCAGTGGTCCTTAGTCAAAGACAAAGGGGTCGACACAGTCTGTCCCATAGTAAAAATTAGGAACAGAGACAAAACAACGATGGAAACAGAAGACACTAGCATGTCCAAGCACACTCATCCACGTCTAGACTTATACAACCAGCCAAACGCTACCTCTGACAGGGTGGGGTTCTGCTTCCACCACCTTTCTGCCTCTCATGGGGTGGGATTCTGATTCCACCCTCTTTCTGGCAGAAAAAGCACCGTATCTCCTCCATTCTGCCAGAGAACAGTCGGGCCCTCCTGACTGTTCCTCACCCTGGGCACTCCTTCCAGGGTAACCCTTGGAACATCTTCCAGGGTTGCAGCCTGCAGACGTTAGGACATCTCCCTCTGCAGCCACTGGGTCCTTACGGTCCTCAGTGGCAGCTGCCAGAATACTGAAACCAAAAAACCAAGACACAGACTCAGCAGCGCCGCACTCAGACACACCAGGCCGATACATATCTCATGCAAGAGACAGAGGAATCGACCACAAGGCTCGAAAGCTAGGGGTTTTTAGAGAGAGAGGGTCAGGGGCTAGGGGAAATTGGTGCAGTTTCACCTGATTGGCTCATTTGAACATCAGCAAAAACGATTACACATCGGCAGAATCATACATGCAAGTCAGGAGTCCTGAGGGGCAGATGCTTATCTAGGTCAGTGGAACATCTGGTTAACATATAACTTCAAACTATGTCATGAGGGCAATGGGCAGAAGGAGGTGCCGGCCTAGGTACCTGATGACTCAGCCAAGATAGCCCAGACAAGTTCCTGCATTCTTCCTTTATCTTTATGGCCAGTCAGCCCCAGGAATGTTTCAACAACGGGCCTGCCCGGACAAGCCCGGGCCTGTTCTACTATGTTCTCAGCCTCAGGCTTCTAAGCTCACAAACAAATTTTTCTTTGGACTAATTGACATGTTACATGAATCACAGGCTTTAAATTTCATTGTAAATTTCATTTCCCTTCAACTAGTACTTCAACAATTCATCAAAGTAAATGCTAACATGAGAAATTTATTTTGGCAAAATCTGAAGACACTGAAATTCAGACTTTTTTCCTGTGAATGTATTTTGTGAGTCCTCCTAAAAGTCAAGTGAGGTCTCATCAATACAAGTATTGAGTCAGCACACCTTCATTCTCCACTTGAACCATGGTATGTAAAGTTCTTTATCTTGCAGAATTTTCACGATATCATTTCCCATAATAATGACCTTAGTGATACTGAACAGATATGAAAACAATGTGTTTCCTTATAAGGGTACAAGATATTGTAACAGAGATTTTTTTTATTGTTTTGGTTTTACTAAACAGGGTTTCTCTGAATAGACTTGGCTGTCCTGGAACTTACTTTGTAGACCAGGCTGGCCTTGAACTCAGAAATCCACCTGCCTCTGCCTCACAAGTGCTGGGATTAAAGGCATGCGCCACCACTGCCTGGCTGTAACTTAGAGATTTAATAGACCCTTCAGAGACATACAAGTTTAGAGTCACCTAGAACTTTGTTCAAAACAAAGGAAATACAGGTCATTGTGCCAATTTTAATCATTTTAGTTGTGTTTAGAATGTGGAATTGTCTGCACTTCTACATATGCCAGATGTGTATCTGAGTGTGCAATGCTCATATTATATTGCTATATTCAACTTTGTTAATTATGTTCCATAACAAATAGAAGTAAGGCTTTGCTTTGTAGCACACAACCTATGTGAATCTATGTTTGGAGAGTTAAGCATGCATGCTCACATGAAATCATTGAAATTCTGGGTAATTTAAGCTATACATTTTTATTCAGATAAATTATATTGTAGACTGAAATAAATTGTGACTGCCAAAATTTTTAGGAAGTATTAGAGATTTGAAATAAGGATGTTGTGTTTTAAGATCAGTACAAGATCATAAAATTTTGGAGAGAAAAGGTCCAATTACCACTTCCCTATATAACCTTACCATACTCTACTTCCTGGACACCTTATAATATAAGGTAATGTGATAGACTGTTGAGCTAATTTTGATGCATGCTGTTATATGAAAGCCATTACTTATCTTGTGACTCAACCTTTTTGTTTTTCATCAGGTCAATGCGAGTAATTTCTGCTAAATAAGTATTCATAGCCACTGCATAACAACCACTAGTTTGAAAGCCTTATATCCACCTGTGATCTAGGAAGTGGAACACTGCTAATAATAACTCTTTCAAATTATTTTGGTTACTGCATATGTGGATATTTTTCTCAGCTATCATATTTTGTTCGGAACAGGTCAGTGTTTCTCAAAAATACAAACATTCAACAAAAGTTATTAAAAAGAGATGGAGCTCCACAGAACTCCAAAAGGTCAACAAGCTTAAGTGCCCAAATGAGGACACCTCAGTCGCACTTGTGAGGGAGTAGAAAGCTATCATAAGTGGGGAGGGAGGGAGGGACCTGGGAGGGAAAGTGAATGGGGGTGGGGGTGGGAATTTGGAGGAGAGGGGAACCTGATCTGGTATTGGATGAGGGAAAATGACTGAAGCTCTGAGGGCCAGCAGAAAGAATGGAAACAGACAACCTCAGGAGATAGGAGGCTGGGGGGGGGACCCTCAAGAATGCACCAGAGACCTGAGAAGTGAGAAACTCTCAGGACTCAAAGGGAGGAACCTTAGATGAAATGCTCTGCCACAGACTACCTCCTTTGTGGGGTCTCCTATCTGTGTGGAACGGGGTCTCAGTTGCAGATGAGCAAGGATTCGGTGAGTGAGTGACAAACAGTCCACATGAGAGAGAGAGTGTGTGTAAAACTGAGTGTATTTTTCACAAAGTGAACACCAGTCATATATAATACAGAAAATAAAGGGACAGGATGTCACAGCAGGCAAAGTACATTGAAGTTATCTGACACAAAACAGAGGAANGATTTCAAAAGGACTTACAGGCGCCAGGTAATGTTTACAGTAAGGTAAAACAGCTCTGCCTGGGGTAAAATAAAGACTTCACACCCTAGTCACAATTTGTGCTACTCCTTTGAGCCTTGTGAAAACTAGCACCAGGGACTTCTGCTCTAGCAGACCTTCTCATGAATAATGCAATACCACAACCCCCCCCCTATTTCCTAGGCCTTGGTAAATACTTGCATATGAAAATTACTTGGATGAAATGAACATTCCAAAAGTATGCTACTCTAAGCTTGCCCCCGAGCTATTTTGGCTCTGTTCTTTGTAATGCTTAATTAGTATCACCTTTCTTTACTAGAAATGAATTAGAATGTTAATGAATAGGTAACCTTCTCACTGAATTCTGGGCTCCTGGCTTTAAGGAATTTTTTAGGACTTTGGAACACTGGTGGAATTTTCACCTATGGTAAAAATTCAATATTTAGAGGCATTATAATACTGAAAGAGAGCATACACCATACTAACATGCAGATAGGGTTCAAGTATATAGATTATTGGAAATGCCAGGACTCCAGGAGGCTGAATCTCCTTGAAACTTTTTCTCAGGACTCGTCCAGGTTTTCAGACCTGTTGTGAGTCACTACTGGAGTGTGTGTGTGCAATGCTCGACAGTAGGGACAGGGAACTTATAGAGCCCACTTCCAGCAGGAAGACAGGGCATCAAATAAGGGAGGGGGCCATCCCACAGTCACATCTCTGACCCATAATTGTTCCTGTCTTAAAGAATTACAGGGATGGAAATGGAGAGGAGCCTGATCAAAAGAAGGTCCAGAGACAGGCCCAAAGTGGAATACAGCTCAAGGGGAGGTCCCAAGGCCTGACACTATTACTGACGCTATGGAGTACTCACCAAAAGGGACCTAGCATGACCGCACTCCAAAAGACCAGACAAGTACTGAAAGAGTCAGATGCAGATATTTGCACCTAACCAATGAACAGAAGCAGCTGACCCCTGTTGTTGAATTAGAGAAGGCTGAAAGAAGCTGAGGAGAAGTGCGATCCTGTAGGAGGACCAGCAGTCTCAATTAGTCTGGACCCCAGAGATCTCTCAAACACTGGACCACCAAACAGATACCATATACCAGCTGATATGAGGCCCCCAACACACATATAGTAGAGGACTGCCTGGCATGTGTTTATTCAGAGATGATGCACTTAACCCTCAAGAGACGGGAGGCCCTAGGGAGTTCAGCAGTCAGGTGGGGTGGGGTATGGGGACATCCACATGGAGACAGGGGGATGGGGAGGAGATATGGAACAGTCAGAGGGTGGATGGGGGAATAAAATATGGAGTATAAAAAAAGAATGAATTAATTAATTTAAAAATTTACAAAAAGAGAGATGAAGCATGAGCTCTGGATATGGAAGATCTAACTTATATCTGAAAAGGGACTTAGAATAGGGAAAAAACTAATTGCACAGAATTTCAAAGCTTAGAATTATCACAAGAATTCTGACCTCAGCATTGACATTCTGATGCTGATTTGAAATTCATGAACTCAGCATCATGGGTCGTTTCAGTGTAATAAACACAGAGACTATTGTCCAGTGTGAAGAAGCAATAATGGCATATCTTTGTGCAGCCCAAGAAGAATTCATATAAAAATATTACAAGACTCCACTAGGTCTTGGGAAAGGTATATTTGTATGGCCATTGTCAATTTTACAGAGTAGATTGTTCCTTTTATTTTGACTGGGCCCTGACTTTCATTGGGCTTTCTGGCATTTTCAATGTCACCTAGCATAGCATAATATGATTTCATATATTTGCATCATTCTAATTGGTAGACTCATGTGAATTTCTCAATAAAATTCTCTAGCCAAGAAGATGTTGTCCATGGGGTGTTACTCTGTGTAATCCTAGATGAAATTATCAAAGCAGCAGCTAATGAAGATAGGTTGAATGCAGTGCCTCTGGTGGAAAGCCTTGCAGAAGAAGGTACTCCCTAATTGTTTAAACATGTAGAGGATGGTGGTCAGAAAGATCTTGTGAGATGAGAGCAATGAACTTACTCATCAATGAAAGTACAGTCACTCTTGCTATACAGTTGCTAATTTGCAACTTAATTGAGTGGCTGGGACATCCCCACAGACAACCTTAATCCTGTTGCTTTCAACTTTGACTGTTTCAGGCAGGCTGGTTACCTCCATACAGGCTTGCCTTCAGCAAAGTGCAGATGGCAATGATTCATTGATATGAAGAAATGCATTGAGTGCATATTGTGGCTTTGGTCTGATTGGGAAAAGGGTGTGCAGTGAGGGCCGGCAGCCAAGGACAGCCACTGGGTCTCTGGCTTATTTCAACCTAAGACAGAGGCATGTGCTGAAAGATCCTCGTTCCCAGGGAGATCCTCGCCCTAGTCCCAGGATGAGACGACAACCCAATAACTCGAGAGAAACCATTCTTGATGCAATATGAATGAGATTTAATTGGGAAAAATCAACATGTTGAGGACAAGATCATAGGAGATCGACCCTTAAGCAGTTTCAGTTGAGGGCTTTTAAAGGAACTGGGTGGAGATGAGTTACAGCTTTTCTCTGGCAGGGCTGTCCTTGGTAAACATTCCACAGGGGATGGGAAAGTAACATATGGCTCATTTATGGCATAAGGGTCATAAGCTGTCTTTTGGTAAACATTTCTGGTCCCTAACACAGGAAGGCAAGTACCTGGTTGGGTCAACCAGCAGCTATTGCTTTTCTGGCTGTCAGGTAGAAGAACATAAGGCTTCCTGATGGTTTTGGAGAACAAAAAGCTTCTTGCTGGCTGTATTTTTAGGGATCTGGGAAGCAGGCTTGGGAAGCATTTTAAGCACTTTAAATTGGGGTTTTACAGTGCCAATAGGCTGTGTTTGTTCATAATAAACACTAAAATGCAATGTATGTGCAAATAAGCACAAACAAGCTGCCTGTGTTATGTGAGACAGGTCAGAAAAAGTCCAATTAGATTCAGTCCTAAGACAGGCGCAGCCACCAGCCACCATTATTCCCAGGAAGGACCATGGAGCATAAGTAAATTTTATGCCCCAGTCCAGCTAATTTTTAATAAATAAAAAGGGAGGAATTATGCCCTTCCCCCAGTCTTGAGGAGGCTGGCTCAGACCTCGCTTGCCACAGTCGACTAGCCCACCTAGGGTGGAGTCTTCCAACCTAGGTAAAGTCTATTTACCTGCCACATCTGCAGCTTTCCTCCAAGATGCCACTACCTGCTGAGAGGCTGAAACTATTCTGATACTATCCTGACAAAGCAAGGAGATCCTGTCGTGGTAGGGGATAGGTTCCCCCCTTTATAAGCTTGGACTCATAAGTAAACATTGGCTTTAATCAGAAAACTTTGACTTGGCTCATTATTTCTCTCACAGTCTTTCCCATACAAAACTCCATCTTTCCTTTCATGACCCAATAACCCATTGCCACAGGCAGCTATCAAAGACTTGATGGTGTAAATTTAATAATTAAAAGACTGGGTTTAGGCTCTCTGGTTAGAAAGGAGAAGAAGAAAAAATAATGAGAATCCTTGAGAAAAGAGAGAGTACTTGGACTGACAGCTGGCATGCATGACTGACTCCAAATCATTATTGAATTAGTGCAGCTCATGGCCACATTTATAGCCACATATTCCATGCTTACACTGCAGTGGGCACTTATAATTTATGATGTTTTCTTGGACATTTATCTACAGTATCCTCCAGTCTCTTCTTCTTGTGTGCCATTTCAGTGATCCTTGGTGCCTTTATAACCCACAAAAGAATCAAAACAGTGATGGAAATGTGGTGATTGCTGCATTTGTTCCTAATTTTAGATTGTCTATGTTGACTCACATGACTTATTACAATAATGATGATAAATCAAATTTCAAGCAGTAAGTTGTTTAAAAAATTATTCATTTTCAGGATTCAGTTTTTATTTTCCTTAAGTCAGTTTGGATGAGTATCAATGTAATTTTCCTTTCCCCAAAAGGCTTTTCTCTCTTGTAGAAACATAATTCTTTTTCAAGTGTTTCTTCCTGATAACCATTTTTTTTCTCGAGGAAAGAAGAGGAGTTTGCTTTTATTTATTTCATTACACTTTTGACACTCTGAAACTCTCTTCCTTGCTGTGTTTCCCTATAGCTACTATTGGTGGAATATTTCTTGTATTTCACAGCAGAATCTACTTGATGCTGATTTAAAAGGAGGAAGGTGAGAATTTGGAGTTGAGAGTCATCTTTTTTCAATGCTTTCAAATGACTCGTACTTTTTTCTATTATTTATATTAGATAATTTGTAGATTGTTATTTTTGCAAAATCACCCCATTATTTCTTGTTTCTAAGCATTTTTAAACAGGTACAGATAAGATAAAAAAGACACATTGAGGCTGATGGTGGCCATTGAGGATTGTTTGTCAGTTTAATACCTACAGACTTAGAGGACAGTGGAAGAATTACTTGGACTATGCTGGGAAAATGCCAATGTAAGATTCTTTTTGAAAGAAGTAAGATTAACTGTCTTTCATTCAGACATTTTTGTAGCTCTATGGTCCATTTATTGAGATCTGAAATGAACATTACGGAAATAACTATGCAATTCTACTTTCCCATTACTAATAATATAAACACTAAACAAACTTGATTTTCCCTTAAATATCAATGGTCTGTCCACATTTTAATATGTACTGTTTCTTCTTCTATTTGTAACAAAGTTGCTAAAGTTGCTATGTCCTTTGATTTCCAATGAAAATGATGTAAGCCAAGTGTACTAAGAGAGCCACAGAGGTCATTCTGCTCTTCATTTTTTTCCTAATGATATATCTGAGTATCTTGAACCAATATCACTTTGCTCAAAAAACTAGAAATGCTCAATTCTTAAAAGTCCTTGTGTTGCATTGACCCAATCATGTGGAATTTTGAAGATATGTTTTAAAGTACATGCTGGTTGTTTGTGCTTCTTATTTTAACCTGATCTGTTCTTCTCATTACCACATTTGTTGATTGGCATTTTTATTTTTGTGGTGTACAACCTGTGTTAATTGAAAGATTTGGACATTAGTTCACTGTCTAAATGATCATTAGAATAGTTTTCTCTCATTCTGTTATGCTCTGATGATAGCTTCCTTTGCTATGCAGAAAGTTTTTGTTTTATTAAATTAGCTCTGTTTATACTTGGGCTAATTTGTGAGATGCTTCTGTTCCCTTCAGCAAAGGTCTTGCCTATATGAATATTTTGAAAATTCCCCATTGAGTCTTTCTCTGGTACTTTCCATGTTCCATATTCAATGTTAAGGTCTTTTATTCACATCGAGTTGATTCCTGTACCCTCTGAAGTGCTTTGATCAACTTTGACTCTTTTGTAGGTTGGTACCCAACTTGCCACCTCTACATGTTGTGTAAACCATTTTTCCTCATCTGAATTTGCCATTTACGTGCCTTTCTCCCTTCATGTGCCTGCGCCTTTTCTGTTTAAAACAAATTAAGAGAATGTGTAAGTGCCACCTGACCTTAGGGTTATGTCTTTTATCAGGAAATACAGTCAAGATATGCTCCCAGTAAAGAAGAGTCTTTATTTTCTGTGTTGGGAATAAAAATTTATAAAGATATTCTAGAAATAATTTTAGAGGCTCCTCAGACTGTAAAATAGAAACACAATTTTATCTGATTCCATTCTTCCATTTTCATCCTCATTAAACTCCAAATCACGCCATGGGTATTTTATAATGCTATGAATGAAGTTCATTATAATTTTGTTAGACTTTTAAAGCATGTTTTAAGTTAATTTTGAGAGACGTTTCAAGTATACATATACATTTATCTCAATATATTAAAATAAATAGACATAATTTTATGCAAAATGTAGACCATCTGTTTGTAATGAAAACATACATTCATCACTAGCTCTTCAAATGCCTTGGACATTTCGTGTGGAATTTCTGTATCACATAGTTTAGCATAAATACTTTACATTCTTTGAATCCATTGTGAGTTCTATTAATATTATTAATTCTTCTAATAAATATATATTTTCATTTCAATTGTTATTCTCTGTATTAGGGATTATTATTATTCACTTTTCCAAATGTAGCTATTTTCATGTGTAGTACTCTGCAATGGATACTATCTCCATTTACTTTTACTTATTTAATAATTTAAAAAGACATTAACAATAGTGACAATTTGTATATTTTTCCTTGAGTGCCAAAAAGCCTGACCTGAATCATGAGTATCATACAACTTAGGATTAGCAACATGATTATATAAACCCTATGACTCAAAGTTTGGAGGATAAAAAAAGAAAAAGAAAGATGAAAATAAACATCTTTTGGCAATAGTGTGGTTTTAATCAGCCTAGATAATGAAAACAGTGTAGAGTGCCCTTCTTTCCACCCATTGTAATTGTCTGATTGTTTCTCATTGATTTTTTTCCAGAATTTTCTCAGATGTCTAAGAGCTCCAATGTCAATTGTTCTTTTCTATTTTCATTCTTTGATCTCAAGTATCCTTGAATATATAATCACAATAGTAGTTCCCAAATATCCTAAACATTGTGATGATAACATAAAATGTTTTTACCCATTCTAATTTGAACCAGAATGATCAAACTTGAAAATTCTGTCATATCCTCAACTTATGCAATAAGAGAATACACAGTTTTAGTGTTAATTATGTGACCATCAGAATGTTTAGAAAAATTCCTTAGGGGACAAGGACTTTTATGTGTGTGTTGGTGTATGCATGTATTCATTTACTGCTTTGTTTCCTGGAAGTAGCAGAAAGCTAAATCTGAGGATACACATATCTAAGACACCGGTATTGATATGGAGACACAGACTCTAGCATTAAACAACATGTTCAATTGATCTACAAATAATACGCTACCTCACATACAATATAAATTCCTACCAGTATATCACTTTTTTCCAAGGGCCTTTATATGGAGTTCAGGCCACCTGGGTTATTTGGCCACCAAAAATACCTTGAGTGAATTTCTTAACACAATTTTTCCACATGAGATAATAAATCTTAAGAAATGTCTATAGGGTGATTTTTATTACACTGGTCTTTTTACTTTACAGTCTTCCATGGTACTTACAAATGTACCTGTTTTTCTTTGGTCTAGTTTTGGTATTAATATGGCAATAGGAATGGTAAGGGAGCTGGACCATTAGTCCTCCTTTGAGAGATCACTGGAAAAACTTTTAAGGGGTTAAGAAATTGATCTTTTAACATTTTGAGATGATGAGAAGGATGACATAGCAGTGACAGCAGTTAAGGTGTATCAAAGTAGACTCCATTTAAGGAAACAAACTAAAACTAAACATATGACAAACTTCTAAAAATACACAGTCATTTGATGGCAATATTCATGGTAGTAGTGTGATATGTGACTGGGGTAACATTTGTAACATATATAGTCAGATTCCTAGCACTTCTATAGTTGTTATGGAGAGTGTAGTGAAGAATTTAATTGAGATTATTTCCTCCCTTTTATATAAAGAGAATAGGCAAGAATACCATCTGAAATGTCGTAGAAGGGTTTTGTCATGGTTGTTATAAGACTGATGATTTTTGTCATTGTTATGATGCCAGTAGTTTGTGGGATACTCTAGAGCTAATTTAAACTAATCAACATAATTTCAGATTCTCTCATCATTGTCTCTCATCTCTTAAAACTTGTGAGAAAGTTTGAGAGGTAAAGTCATAGGAAATAATTGTGTGATTATTAACATGTTATATTTATTAAGGTGAAATATAACTGTATCATCAGTAGACTATGTTCCAGAGCCTATCAACAAAAGAAAGGTAACTTAAATTAACTTTTTCTTATATCATACTACTCCATAAAGAACAAGGACTGGAACATTGAACCAGAAGCCAATTGAAGGCTAACAATGCTGGTTGGGAATACTGAATATTAGCCCACATCTGTGAATTTGGTGACAGATTATGCAGCCTGTTTATTTTAGGGAGTCTGTATGTCTCATGTATAAAAGGACACCTTTTATCTTTGAAAATACTCTTCAAGACAGACACTTTGATACTAATTTCATATTTGACCTGAGTATTTAAGAAGATACCCTGTTTTCCTCAGTGTTCTGAAGGAAGTCAAGCTCTTGCATTCTGTCTGTGCTACTGAGCTTTGCAATCTATCACCAAGAGTATCAGTAATTAGAAACTGTTGTCTAAGAAACATTTTATAGGATTAAACATATTTTTTGACTGCTGTGCTTTCAATTGCTAAAGAGACACATTGAGCATTTTTCATCCATTAATTAATTAATTATCTTTATATCCTGGCCCTAGCACTCCTCCATTCTCTACTTTCAGTCCTCTCACACTTCCTTCCCTCATTCTTCTACCCTCTTCTCCAAGGAGAATGGGGAGACACCAAACAACCCTGGCACATTAAGTCACTCAGGACTAGATGCATCCTCTTCCACAGAAGCCAGACAAGGCAGCCCAGTTGGGGGAACAGGATCCAAAGGCTGGCATATGAGTCAGAGAGTTCCATATCCCCAGATGTTGAGGGTCCCACATGACTAACCTAGGTATCTGCTATGTATGGGCAGGGGGTCTAAGTCCAGGCCATGGATGCTTTTTGGGTTTTGTTTCAATCTCTATGAGTCCCCTTGGGCCCAGGTTAGTTTACACTGTAGGTCTTCTTGTGTAGTCTTTGAGTTGCATTAAAAAAAAAAAGTACCAGGAATTTATGAGAGAAGTTAGTTGAGTCCTAGGGTATTATGAAGGATTCTGGAATAATTCCCCAAATCTGTTACTTTGATGACAAGAAATCCTGCAACCCTTTAATGAAAAAAACATGTATGTTAGCAAGCATTTAGTGTAACAATGCATTCAAAATTTGCAAATATTCTTCATGTTAGACTTGTGTTTTCTAGTTGTTAAATACAGTTTTCATATTTGACATGAGGGTTTAAGAAGATAGGCTCTTTTCCCTCAGTTGCTGATTTAAGGTGGGTCTTGTTCCCTATCTTGGATATTGTGCTATATCCATATATCACAAAGTGAATCAGTAGTGAGAAGTTATTGTCTAAATAATATTTTATATAATTAAACTTACTTTTATGGCTGCACTCCCTTCAGTTGCTAAACAGACATTTTGAGCATTTTAAAGGTGAACATGCTTTACTGGTACATGCTAGATGTTATGTATTTAGTAAAAATTAACTTCTAGTTTTGTTCTTTTTTCCTATTGAAAATTTAGGTATAAGTGTCACTCTTACTTCTGAAGAATCTCTGATTCTTCAAGCCTTTCCTTGTATGAATATCCATCTTAATGAGCTTACCTCAATAGCTCTGCTTGCCCTGACTTTATCTTCCCTTGGGAGCACTGAATTATCTTTCACTGTGTTTTTATTCTCACTGTAGTTTGGATAGGGTAAAATTTAACTTGTATTAGAGGCAAATTGTTATGATTGTTGACCTTAGGACATAGAAACTTTAATTCGAAATTATTTTTAATCCTGATTCTCTATGTACCTTAATAAATAAACTCACTTGAACCTTCATAAATTGTAAGATACTTCTGATAATAGTATGTTTTACAAAAAAATGTCACATTAAAAATTAGTAATTGCTACACTGGGAATGGGGATAACATTCGGAATGTGAATAACAAAATAACCAATAAAAAATAAGAAAAAGAAAGAAAATTAGTAACAGTATACATTGAGCAAAATTTGTCTTACATGGATAGGAGAATAGCTGTTCTCACATTTAAAAAATTCTAGTTGGTAATCTCTTTTCATGAAGGTTTCTCAACATTTAAGAAGTGTTGCATTGATTATTTTAGTCCACCAGAGTTGAAAATGTGAAGATGGCTGCTTTGGTCATATTGATTCAGTGTCTATTTCTTTTATCACATTACTTTTGACATTTAGTTGTACTGTAAATAAAATAAACTAGGGACATGTTAATAATTTTGATTTATATAAACTTATAAATAATTTGATAGTAGTACATGAAGTGAAAAACTAACAATAATCTTATAAAGACTGTTTTTATATAAATAAAACAAAAAGCAAGTACTAATAATCCAATATTTTGTGGTTATTGCTTATTAAATTTAATTTTCATAAAGTTCATTGTGAAAGGGAGGATACAATAAAGAAAAATTGGCTTGAGTTTATCTGGCAGAAATAGCAAACCATGAGATCAGGCAGAGACTACCGTAGGTGTTATTTGCTTACAAATGCGCTGTCAAGCCTTGGAATTTTATGCCCTGAATCTCTCTTGGGATGTGCGAATATTAAGGTGTTATCTGTTACTAATATGCTGTTATGAATATGATATATTACCTGTTGCTAATATGCTAGCTTTGGAGAAATGTCCCGAGCTGTATCTCGCCAGCAAGAACACACTCGGACAACCGGATTCTTCTGTGGCAAAGCTTTATTGCTTCATCGAGAGGAAGACCCCAAGCCCCAGAAATGGTGCAGCTTATATATGTCTTAGTGTGGCATGTCTGCACCTGATTGGCTGCTTGCTCATAATTTCAAATGTACACCCCGGGATGGGTCGTGACTTGGCNCGAATTCACCCTTGCACTTGCGCACATTAAATGTTTATAGTTATGAACAACAGAGGCCAATGCCATCCTGTAATGGCAATTGCTCACAGCTCTCTACAGAGAAATATCTCCAGGAATATTTCTAGGTTCTCTTGCAAAGTCATTAAATATGAAACCTCTGAAAAAGAAAACAAAACAAGGCCTGGGAAAGGGTGGACTAGAGAAGAGTCACAGCTTCTGGGAAGGAACCCGTGTCTGGTTCTGGTCATCCGGTGCCTTTCCCCCCCCAAGGAGGGGTGTTCGACTGGGACCAGTCCCCAGGTCTGACTAGGCATCCGGTGCCTTTCCCCGCC
>NC_034612.1:28614302-28620378 GCF_900095145.1 Mus pahari
GGAGTGGGTGGGTAGGGGAGCAGAGGTGGGGGGAGGGTATAGGAAACTTTCGGGATAGCATTTGAAATGTAAATAAAGAAAATAATAATAATAAAAAAATATATAAAAAAAGAAAAAAAATAGATAAATAAACATAGAGAATGAGTAACCTGGAGAAAAAAAAAAAGAAAACAAAACAAAACACTAAACTTACAAAAAAATACCTTGGTTGCTTCCATCTTATGTGGCAAATCAAGTAGTTGTTTTCTGTTCTATGCGAACTCTGTCCATTGTAAAGCAAACATATTTCCCAGAAGGAATTTACAGGTCCATGTGTAAGTCACTGTCTTTGTGGTAGATAAAGGACTGTCGGAGAGCAGGAAAGAGAGAAAAACAGGTAATGAAAAAGACACAAATATATTTCACATAGCACAACAAAACACCAGAGGATACAATTCATGACTATAGGATGTACAGATATATAATCTCACAGAGCTATCATGCTCTTGATAATATGGATCTGCAAAAGGAGATAAATATGGCAATGGGAGAGAGGAAAGGCTGTTCAAGGTAGTTTGCTTTCACTGGGTACCCCCAAACCATTCCCAGTTTTCAATCTAAATGTTGACATTGGATTGGTGGATGTGTACTGGAAACAAGAGACAGAGGCAGACATCTTCAGAGACAGCATTTTTTCTTAATTAGAAACACTGAAGAAAGGCTGTTTCTCCATAGAAGTATTTATGATGGGAACATGGTGTGAGGTCATTCTGGTTTTATAGTACAAAGCATGTAGTATTGGGGGATGGAATATTTCATTTGCTGATTATATATTTACAGCTGCAAAGTAATAATGGATCTGAAGTGTGGATATAAATTGTGAAGAGTCCACAGGTGTTTTTGATTGAATATATTTGTGTCCAGAAATATAAATTGAACCAAAACATTAGATATTTAAATAATCACTTGCTAAATGGGCCGGCTATTTTAATTATAACCATTTCAGGATAATATAAAATTATTTGTTTTTTATAAATATTACACTGAAACTATAAAATCCACACTGCAATTAACTGGGATGCAGGATACTATGAATCTTCTGCTCTAATATTAATATTAATGTTTTTGTAGGTTAAATTTGAGGAGCTATCAGCTTATTTTGGCCCTCACATTTGCCATTGAGGAGATCAACAGGAACCCTCATCTTTTACCCAACACATCTCTAGGATGTGATATTATGAATATTAAAAAGGGTGAGAACGATATGCTGGATGAAGTGACTGGCTCACAGGAATGCGTAGACCAATTCCCAATTACACATGTAAACGTAAGAACAAGGTTGTTGCTCTAATTACAGGATCATACTGGAGAACATCTGCAGTTATTGGGACACTGCTCCACCTCTACAAATATCCACAGGTGAGGAACATGCCCTCGAGGAAACTAGGAACTAGTATTAAACTGCTAGCATACCGGGTGTTTCTACATGTAAAGAAAAGAAACACAACTGCCATCTATCAAATGAGAGGTGTCAGGCATTTGCTTATGTTGCCTCAGATACTTTGAGATAAAGAAGAGGAAAAGTTGGAACATATAGTGGGTATCTAGACAACTGTGTCTTGTCAAGGAGTCTCAATATATTTGTTCAGAAATGACATAGGTATTTAAACATCAAGAATAAAATTTAGTCCTTACCAATCTCTAGTACTGTCTTAAATCTACAATTAAATCTATATCAATGCTTTTATTCTTTTTCTGCCTTGAAATTTTCCTCAGGTATTTTTTGGACTGTTTGACACTATTCTGAGTGACCGAAGCTAGTTCTCTTCTCTTTACCAGATAGTTGCAAAGGACACATCATTGTCACTTGGCATTGTCTCTTTGATGCTTCATTTTAGGTGGAACTGGGTTGGACTGATCCTTCTAGATAATGATAAAGGAATACAGATTCTCTCAGACTTCATAAGAGAGATACACAGGAATAAGTTGTGTGTAGCTTTTGTAAAGATAATGTCAGAAAGTTTTAATTATGAGGACTATGACTATGGATCCACAGAAACTCTCAAACTAATCATGACATCATCTGCAAGTGTTGTTGTTGTTGTTTATGATGACACACAATCTTTACATGTTTTAATGCTGAATTTCATGCAATTGATAATAACATGGAAAGTATGGATCATGAATTCACAATGGGACATAAGCAGTAGACTAGATTATTTTCTGTTTGATTCTTTGCATGGGAGTCTCTATTTTGCACACCACCATAATGAGATGCCTAGTTTTAGAAAGTATATTGAGACATATAATCCTTCAAAATACCCAGATGACCATATTCTTGTTTTTTTATGGAATAAACATTTCTTTTTTTTTCTTTGTCATTCTTTTCTTTATTTAGCATATACAGTCTTTTGAAAAAGTTTGCAATAATATGAACACCAACGTCTCCTACTGCAAGGACAGAAGACAAAACCTAACAGTGAACAAGAAAAGAAGATCTGTGTAGGATTAAGACACAAAGCACGGTAGCATTTACTTAGAAGATGGCTGTTCAGCAAGCGTTCTGAGGTTATTCTCTGTTCTGAGAGTGTTTCTCTTCAGTGCATGCACATCAGCAAGAGCAGTCCACAGACACCAATATTCTAAATAGAGATCTTTGGGCACAAGGCCCACAAAAGCAAATGTCAGACCACCCTCCCAACCATCACCACTGCACATCCTTCACATGAAGCCCTCACACAGTGTTAGGTGAATTCTAGAAACTACTAAGATAAGGTCGATGAACCCTGGTTGGCTTAGGCAGGACAGACAACTTCTCTCAAAGGTTACATTAATGGCTGTCATCACCTTGTCTACACTGTACCACTGACACATAAGGACCCATGAAGAGAAAAACTCCGTTATTTCTTTTCCTTCTTGAGTGCTGTTCTTTTCCCTCCTTTGGAAGGTTTGCAGTATTTTGCTTCCATTTGAGCCAGAAAACTGTCCATTTCCTTTTGCCGATCCTTTTGTCTGCTCTGGATGAGTGCTTTCAAGTTCTCCGCTCCATCTTCCAGCCCCAGCTCCTTTCTGCTCAGCTCTGCTTCCTTAGCCTCTTCCTGAGCCCTTCTTTTCCTTGCATTCATCTTTTGTTTAGACTCTTTGACGAAGGCATTGTAGGATGGAATCTCTTTGGATTCAATAGCTTTTTGAATGATGTTTCTTATCCTGGGTTCATCTGTGTATTGTACACAAAGCACAGACTCCATGATCTGATCCATGTCGCCCTTGAAGTCCAGATAGGCCTGCTTAATATCGTTTAGCTCTTCTTCAGAGCCTTTGTATGTCTTTTCAAAAGCTTGGATATCCTCTAGCGATATCTTTTTAAAGAGTAATCTCCAATATGCATCCCAGTCCCGGTCTTGGTTGAGGCCAGCAGAGTCTTCGTCCACTGTCCCCTGTTCATCGTACACAGCTTTCTGTTCCTTGTCACTCAGAACCGCGTAGACTCTTCCCAGGATCTGGAAGCGGCGGGTGGCGTTCTCTTTCTGGTCCTCCTCTACTCGGTCGGGGTGCACTTGCAGGGACACCTTGTGGTAGCCGCGTCGGACCTCGCCGTCCGAAGCCTCGCGCCGCACGCCCAGCACCTGGTAGAGGTCGGCGGTGCCGAACTCCTGCTCGCACAGCTCCAGCAGCCCCATGCCAGGGAAGAGGCTGCTCCGCGACCTCGGCGAAGCTGTAGCCACAGCCGCTCTCCCTGACCGCCGGCCACCGGCCGCCTTTTCCCGCCCAAATAGCTCTGGGCGCCTGCGTCACAGGAATAAACATTTCAATTGCTCCATTTCTAAACCTGATTGTAAAATATTGGGTAACTGTCTACCCAATGTTTCCTTGAAATTATTACCTGCAAATACATGGATTACGAAAATACCTGAGGAGGGTTACAATATATATAATTCTGTGTATGCTGTGGCTCACAGTCTCCACAAGAAGACTGTCAAACAAATACAATTTCAACCTCATCAAAATTGGGAGAATGTGAACCCATGGGAGGTAATTTTTCTTGCTGTGCATTTTAATTATACCACTGTTCTGTTTGCAAACATTAAACTCACTAGATGTATTTTACCAAAAAGGATATGACAAACTGTATGTCATGTCTTCTCTAAAGTGATTGCCGACAAATGTGTCATTTTCCATGCTGAGCAGACTCAAAACAGGGATTAAACATATATGTCAATATCTCTTTCATGTTACAAATAACTACAGAACTGTATTATAGTTACATACTCAATTTTAAGCCATGTTATCTCTAAGTACATTTCCAACCAGATACAAAAACTAGATCCTAAATTGTCACAGGCTACTAGACCCTTAAAAGTTCAAATGCTGAAGTAATGGCTATGTTACCTAAGGAAATATTTTCATACATTTTGAAAATCAACAATAAAATTTAAAACTTAATTATTTTCCTTAAATATTAGAGATGGCTAGCATCTGAAGAGTGTGCAAACTTGCTTCAATCCATATTCCTTGTTTAATATGTTTCTTATTTGTTTTTGTGTATGAATAAATGCATTGTCTTGATAGTAACTTCCAGTCTAGAAACATTATAATAATGCAATTTTTGAGCTTTCATCATAATAATCAGTAATTTATTGTTGTAGCTCACATTTCTTATCAGCAATAAATATCAGTAAGAGAAATTTCTTCAAAGGATACTCTTGAACATTTCTAGGAATAAATCTAACATAAGGTTCTGCATCTCTTTTAGCTCAACATTTTTCCCAAAAAAAATGTCCATTTTAAAAATAATGCTGGAGACCAAATAGTTTTGGATACACAAAGAAAATTTGATGGAGAATATGACATCCTCAATTTCTGGAATTTTCCAAAAGGTCTCAGACAAAACAAGAAAGTTGGATCATTTTCTCCAAAAGCTCCACAGGGTCAACAACTGGTTTTGTCTGGCTATATGATACAGTGGGCTATAGGATTTATGGAGGTGTGTTGGACCATAACTCATTGCAGTGTTGGTTACATAAAAAAAAAATTTGTTTGTGTATGTAATGATTTTTGGTTCATTCTCAGGACCAATCTGTAAAAACCAAATCAAGCAGCATAATCGATCAGTATAATCGATCAGTATAATTGATCAGTATAAAGAAGTTTTTGCTGCCTTATTCTGAAGAACCCATTTTTTGTGCATTTCTCCATGAGCAATTATTTCGTCATAAATATAGTATCTGTTTAGTGTTTCTAGTCTTTGTGCTGACAGCATGCTAGCAAGATAATTTTAATCCAAATTTAAAAATATAACTGCATGGTCATTTGAGCTTTTGTGTTCATGATTCTGAAATTGTACAGTAGCATGGGAAGCACATGTGCATGGGTTAACTACATAGCCTTCTGTTGAAATAGGAAGCAATTGTTTAACCAATAAAAAAAATGGTAGAGAGTAGCAACTTAAGAGCGTAGACTTTATTTGGGTCTCATGTGACAGTAGCAGCCCCTCAAGATTCAACCAATCATGGCGTCAGGAGCCTGAAAAAAAAAATTTACATTTCTTTTTATGTCAGGAAGTACCATGAAACTAATACTCCTCTTAACAGACATTCTCTTTTTTACATTTTTTTCTGGACCCAAGCCAATAGAAGGATGCTTTTTAAATTTAGAGCATCAAAATCCATAACGTAGATTTTTTTTTCACAAGAAGGATGCAAAACTTGTTTTTGTTGTAATTATGAACACTTTCAAATTTGTATTCCAATAGACATTAACTGTTAATATTTTGGACAGTCTGCTCTCTCCAGTGATTGGGAAGCACACAGTAGGATCAGGATGGCATTCAACTTGCCATTCTGAACAGGTACTCAATAACCTAATGGCTACTTATTTTGCCCTACCTCAACACTCCCACAATACCTCAGTGATTTGTTGCATTTGGATAATAGTATTAACAAATTGGGAATTCAAGGCCCCGACCTAAACATAATAAAAGCAATCTACAGCAAATCAATAGACAACATCAAAGTAAATGGAGAGAAACTCGAAGCAATCCCACTAAAATCTGGGACTAGGCAAGGCTGCCCACTTTCTCCCTACCTATTCAATATAG
>NC_034612.1:28623703-28637024 GCF_900095145.1 Mus pahari
GCTCATGCCAGCAAGATTCTGCTGAAGGGACCCTGATATAGCTGCCTCTTGTGAGGCTATGCCAGTGCCTGGAAACACAGAAGTGGATGCTCACAGCCAGCTATTGGATGGAACACAGGGCCCCCAATGGAGGAGCTAGAGAAAGTACCCAAGGAGTTGTAGGGGGCTGCAACCCTTTAGGTGCAACAACAGTATGAACTAACCAGTACCCCCTGAGCTCGAGTCTCTAGCTGCATATGTAGCAGAAGATGGCCATCATTGGGAAGAGAGACCCCTTGGTCTTGCAAACTTTATATGACCCAGCACAGGGGAAGGCCAGGGCCAAGTAGTGGTAGTGGGTGGGTAGGGGAGCAGGGGCGGAAGGGGTATAGGGAACTTTCGGGATAGCATTTGAAATGTTAAAAAAGAAAATAATAAATAAATTAATTAATTTAAAAAAACAAATTGAACTTTGCAGGATGCTATCAAGTCAAAATAGAAACAGAAGAATAATGTTCTGTAGTTACAAATATAAAAATTTGTTGTCTCATTGTGCAATATTGAATTGTAATGTTTTTAGTGTTTTTAACCTATACACTCCTGAGTATTTTCTCTTGTATACTTCATTCTTAGCTTCCTTGCTCAGTGTGCAGTGAGAGCTGTGTTCTTGGGTTCAGAAAACCCCCCCAGGAGGGAAAGGCTAGCTTTTCTCTGATTGCACTCCTTGTGCAGACAATGAGATTTCCAATGAAACAGGTAAATGTCACTGGATAAGATACCACCTATCCCAAGTGTTCTGCAATGTCTAAACACATGGAAAGATTCTGTGAAGGGACAGCACACAGATAAGTCCTATTCAACTTTCATTTAAAAGTTAAAAATAAAAAAAGATTTAGTTCCCTGCGTCATGACTTTAAATAGCACTCTGGTCATTAAAATTTATTCTTAATCATTGTTTTTGTTCTTGCAAGGTATTGTTGCCTTCAGAGAATCTCTTTGTACATCCCAGAATAATATATTTTACCATGGCATAGAAAAAATTATCAACTTTCCATAATTTTGAAAACATATTTAGTTCATAGCTAGCACAAATTAATTATGGGATCTTTATCATTCTTTCTTGTACAATTTCATCCATGAATCTATGAATTCATCAAAGGTGTTCTAAGAAGGAGCAACACACACACACACACACACACACACACACACACACACACACACACACACTGTGGTCTTCCTTCTTCTTAAGCGTCATCTGGTTTGTGAACTGTATCTTGGGTATTAGGAGCTTTGGGGCTAATATTCACTTATCAGTGAGTGCATACCATGTGTGTTCTTTTTCCATTGGGTTATCTCAGTCAGGATGACATTTTCTACTTCTATCCATTTGCCTAAGAATTTCATGAATTCATTGTTTCTAACAGCTGAGTAGTACTCCATTGTGTAAATGTACCACATTTTTTGTATCCATTCCTCTGTTGNNGGACATCTGGGTTCTTCCCAGCTCCTGGCTATTATAAATAAGACTGCTATGAACATATTGGAGCATGTGTCCTTTTACATGTTGGATAATTTTCTGGGTATATGTGAGGTGTGGTCTGGATCCTAGGTAGTACCATGTCCAATTTTCTGAGGAACTGCCTAACTGATTTCCAGAGTTGTACCAGCTTGCAATCCCACCAGCAGTGGAGGAGTGTTCCTCTTTCTTCACATCCTCACCAGCATCTGCTGTCACCAGAGTTTTTTATTTTAGTCATTCTGCCTGATATGAGGTTGAACCTCTGGCTTGTTTTGATTTGCATTTCCCTGATGACTAAGGATATTGGACATTTCTTTAAGTGCTTCTCAGCCATTCGATATTCCTCAGTTGAAAATTCTTTGTTTAGTTGTATACTCCATTTTAATAGGGTTATTTGATACTCTGGAGTCTAACTTCTTGAGTTCTTTGTATATATTGGATATATGTAGGATTGGTAAAGATATTTTCCCAATCTGTTGGTTGCCTTTTTGTCTTATTGACAGTGTCCTTTGCCTTATAGAAGTTTCAAATTTTTATGAGGTCCCATTTGTTGATTCTTGATCTTAGAGCATAAGACTCTGGTGTTATGTTCAAGATTTTTTTCCCCTGTGCCCATGTGTTCAAGTCTTGTCCCCACTTTCTCCTCTATAAGTTTCAGTGTATCTGGTTTTATTTGGAGGTCCTGGATCCACTTGGACTGGAGTTTTGTACAAGGAGATACTAATAGGGTTGATTTGCATTTTTCTACATGCTGACCACCAGTTGAACCAGCACCATGTGTTAAAAATGCTGTCTTTTTTCCACTGGATGGTTTTAGCTCCTTTGTCAAAGGTCAAGTGACCATGTATGTGTGGGTTCATTTCTGGGTCTTCAATTCTATTCCATTGATCTGCCTGCCTGTCACTGTACCAGAACCATGCAGTTTTTGTTTTTTTGTTTTTTAATCACTATTGCTTTGTAGCACAGCTTGAGGGCAGGGATGATGGTTCCCCTGAGTCCTTGTATTGCTGAGAATAGTTTTCACTATCCTGGGTTTTTGTTATTTCAAATGAATTTGAGAATTGCTCTTTCTAACTCTATAAAGAATTTATTTGGAATTTTGGTGGGGACTTCATTGAATCTGTAGATTGCTTTTAGCAAGATGGTCATTTTTACTATATTAATCCTGCCAATCCATAAGTTTAGGAGATCTTCCCATATTCTGAGATTTTCTTCAATTTTTTTCTTCAGTGAATTGAAGTTCTTGTCATACAGATCTTTCACTTGCTTAGTCAGAATCACACTAAGGTATATAATATTATTTATGACTATTGTGAAGGGTGTCTTTTCCCTGACTTCTTGCTTGGTCTGTTTATCCTTTGCGTAGAAGAAGGGTACTGATTTGTATAAATTAATTTTATATCCAGCCATTTTGCTAAAGTTGTTTATCAGTTTTAGGAGTTATCTGGTGGAATTTTTTTTTCAAGACAGGGTTTCTCTGTGTAGCCCTGGCTGTCCTGGAACTTACTCTGTAGATCAGGCTGGACTCGAACTCAGAAATCCGCCTGCCTCTGCCTCCCAAGTACTGGAATTAAAGGTGTGCACCACCACGCCCAGCCAACTGGTAGAATTTTAGGAGTCACTTAAATATACTATCATATCATCTGCAAGTCATGATATTTTAACTTCTTCCTTTCTAATTTGTATTCTTTTGACCTCCTTTTGTTGTCCAATTGCTCTAGCTAGAATTTCAAGTACTATATTGAATATATAGGGAAAGAGTAGGTAGCCTTGTCTAGTCCCTGATTTAAGTGGGATTGCTTCAGGTTTCTTTCCATTTAGTTTGATGTTGGCTACTGGTTTGCTGTATATTGCTTTTACTATGTTTAAGTATGGGCATTGAATTCCTGATCTTCTAAGACTTTTAACATGAAGGGATACTGAATTGTGTCAAATGCTTTTGCAGCATCTAATGAAATGATCATGCGGTATTTTTCTTTAAGTTTGTTTACTTAGTGGATTACGTTGATGGATTTCCATATATTNAACCATCCCAGCATCCTTGGGATGAAGCATATTTGATCATGTTGAATGATAGTTTTAATGTGTTCTTGAATTATTTGGCAAGAATTTCATTGAGTATTTTTTCACCAATGTTCATGAGGGAGATTTTTCTGAAGTTTACTTTATAAGCATAATTGTGGCTTCATAGAACTAATTGGATAGTGATCCTTCTGTTTCTATTTTTATGAAATAGTTTGAAGAGTCTTGGTATTAGGTCTTCTTTGAAAGTCTGATAGAATTCTACACTAAACCCCATTTGGTCCTGGGCTTTTTTTTTTTTTTTTTTTTTTTTTGGTTAGGAGACTATTAATGACTGCTTCTATTTCTTTAGGGTTATGGGACTGTTTAGATGATTTATCTGATCCTGTTTTAACTTTGGCACCTGGTATATGTCTAAAAAATTGCCCTTTTCATCGAGATTTTCCAATTTAGTTGACTATAAACTTTTGTAGTGGGATCTGATGATTTTTTGGATTTCCACACTTTCTATTGTTATGCCTCCCTTTTCATTTTTGATTTTATTAATTTGGATACTATCTCTGTGCCCTCCAGTTAGTCTGGCTAAGGGTTTATCTACCTTGTTGATTTTCACAAAGAACCAGGTCCTGTTTTGTTGATTCTTTGTGTAGTTCTTTTTGTTTCTATTTGGTTGATTTCAGCCCTGAATTTGATTGTTTCATGTCATCTACTCCTCTTGGGTGTATTTGCTTCATTTTGTTCTAGAACTTTTAGGTATGCTGCCAAGCTGCTAGTGTAAGGTCTCTCCAGTTTGTTTGTTTGTTTCAATTTTTATTAGGTATTTACTTCATTTACATTTCAAACGCTATCCCCAAAGCCCCCTATATGCTCCCCTCCCCATGCTAACCTACCCACCCACTCCCCCTTCTTGGCCCTGGTGTTCCCCTGTACTGGGGCATATAAAATTTACAAGACCAAGGGGTCTCTCTTCCCAATTATAGAAGAAAACTTCCAGTTTTTTTTTTAGAGGCACTATGAGCTATGAGTTTTCCTCTTACCATTGCTTTCATTGTATCCCATAAGTTTTGGTATGATGTGTCTTCATTTTCATTAAATTCTAAAAAGTCTTTAATTTCTTTATTTCTTCTTTGACCAAGTTATCATTGAGTAGAGTTTTGTTCAGCTTCCATATGTATATGTGTTTTCCATTGTTTTTGTTGGAATTTAAGACTAGCCTTACTCCTTAGTCCATGGTGATCTGATAGGGTGCATGAGGTTATTTCAATCTTCTTGTATCTGTTGAGGCCTCTTTTGTTACCAATTATATGGTCAGTTTTAAAGAAGGTACCATGAGGTGATTAGAAGAAGGTATATTCTTTTGCTTTAGGATGAAATGTCCTATACATACCTGTTAGATCAATTTGGTTCATAACTTCTGTTAGTTTCAATGTGTTTTTGATTAGTTTATGTTTCCATGATCTCTCCAATGCTGAGAGTGGGATATTGAAGTCTCCCACTATTATTGTGTGATGTTTATTGTGTGATTTGAGCTTTAGTAAAATTTCCTTTTATGAATGTGGGTACCCTTGCATTTGGAGAGTAAATGTTCAGAATTGAGAGTTCATCTTGGCAGATTTTTCCTTTGACTAGATTTTCCTTTGACTAGATTTTTCCTTATCCTTTTTGATAACTTTTGGTTGAAAGTCTATTTTATTCAATATTAGAATGGCTACTCCAGCTTGTTTCTTGGGACCATTTGCTTAGAAAATTGTTTTCCAACCTTTTACTCTGAGATAGTGTCTGTCTTTGTTACTGAAGTGTGTTTCCTATATGCAGCAAAATCCTGGGTCCTGTTTATGTATCCAGTCTGTTAGTCTATGTCTTTTTATTGGGGAATTGAGTCCATTGATGTTAAGATATTAAGGAAAAGTGATTGTTACTTACTATTATTTTTTGTTGTTAGAGGTAGAATTATGCTTGTGTGGCTATCTTCTTTTAGATTTGTTGAAAAATTACTTTCTTGCCTTTTCTAGGGTGTAGTATCCCTCCTTGTGTTGGTGTTTTACACTATCCTTTGTAAGGCTAGATTTGTGGAACGATATTGTGCAAATTTGGTTTTGTCATGGAATATCTTGTTTTCTCCATCTGTACTAATTGAGAGTTTTGCAGGATATTGTAGCCTAAGCTGGCATTTATGTTCTCTTGGGGCCTATATAATATCTGCCCAAGTTCTTCTGGTTTCTCTGGTGAGAAGTATGGTATAATACTTAGAGGCCTGCCTTTATATGTTACTTGACCTTTTCCCCTTACTGCTTTTAATATTCTTTCTTTGTTTAATGCATTTGGTGTTTTGATTATTATGTGACAGGAGAAACTTATTTCCTGGTCAACTCTATTTGGAGTTTGGTAGGCTTCTTGTATGTTCATGGGCATCTCTTTCTTTAGGTTAAGGAAGTTTTCTTCTATAATTTTGTTGNAGATGTTTACTGGCCCTTTAAGTTGGGAATCTTCACTCTCTTCTATACCTATTATCCTTGGGGTTGGTCTTCTCATTGAGTCCTGGATTTCCTGTATGTTTTGGGTTAGGAGCTTTTTGCATTTTTCATTTTCTTTGACTGTTGTATTAATGTTTTCTATGGTATCTTCTGCACCTAAGATTCTCTCTTCTATCTCTTGTATTCTGTTGTTGATGCTTGCATCAATGATTCTTGATCTCTTTCCTAGGTTTTGTAACTCCAGGGTTGTCTCCCTTTGTGATTTTTTTTTACTGTTTCTATTTCCATTTTTAGATCTTAGATGGTTTTGTTCATTTCCTTTGCCTGTTTGATTGTGTTTTCCTATAATTCTTTAAGGGAATTTTATGTTTCCTCTTTAAGGACTTCTACCTGATTACCTGTGTTCTCCTGTATTTCTTTAAAGGATCTAGTTATGTCCTTCTTGAAGTCCTCTATCATTATCACGGGAAGTGATTTTAGATCCAAATCTTTTTTTCTGGTGTGATGGTGTATCCAGGACTTGCTATTGTCCTGATTGGGATAATTGGGTTCTGATGATGACAAGTAACCTTGGTTTCTGTTGCTTATATCCTTATTCTTGCCTCATGCCATTTGATTCTCTCTAGTGCTACCTGCCCTCCCTATATCAAAATAGAGTCTCTTCTTCCTGTAATCCTGGTAGTGTCAGAACTCCTCAGAGTCCAGCTGTCTCTGTGATTCTGTGATTCCAGGATCTTGTGATCCTGAGATTCTGTGTGTGTCTGAGTTCCTGGGAGTCAAGCTGCCTCTGGGACCCTGAGAACCTGGTGTGGCCAAGCTCCTGGGATTCTGCGATCTATTATCCTGTGATCCCTAGTGTGTTAGAGCACCTGGAATTTGAGTCTTGTCTGGGTGCTGTGAGACTGGATGTGGAGTTCACACCCAAGGTAAACCAGTGCAGATCGGAAGGAACCCGAGCCACTGGTCATCAGGGTTCCTGCATCCCTGGGTCCTGCTGGTCCTACTTACTCTCTGTGGTGTTGGATCAGATATTTTGTCCTATTCACCACTGATCCTAAGTCCTGGGCATGCTAGAGCGCCTGGGAGTGAAGCCTCCTCTGGATGCTGTGGGACTGTCTGCTGAGTTTGAACCCCTAAAATATTTTATATAAGATTTATTCACTTTGGTTTTTTTTGTACCTGTTTTGCTTGCATGGATGTATGTGCACCTGGGGCTTGTTTACAGCACAAAGATAGAAGAGGGCATTATATTGTATGGATATGGAGTTACAGATTTCTATGACTCATATGGGTACTAACATCAGAATCTCAATCAGCCTTAAGTTTAACAATTGTCCTGTACCAATCAACCATATGTACAGCTTTCATGTTTTGGATATCTGGCATGAGTTATGTACAAGATTTCTTTAAATATTTTCTTTTATTGCCTGTTTTCTCTATCTCCAAATTCACACAGGATCCATCAGGCTACATAGCATACCAAAATAGTTAGATGAGCCTTCAACATAGATCATAAAGTCCTAAAATATCTTCTGGATTACAAAATGCACATTAGGAAGGAAAGTAAATAAAACTATTATGAGAATATTCCACTGAGCACAAATAAAATTTTAAAACAATAGTCACTTATGTATTCTGAAACTGATTCAATAGTTTCATCAGTTCATTTGATTAACATACACTTAAAGAATTTTTAAGTAGTCCTTATCTCACTATATACAAATGAAAGTATTTTGTATAATGTGTTTTGTATAGTAGAAGTATTATTCTACAAAGATTATGTAAGATATAGAATAGTGTCTTCTGACAGCTAGGTACAAGGGCATATAGTCATTTATATTAAACATAGTGTTGATATTAAACCAGAAATACATGCACACTTCTCAGAGTGACTGAGCACATTGAAATTTAATAATAAGTTTTGCAAGGCAAATTTGATTAGAGAAGAGGGACTGTATGTCAAAATACATTCAAGGAACAATATATGTGCATGAGCTAACTGAAAAGAGTGAATGTTAAGAACATCTGCACACACAATGTTTACTATGGAGAGAAAAACCAGAGTGTTCCCCTTCATTATTTTTGTTTGTTTATTTAATGAGAGTCCTCATTTATTAATTTGTATATTTTAGAGAAAATAATTACTTCCCCTAATACTCACATGCTATGAAATTACTTCATGAAACAAGAAATTTTCTAAATGTTTGAGTCTTTTAATTTGCCTAATTTTAAAATGTGCAGATTAGAAACAAAGAGACAACAAAATAAATACTGTATATATAGATGCTTTTGTACTTTGGTGGCATCATAAGTTCATGTACACGTTAAGTGTATACACTGAGGAAACTTGAAATGTCAATCTTTAATACTCCATGGTTACAATTCAAAGCAGTTCCAGAAACACAAAACTAAAATATAAATGCTGAATGGGTCAAAGCAGAGAATATTACATTCAAAACTTGAAGAATAAGCTTTATTTACCTTTAAAATTGCAAATCTCTATAAAATAGTTGACACATTGTATATATCAGAAGCATTTTAGTAAGTTAGAAATTGGGTCGTGGTTATGATGATTTCGTGCTCAGTTAGAAAACAATAGAAAGGAAATCAATGGCCAACAGAAGGGAAAGAATGTCTTGAAAGGAAGAGGGTATCATGAAAGGATATACTAAAAGATTACTCTATAGCAACCTATTATCTTTTTATATCTTAAATAAATCTTTCCCACACAAATTCCTAAACAGTAACACTTGGAAATTTTTTTCAAGCTTTAGAGAGTCTTATAATTCTCATTTTACATGTACCTTCAGAGAACAAAAAAAAATGGAGAATTCACTAAATGCCATTAGAATGGGCCAAATTTGTGCCAATTACTAACAAAAATTTGGTTTTGTTGTTGTTGTTGTTGTTGTTGTTGTTGTTGTTTTGGGGTTGGGGGGGTTGTTGTTGTTTTTTGTGTTTTGAGGCAGGGTTTCTCTGTGTAGCCTTGGTTGTCCTGGAACTCACTTTGTAGACCAGGCTGGCCTCGAACTCAGAAATCCGCCTGCTTCTGCCTCCCAAGTGCTGGGATTAAAGGCGTGAGCCACCACCACCCAGCTCTAACAATTTGAAAGTAAATTCTCTCTCTTGTACTGGATTCTCATGACCAATTCACACTTTTGGTTATTCACAAGAACAGAGTCCCATGACCAAGTTAGTTAATGCAATGTAATTCAGTAATTTCTGATTACAGAAATAGGTGAAAACTGTCACATAAATACAAGTATTTAATTACAAAAATAAAGGGAATAGGAGTATTTAATTCAGGTCTGAATAAAAATAATGATCAGTATCATTTGATATTAAGGATTAGAATGGGTTTGGTTTTTTACTTGAGTCTGAAACAACAAAGGAAAGAGATCTCCATATCATGCCAGAGATCAGATGCTGGGAAATACCTTTGGATAAAAGAAGATCCTGAGCCTATGCCCATAATAACTTTCATTCCTAACCAGATGCTGGTAGTTGTGTGAAATGTCCAGAAAGTCACTATGCAAATGCACAGAGGAATTATTGCCTATGGAAATCCATGACTTTCTTGGCCTATAAAGACACTTTGGGGATGGCTCTCACTTTCATGGCCCTGGATTTCTTTGTACTCACAGCTGGTGTCCTTGGTGTCCTTGGTGTCTTTGTGAAGTATCACCACACTCCTATTGTTAAGGCTAATAATCGAGCTCTCACTTATATCTTGCTCATCACTCTGGCCTTCTGCTTTCTCTGTCCCCTGCTCTTCACTGGATATCCCAACACAGCCACCTATATCCTACAACAGAGCACATTTGGACTTCTGTTCACAGTGGCTCTCTACACAGTCTTGGCAAAAACAATGACTGTGGTTCTGGCTTTCAAGGTCACTGTTCCAGGGAGAATGGTTAGGTGGCTAATGATATCAAAAGCCCTGAACTTCATTATCCCCATCCACACATTCATCCAACTGTGCTCACTGGAATTTGGCTTAGCACCTCTCCTCCCTTCATAGACTCAGATGCTCACTCTGAACATGGACACAGTATCATTTTGTGCAACAAGGGCTCAGTTGTTGCCTTCCACTATGTCCTGGGATACCTCTGCTGCTTGGTACTTGGGAGCTACATTATGGCCTACCACTCCATGAAACTGCCTGACACATTTAATGAAGCCAAGTTTTTGACATTTAGCATGCTGATGTTCTTCAGTGTGTGGGTCACATTCCTCCCTGTCTACCAATGGGAAGGTCATGGTGGTCATGGAAGCTTTCTCTGTATTTGTTTCTAGTGCAGCTCTCCTAGGCTGCATTTTTGTCCCCAAATGCTACATTATTTTGCTAAGACCAGAGAGAAACTCACTTCATTGCATCAGACAACATGCACATTCTACAGGGAAAGTTCATCTTTGAGATTAGTCTGTTTTTAGATTTTAGAGAAGTATTTAAGCCACATTAGCACCATCCCAACAGTCAGACATTACGTTGCTCTGTAAGATTTTATGATTATTACGTTCATGTTTTGACGGAATCTAGTTTTATTAGCTCATCTTCTAATTCCATTTACATATTACTATACATTATAAAGTTGACTTCCATAAAACTCATTTTCTCTATTATTAGTCAAGAGAAAATGAGTGAGTTTTATATCATTTTTTACCACTTCAACATTTCATAAGATATCCCTTATTGTAACAAACTTTTCCACATGTATCCATTGTCTCTGATGGCCTTGAGATGCTAAAGCAAATCATCATTCTTTTGGTTCATGCATGCTTTCACTCTTAAGGTGAGCAAATTAAAAATATTTTTAAAAAATGACATGAATGAAATATTGTCATCTTTATGGTATATAACTCAAAAGTCAGATATCAGTCAACCAGATAACTGAAGACTACATGAACTTCTGTTAAACCTGTGAAGAATGTCAAGTGCCAAGGTGCATCCAGGTCATCAGAAAACGTGCTCATATTTCTTTTTGATAACTGACACATAAACTGTGATTTGGGTGCTCCCTGATTTTTCTGAATTGGTCTATATTCATTCAATTGAAACTGTATTTTATGGATTTTGAACAATCATTACTATCCATTTATCAATAATTTATCATAATTTTTAAAAAGATATTTAATTATCAATGAAGAACAATTGGATAACTCTTTTTTGTGTACTATATATTTTGATAAATAGGTAAGACTTCCTATTCAGTATGTCTCACATATTGTCACCATTCGTTAATCAGTCTTTTAACAGGGAATAATCTGTACATTTTCAAAAATAAAGAGCATAAAAAATTATATCAAACTCTATTGTTATATTGAAAAGAAATCAAATTTTATCTTTATGAATTGCTTCACCATGAAGCCTTTTAAAAATACTCTTGCTTTTTAATTTTTTATTAGATATTTTCTTTACTTACATTTCAAATGTTATCCTCTTTCCTGGTATCCCCTCCAAAAATCCCCTATCCCTTCCCGCTCCCCCTGCTCACCAACCCACCCACTCCCATTTCCTGGCCTTCATATTCCCCTACACTGGGGCATAGAGCCTTCACAGGACCAAGGGCCTCTCCTCCCATTGGTGTCCAACAAGGTCATCCTCTGCTACATATGCACCTGGAGCCATGAATCCCACCATGTGTACCCTTTTGGTTGGTGGTTTAGTCCCTGGAAGCTCTGGGGGTACTTGTTAGTTCATATTATTGTTCTTCCTATGGGGCTACAAACCCCTTCAACTCCTTGGGTAATTTCTCTAGCTCCTCCATTGGTGATGCTGGCTGTGAATATCCACCTCTGTATTTGTCAGGCACTGGTAGAGCCTCTCAGGAGACAGCTATAACAGGCTTCTGTCAGCAAACAGTTGTTTGCATCAACAATAGTGTCTGGGTTTGGTGATTGTATATGGGATGGTTCCCCAGGTGGGGTAGTCTCTGATGGGTCATTCCTTCTGTCTATGCTCCACACTTTGTCTCTGTAATTCCTTCCATGGGTATTTTGTTCCCCCTTCTAAGAAGGATCAAAATATCCACACTTTGGTCTTCCTTCTTCCTGAGTTTCATGTGGTTTGTGAATTTTATCTTGAGTATTCCAAGTTTCTGGGCTAATATCCACTTATCAGTGACTGCATACCATCTGTGTTCTTTTGTGATTAGGTATTTCACTCAGGATGATATTTTCTAGTTTCATCCATTTGCCTAAGAATTTTATGAATTCATTGTTTTTAATAGCTGAGTAGTANTCCATTGTGGAAATGTACCACATTTTCTGTATCCAGTCCTCTATTGAGGGAAATCTGAGTTGTTTCCAGCTTCTGGCTATTATAAATAAGGCTGCTATGAAGCAGGCCGCACATATTGGAACATGTGTCCTTATTACATGTTGTAGCATCTTCTGGGAGTATGCCCAGGAGTGATATTGCTGGGTCCTCAGTACATTGTCCAATTTTCTGAGGAGCAACCAAACTGATTTCCAGAGTGGTTGTACCAACTTGAATTCCCACCATCAATGGAGGAGTGTTCCTCTTTCCTTACATCCTCACCAGCATCTGTTGTCACCTGAGTGGATCTTATCCATTCTGACTGATGTGAGGCGCAATCTCAGGGTTGCTTTGATTTGCAGTTCCCTGATAACTAAGGATATTGTGGCTTTCCTCCCTCATATCTTCCCTGATTCTCAGTACCTCTCTACCAAAATTAAAACCAAAATAGAGCAAAAGAAATACATAGGAAACATACACACACAATCAATCACACACATTCAATTACACACATGGACAAAGGAGTCCAGTATGCAATATATGTTTGTGAATTGGTGGCATAAACTTTGTGGGAATAACTTCCCAATTTATGGTTGGACTTAAGGATCGCACAAAAAGGGGAAACTATACCCAACATTACTTAGGTGATTAAGCACCTGAGAATAGATAGTCCAAGTACCTAGTCTAAAGCAAAATACCACTGTGTGTTTGTTTGTTTGTTTGTTTTGGTAGTTTTGTTTTTGTTTGTTTGTTTGTTTGCAGAAGGTTCAGGGTCTAAACTAAAGGCACATGTCAATAAAAGTATTACTATAACATTCTGGTATTTGTGCCTTGCTCAGGTATCATCAGAGAAGTTTCCTCTTAAAGATGAAGGAATCAAGTACAGACACCCACCGAGTGATGTATTTCAGAGAATTAGAACAATTAGAAATCTTATCCTTAAAGGGGCCTAAACCAATTACCTTCCTTAGGGCTAAGGCGACCCTGTGGCAGATGAGGCAAAAAAAAAAAAAAAAAAAAAAAAAAAAAAAAATGAGAGCCAGAAAAAAGAGGTCACAAAGAAAACAC
>NC_034612.1:28637082-28644266 GCF_900095145.1 Mus pahari
CACCGAGTGATGTATTTCAGAGAATTAGAACAATTAGAAATCTTATCCTTAAAGGGGCCTAAACCAAATACCTTCCTTAGCGCTAAAGCGACCCTGTGGCAGATGAAAAAAAAAAAAAAAAAAAAAAAAAAAAAAAAAAAAGTGAGAGCCAGAAAAAAGAGGTCACAAAGAAAACACTCCATGTAAATTAACAGGATGGATACACCTATGAACTTACAGAGACTGAGGCAGAAGGTTCAGGGTCTAAACAGGTCTGAGCCATGTTATTTTAAAGGTGAAAGAAGTGGAGACATTATCACATACCCTCATCCCTAACACGGTAGCTATTTCCAATTTGTAGCCACTTGCCAATGAATATTTAATTTTCTTTGAGGAAGTCTCACTGAAAATGCACTACATTTTAGGAAGTAAAAACAAGAAGGAACACTTGATGGCTCAAAGAAAAATACTCAATGCCATGGTTAAGGCCCCACACCTGCCTGCTCTTCCTCTGGACAATGTAGGCTTTCATGGCCAGACAAAGGCGAGTTTAAAAGGCAAAAATTGTGTTTTCATGGTGGAGGGGCAGGGATACCTTGTATCATAATATCTTGTTAGGAATTTTTCCTACTTTTCATTTTCATCTTTAATTTTCTTTTATTTTCCTTCATATGTGAATATATTAATTCATCTTGCAATACAATATTTCTGGGTTTTATGCCTTTTCTATGGAAATTTACCTTCTATTAGTTATTTTTTTCCTATACAGGTGGGTGAGTTTTTGTTTCACAAATATATTTTATAATATCATATTTATTATAGTATTGTCTTTTACACTACCATTTGCTATTTACTGATAAAAAGATGTGGGGTTACTACAGAACAGAGTGTAAATGGGGTGGAACCATGACCAAAAGAAAGAAGAAAAATTAAGTATAAATTACATAAGGCAAAAGGTATTTTCAATAAAAGAAAAATATCTTTCCTACCTTATATCCTGTACATTTGCATGAATTTGGAGGTTCTTAAGTGCTGTGTACCCTATATCTTGTCATCTCTCACTAATTGGTCTCATCACAAGACTATCACTATTTAGTCTTTTAATCAAGCCCTAACCTTGTAAGAACAAGGCACAGGTAAAATTACATCAAATTCTATTCTTAAATTGAAAACAATCCACATTCTATCATTGAAAATATATTCATCAGGATGACTTTTAATTCCATTTCCTTCTTTCTCACTTTCTTTTTCTTTCTTTCTTCTTTTCTTTCTTTCTCTCTTTCTTTTTTGTTTTGTTTTGTTTTTTGTTTTGTTTTTGAATACATCCAATTTCCTTATTTCCCTCTCACTAACTTTAGAACACCAACAGAAAAAATTAAAAGAAAAAAAAAAAATCAAACAAACTGCTGGATAGATTTAAAATCCCTCCATTAGATGGAGCTGTAGGCAAGGTTTTAGTATATTCTCTATATTAATGATTGAACACAGAAGTGCCTCCCAATTGTGATTAATCCCATCCCTAGCCCGTTAGTCCAGGATTTTTTTTAGAGAGCAGGCTGAACAAGCCAGTAAGCAACAACCATCTGTATCCTCTGTAAGAGCTCCTGCCTCTAGGTTCCCACACTGTTTGAGTTTCTGTCCCCTCAACGGTGGACTAAAAAGCAGAAGTGGTAGCAAAATGAACCATTACATCTTTATCATGCTTTTTTGTCATTATGTTTCATTTTGAATAAAAACTGCCTTAACCAGAAAAAAATAAAATAATAAAAAGAAACAAACATTCCCTGGGCTCCAGCTCTGCCTGAATCCCTTAGAGGAATGCTCCCACCTGGGACAACCAGCTCTGCCTGGTTCCCTGGAGGCTTGGTGCCACCAAGGACAACCATAGGCCTGGTGGAATCAGGGAGAACCAGATCTATCTGCAAATCACAAAGGCTTGCTGCCATCAGGGACTAACAGGATAGCTAATCAAGGGGGAACCAGATGACTAAAGTCCAACACAAGAACTCAACCAACTAAAGGCAAAGCAACATGGTACCACAAGAACACAGCTATCCTACTAGAATAAGGCCTGAATATCCCAACACTCCTGAAGAACAAGAAAATAACCTTAATTACAGTCTTATTAGGATGATAAAGGCTTTTAAAGAGGAAGCAAATAAATTCCTTAAAGAAATACAGGAAAATACAATTAAATAGGTGAAGGGAGTAAATAAAATAGTTCAAGATCTGAAAATTAAATTATAACCAGTAAAGAAAACACAAACTGGGGGAATCCTGGACATGGAAAACCTAAAGAGAACAGCAAGAAGAAACACAGGAATAACCAACAGAATACAACAGACAAGAGAGAATTTCCTAACCAGAACTTCAATGTGTCAGGCTCTACTGTCAAGAATTGATAAATGGGACCTCATAAATCTGAAAATGTTAAGGCAAAAGACATAGTCAATAGGACAAATTAACAACCTACAAATTGGGGCAAAAATTCACTAACCCCATATCAAAAAGAGGTCTAATAGCAAAAATATATAAAGAGCTCAAGAAGCTAACCTCCAAAAAAACAAACAAACCAAACAACCCAGTCAAATAATGGGAACAAAACAGAGAACTCTCAACTGAGGAATCTTAAATGTCCCAGAAGCACTGAAATGTTCAAAGTCCTTAGTCACCAGGAAAACGAATATCAAAACAACCCCAAGATTCTACCTTAATCAATTAAAATGACTAGCATGAGAAACTCTGGTGAACTCTGATGTAGATATGGCAGAAAAAGTGTCAAAAACAGATGGAATAGACAACACCAAAAAAACCAAAGCACTCAGCATGCATTATGTGAGAAAAAGCTATTTTAATAAAAAAGATAGTACCCCAAATAGATTGGACCAGAAAATAAATTCCTCTCATCACACAATAATCAAAACACTAAATGCACAGAACAAAGAAAGAATATTAAAAGCATTAAGGGAAAAAGGTCAAGTAGCATTTAAAAGCAGGCATCTCAGAATTATACTATACTTCCCAACAGAGAATCTAAAAGCCAGAAGATCTTTGGCAGATGTCATATAGACCCTAAGAGAGCATAAATGCCAGGCTAGGCTACAATACCTGGAAAACTCGCAATTACTATAGATGAAGAAACCAAGAAATTCCATGACAAAATCAAATTTAAACAATATATTTCCTCTAAATAGGAAAGCCCTAAAGAGGATAGTAGAAAGAAAACTCCAATATAAGGAGGGAAACTACACCCAAGAATAAGCAAAAATTAATCTTCTCACAATAAACCCAAAAGAATAGAAACACACAAGCATAATTCCACCTCTAACAAAAAAAAAAATTAACAGGAAGCAACAATTATTTGTCTTTAATATTTCTCAACATCAATGGACTCAATTCTCCAATAAAAAGACATAAGCTAAGCAAATGTATATATAAACAAGACCCACATATTCTGCATAGAGGAAACACACCTCAGTGACAAAAACAGACACTACCTCAGAGTAAATGTCTAGGAAAAAATATTCCAAGCAAGTGGTCCCAAGAAACAAGCTGAAGGAGCCATTCTAATGTGGAATAAAATAGACTTTCAACCAAAAGTTATTTAAAAAAAAAAGATAAGGAAGGACACTTCAAACTCATCAAAGGAAAAATCTACCAAGATGAACTCTCAATTCTGAACATCTATGCCCCAAATGTAAGGGCACCCAGATTTGTTAAAGAAATGTTACTAAAGCTCAAATCGCATATTGAACCACAAGCAATAATATTGGGAGACTTCAACACCCCACTCTCATGAATGGACAGATCATAGAAACAGAAACTAAACAGAGACACAATGAATCAAAGAGAAACTATGAACCAAATGGATTTAACAGATATCTAAAGAGCATTTCACCCTAAAACAAAAGAATATAGCTTCTCCTCAACACCTCCATAATTGACCATATAATCAGACACAAAACAAGCCTCAATAGATACAAGAAGATTGACTTAATCCCATGCATTCAGTTGGACAACAAGGGACTAAGGCTGGTCTTCAATAGCAACAAAAAAGAGAAATCTCCTCTCTCTCTCTCTCTCTCTCTCTCTCTCTCTCTCTCTCTCTCTCTCTCTCTCTCTCTCTCTCTCACACACACACACACACACACACACACACAGAGAAGCTGAAGAACTCTCTAGTCAGTTATAACTTTGTCAGAGAAGATATAAAGAAAGAAATTAAAGACTTCAGAATTTAATGAACATGGAAGCACAACATACCCAAACTAATGGGACTCAATGAAAGCAGTGTTAAAAGGAAAATTCATAGCTCTGAGTGCCTTCATAAAGAAATTGGAGCGTGCCGGGCGTGGTGGCGCACGCCTTTAATCCCAGCACTTGGGAGACAGAGATCTGGTCTACAAAGTGAGATCCAGGACAGCCAGAGCTATATGGAGAAACCCTGTCAAAAAAAAAAAAGAAAAAGAAATTGGAGAGATCATACAATATGGGCTTAAGAGCATATCTGAAAGCTCTAGAACAAAAAGTAGCAAATATACCCAAGTGGTTTAGATGGCAGTAAATAAACTCAGGGCTGAAATCAGCCAAGTAGAAATAAAGATAACTATACAAATAATCAACAAATCTATGAGCTGGTTCATTGAGGAAATCAACAAGAGAGATAAGCCCTTAGCCAAACTAACTAGAGGTCACAGAGACAGTATTCAAATTACCAAATCAGAAATGATAAGGGAGACGTAACAACAGAAACTGAGGAAATTCAAAAAATCTTCAGATCCTACTACGAAAGCCTATACTCAACAAAATTGTAAAATCCAAATGAAGTGGAGGATTTTCTAGACAGATACCAGGTACCAAAGTTAAATCAGAATCAGATAAACCATATAAACAGTCTCATAAACCCTAAGGAAATAGAAGCAATCATTAAAAGTGTCCCAATCAAAAAAGCTCAGGGACAGATGTCTTTAGTGCAGAATTCCATCAGACCTTCAAAGAAGACCTAATACCAATACTCCTCAAACAATTCCACAAAATAGAAACAGAAGGAACCTTAACTAACTTGTTCTATGGTGCTACGTTTATGCTGATACCTAAACCACACTAAGACTCAACAAGGAAAGAGAAGTTCAGACCAGTTTCACTTATGACTGACTATAGATGCAAAAATGCTCAATAAAATTTTCACAAACTGAATTTAGGAACACATCAAAGCAATCATTCATGAGGATCAAGTAGGGATTGTTCAAAATATGGAATTCCATCAACATAATCCTCTCTATAAACAAACTGAAGAAAGAAATCAAAGAAGACCTCAGAAAATGGAAAGATATCCCATGCTCATGGATCAACATGCTTAACATAGTAAAAATGGCTAACTTACCAAAAGCAAACTACAGATTCAATGAAATCCTCATGAAAATTCCAACTCAATTCTTCACAGAGATAAAAAGAGCAATTCTCAAATTCATCTGGAATAACAAAAAAAAAAAAAAAAAAAAAAACAGGAAGGCAAAAAATTCCAACAATAAAAGAACTTCTGGAGGAACATCCCTGTTATCAAGCTGTACTAAAAAGAAATAGTAATTAACAAAAACATTCATGATATTCATACAGAGCCAGACAGGTAGATCAAAGGAGTAACACACCTATGGTCACTTGATCTTTAACCAAGAAGCCAAAACCATTCAGTGGGGAAAAGGCAGCATTTTCAACAAATGATGCTGGTTCTACTGGTGATTAACATGTAGAAGAATGTAAATTTATCTATTTTTACCTCCTTGTAAAAATCTCAAGTCTAAGTGGATCAATGACCTTCACATAAAACCAATAAGCTAAATCATATAAAATAAAAAGTGGGAAAGAACCTCAAACACATAGGCACAGGGAAAATTTTCCTGAACAGAAGACCAATGGCACAGGATCTAAGATTAACAATTGACAAATGTGACCTCATAAAACTGAACTGCTTCTGTTAGGCAAAGAATACTGTCAATAGAACAAAACAACAACCTACAGATTGGGAAAATATCTTTACCAACCCTACACCTGAAAGAAGATTAATATCCAAATATACAAAGAACTCAAGTAGTTAGACTCCAGAGAACCAAATAATCCTATTAAAAATAAGGTACAGAGCTAAACAAAGAATTCTCCACTGAAGAATCTCAATTGGCCTCGAAGCACCTAAAGAAATGATCAACATTCTTATCACAAAAATTCCAATCAAAATGAGCCTAAGATTCCACCTCACACCAATCATTATAGCTAAGATCAAAAACTCAAGTAACAGTAGATGCTGGAGAAGATGTAGAGAAAGAGGAATACTCCTCCATTGCTGGTGAGATTGCTGGTAAAATCTCTTTGACAAACAATCTGGCAATTCCTCAGGAAACTGGAAATAATTCTACCTAAAGACTCAGCTATACCTCTACTGGGCATATATCCAAAAGTGTTCCAACAAATAAAAAGGACACATGCTCCACTATGTTCATAGCAGCTTTATTTATAATAGCTGATGCTGGAAACAACCCAAGTGTCCCTCAAAAGTATAATGCATACAGAAACTGTAATACATTTACACTATGGAGTACTTCATCTATTAAAAACAATGACTTCATGTAATTCACGGGCAAGTGGAATGAACTAGAAAATATCATCCTGAGTGAGGTAACCCAGACCAAAAAGAACGTATATGGTATGTACTCACTGATAAGTGCATATTAGGCAAAAGTTCAGAATACCCACCATACATCTCACAGACCATATGAAACCCAAGAACTAAGATCACACCGAAGTGTGGATGCTTTAATCCTACATTGAATGGGGGAACAAAATAATCACGGGAGGTACACCCTTCTAGAAGCCAAAGGGAGGGAGGATTGGATGGAGAGTTTGTGGAGAGGAAACCAAGAAGGGGGACAACATTTGAAATGTAAATAAATAAAATAACCAATAAAAAATTTAATTAATTAAAATAAAATGATAAATCTTTTTTGTAATTTAATAATTTATTGTGGAATTATTACTTTCAATTACATAACATTGCTTATCAAAATTAGTACTCTTATTACAAGGTGTAAATAAAATAAATTTAGTTACATGTAAAGAAATTAAGAGTCAATGTGTGTAAGGGAAATGGGCAACTATAATATGCAGTTTTTTTATTATTATTATTTTCTTTATTTACATTTCAAATGCTATCC
>NC_034612.1:28679010-28693328 GCF_900095145.1 Mus pahari
GATGGTCATCCTTCTTGGTTTTCTTGTGTTTTGCAAGATGTATCTTGGGTATTCTAAATTTCTGGACTAATATCCACTTATCAGTGAGTGCATATCTAGTGACTTCTTTTGTGATTTTGCCTGAAATTTTCATGCTGTTTGTTTTGGAATGGCTGGGCTCCATTATGAAAATGTACTACATTTTATTTATCCATTCTTTAGTTGAGAGACATCTTAGTTGTTTCTGTATCAACGTTGAGTAAAGCTGCTATGAACATAGCTGAACAAGTGGTATAGCTGGGTCTTGAGGCAGATAAATTCCATTTTTTCTGAGAAACTGACATTTTCTGCACTGATGAGTTCAAGGCTATTCCCCACTTTCTCTTCTACCGGGTTCTTGTATCTCTTTTTATGTTGAGGTCACCAGCGATGTTGTGCATTGATTTTCATTGAATTCTTGGTAGTTTTTAATTTTCCTCTTTATAGCTGCTTTAACTCTGTAATCATTAAATAGAGAGTTTTTCTGTTTTCATGAGTATGTAGGCATTTTTTTTTTTGTTTATGTTGTTAAAATCCATGGTGGTCTGATGATACAAGGTTTTTGGTTTGTTTTTTTTTTTTTTAATTTTGTTATGTCTGTTGATAACTGCTTTGTGATCAAGTATGTGATCCATTATGGAAAACTTCCATAAGGTGCTGAGAAGAAGGTATATACTTTTGTATTTAGGTGAAATGTTCTGTGTATATCTCTTAAGTTCATTATACTCATAACAGCTTTTAGCCCCATTGTTTCTGTTTAGTTTTCAAATGGATGACCTGTCCATTGGTCATTGGTGAGTGGGGTACTTAAGTCTCCCACTATTAATGTGTGGAGTTTGGTATGTGATTTGAACTTTATTAATATTTCAGTTACAAATGTACATGCCCTTTTGTTTGGGACATAGATGTTTAGGATTGAGATGTTATCATGGTGGATTTTTCTTTTGATGAGCATCAAGTATTCTTCCCTACCTCTTTTGATTAATTTTTGTTGGAAGTCTATTTTGTTCAGTATTAGAATGGCTACCACAGCTTTCTTATTGTGCCTATTTGCTTTGAAAATCTTTTTACAGTCTTTATTTTAAGATAATGTTTATCTTCCATATTCAGATGTGTTTCTTGTATGCAACATGAGAATGGATCCTGTTTCCATTTTAACCTCCATTTTGTTAGCTTATGTCCTTCTATTGGGGAATTGAATACATTGATGATGAGAGATATTAATCTTGAATTGCAGTAAAAAGTATTTTTAAATCAAGTTCAGGGTTTCTACCCGCCTTTGACCATTCATGTTCACAGATGAAAGACACGCAGAGCTTTGTATTTTTTAAATTCAATAGCTGGGCAACTTTCTGCCCTTCGTGCTGTTAGAATCTACCTTACTATCCATAACCCAAGTTGTTACTCACTATGTTTCATTTAAGATGCTCTTAACTCCAATTGGTCAGCCCACATGGCCACATTTCTATTGCTCAGCTAACCCCTGGCAACTCTCCTTTCTCCTCACCTGCACCTTCTTTGTCCACCCTGGCAGCTTCCTTTCTTTCCCTTTCTTCATGGTCTAAAGCCTGGGAAGCTAAACCACACCTATGTCTCTTTTCCCTAATTATCTATTGTCAGGTTTTTTTATTCACCAATCAGAATTAACTTGGGGGCAGGATCACTGGGAAGAGAGGCCCCTTGGTCTTGCAAACTTTATATGACCCAGCACAAGGGAAGGCCTGGGCAAAGTAGTGGGAGTGGGTGTGTAGGGGAGCAGGGGCGGGGGGTATAGGGAACTTTGGGGATAGCATTTGAAACATAAATAAAGAAAATAATAATATATATATGTATGTATGTATATATATATATATATATATGTATATATATATATATATATATATTTTTTTTTTTTTTAAAGAATCCTATCTGGAAGGATTAAAGTTGTTTGAGAACTACTCCATCATCCAAGAGCTTCAGTCATAAGATCTGTAACACTTAGGAAGAGGTCTGCTCTTCCCAAAACACCACTTGTAGCTCTGCCTCACTCCTCCCTGGCTAGACAGCCTTTCATCAGCCCAGCCAGACCCGACTCAGCACAGGATGATGTGGGTAACCAAGACGGGGGCACAGCGAAGACAGAGGTGGAACCAGCTGCAGCAGTGGAAGTGACTTCCACCCCTGCCACTCCTCCCTTCCCTCTGCCAGAACTCTCGCACCCAGCTGGGCCACCACATCTGGTAAATAGGTTCACACCTGGCTCCGAAATTGGGACTTGAACAGACAGGACTGCACCAAAAGGATACTGTGGGAAGGTGACCACAACCACCCGCCCCCAACAACTGGAAACAAGCAATCTGTCTTTTTCTACTGTGCTTTCAGTCAGCGCCATCATGTGGATTTGGACAAACTAAAGGGACAACCGAATCCTCCTGGTCAGAGCTACTCTCTGGTGTTGACTGAAGGTCCCCCTGGCCTCTGTTTAAATCCCAGCAGTCCACAAATGGGTATTGGCAAAGACTCTCTATCTAACCTCTCTGTAAAACAAAAAGAAAACCTGGTAACATAGCAGCCATTTAAAAGCCACAGGGTGGCTGCCAGTTCTTAAATCTGCAGGAAGGCTTAGCATTTTGGACCCTTGTGGACCATGTGGGCCTTTGGGAGCAAAGCCAAATAGACCAAGGGAACAGTCCCACTGGGCAAGCACTTCTCTTTTCTATCATGGGCAACTCACCATCACTTAAAAAACTGCCCCCAGCCAGGGAAATATGTGCCCCCACTAAATCACCACGTAATAAAGATAGCCAAAAAAACAAGCCTCCTTGTTTTAGGTGGAAGTCCTTCAGATAGCACAATGCATGGCCAATAATATTTATAGCCCAGTCTCAGGGATCTGAGTAGCTTCTCCCATTTAAAAAGAGATACCCAAGAGGGAAAAATACCTTCCCATGATTGTTTTGCCAATCTTAGCTTCCATTCAGAAATGTATAGGGCCATCTAAAATAGTACAAGCTGATAGCAACACAGCTCATGAGCCCCCTTGGAAATTTTTTTCCAGCATTTTACTCTGAAGTAGTGTCTGTCTTTGTCACTGGGGTACATTTCCTGTGTGCAACAAAATGCTGGGTCCTGTTTATGTATCCAGTCTCTTAGTCTATGTCTTTTTATTGGGAAAATGAGCCCATTGGTGTTAAGAGATATTAAGGAACAGTGATTGTTGCTTCCTGTTACTTTTGTTGTTAGAAGTGGAAGTAAGTTTGTGTGGCTGTCTTCTTTTGGGTTTGTTGAAAGATTAATTTCTTGCTTTTTCTTGGGAGCTGTTTCCCTCCTTGCGTTGCAGTGTTCCATCTTTTATCCTTTGTAGGGCTGGATTTGTGAAAGATATTGTGTAAATTTGTTTTGTCGTGGATTATCTTGGATTCTCCATTATGGTAATTGAGAGTATTGTGGAGTATAGTAGCCTGGACTGGCATTTGTTTTATTTTATGGTCTGTATGACATTTGCCCAGGATCTCCTGGCTTTCATAGTCTCTGGTGAGAAATCTGGTGTAATTCTGATAGGTCTGCCTTTGTATGTTACTTGACCTTTTTCCCTTCCTGCTTTAATATTCTTTCCTTTGTGCATTTGGTATTTTGACTATTATGTGATGGGAGGAATTTCTTTTCTGGTCCTATCTATTTGGATTTCTGTAGGCTTCTTGTATGTTCATGGGCATCTCTTTCTTTAGGTTAGGGAAGTTTTCTTCTATAATTTTGTTGGAGATATTTATTGGCCCTTTAAGTTGGGAATCTTCCCTCTCTTCTATACCTATTATCCATAGGTTTGTTCTCATTGTTTCCTGGATTTCCTGAGTCTTTGGGGTTAGGAGCTTTTTAAATTTTGCATTTTCTTTGACTGTTGTGTCAATGCTTTCTATGGTATCTTCTCCACCTGAGCTTCTCTCCTCTATCTCTTATATTCTGTTGGTGATGCTTCCATCTATAACTTCTGATCTCTTTACTAGGTTTTCTAACTCCAAGGTTGTCTCCCTTTGTGATTTCTTTATTGTTTCTATTTCCATTTTTAGATCCTGGATGGTTTTGTTCAATTCCTTCACCTGTTTGGTTGTGTTTTCCTATAANTCTTTAAGGAATTTTTGTGATTCCTCTTTAAGGGCTTCTACCTTTTTACCTGTGTTCTGCTGTACTTCTTTAAGGGAGTTATTTATATCCTTAAAGTGCTTTATCATCATCATGAGATGTAATTTTAAATCCAAATCTTGCTTTTCTGGTTGGAGGGGTATCCAGGACTTGCTGTGATGAGAGTACTGGGATCTGATGATGCCAAGTAGCCTTGGTTTCTGTTGCTTAGGTTCTTGGGCTCACCTCTCACCATCTGGTTATCTCTGTTGTTAGTTGGTCTTGCTGTCTCTGACTGGAGTTTGTTATTCCTGTGGACCTGTGAGCCTGTGATCTTAGGTATGACAGCACTCCTGAGAGACCAACTCTCTCTGGGCAGTAATGGGGTTCAGAGAGCTGTGATATTTGGTGTGTCAGCATTTCTTGGAGATCTGTTCTTTCATGGTGGTATTTGGGTGTGGAGAGCTATGGGACAACCTTAGCTCCAGTTTTCTGAGGAACCGCCAGACTGACCTCCAGAGTGGTTGTACAAGCTTGCAATTCCCCCAGCAATGAAGGAGTGTTAAATGTGGCCATTTTCTATTGGTCTTCATTTTTCTCATAAAGTGAAATTAAGTTCAGATTCGCAGACTCCACTTCCCAGATTTAATTATCCAAAGCTGACACTAAAAAAATGTTACTAATATGCCAAAAAAGGTATGGTTGAATCACTTGTATCATATTATATCCATATTCTGCAATTCCCATTTTCACCACCTGTCCACCACCGTTCTTACCTCCCTCAGGACTAATCAACTTAAACTTTAGGTGGTAATACTTTGTTTAGTTAGACAAAAATGTACCACTTCACTGCTTGTCTTTGAACTTTTAAACCTGGTATTTAAACAGCCTACCCTGAGGACAGACTGGTGCCACTATTGGTTTTTTCCTTCTTATAGACCTAGATATCCATTATTATGATGTGCATTCAATAAACTATTCTTGCTTAACTGAGATTTGTTAACTTGTGGCTTGTATGGTGACTCCCAGAACCCCACAAATATATAGAGAAGTCTGTTCCCTTAATAGAGAGTTCCATGAGTTCTGCAACTCAAGAGAACCCTGACTAATATAATATAACCTAGAAGAGGGTTTTTTTTTATCCAATTAGAAATCAAGTGGCTACCCGCATGACATTCTGGTTGTGTCGAGGCATATCTTTCTTGGTTAATCATGATTGTGGCTTTCATGGCTCATAGATGGGTAAGATTGTTAATGACTTTTCTTCTTCATCAGACTGCAAATTCCACTCCTATGAGATCTCGGCAGCAGGGAATCTAGTTTCCTGAGCAATACTCATTTGATTTCTCCATATCCTGTCACAAAAGTATGTCATTTCTTTGACAAATGATTTGTTTGCTTGCTTGCTTGCATGTTTTGTGTACAATGGTGTTTTCCTACATGTTTGTCAGTATACCCTTTGCATGTCTGGTAATCTCAGTGGCCAGAAGAATTCAGTCAAACCTCTGGAACTGGATTTACAGATGGGTGTTAGTATCAAGCCTGGGTACTCTGAGAAATATTCAGTGGTCATAAATTGATGAGCTAATTCCTCAACACAAGCATTAGGGTTTTAGCATCAATGTCTTGTCAGAAACCAAGAGCAATGCCAATGACCTTTATTATAAAAATGGCTGTATTTTTGTGGAATCTCCATGATGTCTTAACCAACAGCTCAAGGGAAGGTATCTCACACTAACATGAAGCTTTTTATCTGAAACCTATGGCTTCTGAGAGGAGTATTATGCTCTGTGTACAGTAATGACAATTAACTCATATACACATTTTAACTATTATATACAAAGCTTGTAAATACTACGATTTTATAAGCTATTTCTAAAATCTTTAGTGCTATCTCTCCCCCTACTTCCTCTGCCCTGCTTTCCCATCCATTTCCTCAGTGTGGTCTTTTAGATAAGAATGGCCACCATAAGCTCATGTATTTGAATGCTGCATCACTATGGAGTATAACTATTTGAAAGGATTAAGGTGTGTGGCCTTGTTAAAGTGCATGTGTCACTAGGAGTGAACTTTGAGGTTTCAAAAGTCCATTCTCTCTCTCTCTCTCTCTCTCTCTCTCTCTCTCTCTCTCTCTCTCTCTCTCCCTCCCTCCCTCCCTCCCTCTCTCTCCTCCTCCTGCTGATGCTGCCCATACGTCAGGATGTAGCACTCTGAACTACTTCTCCAGCTCCATGTGTGCTTACATGTTGCCATGACGACAATAGACTAACCTTTGAAACAGTAAGCAAGCCCCCAACTAAGTGCCTTCTTCTGTAAGAGTTTTCTTGGCCATAGTATCTCTTCATAGCAAAAGAACAGTGACTAAGACACCACTAAACCAGTCATGGAAATAGTAATGATTTACATCTGCTCTCAAGATTCCACCTAAATCTTTATAAGCATGATGAATTCATTAACTTGGTTTTTTTTGGTATCCTCTACCCAGAAATCTCACTGAGTCAAACAAGCCCTACAATGCCTCCATCCAATTTTCTCATTCTATTTTTCTAGGCTGAATTACAAGAAATCTTGTGACACCTGATAATATCATTTATGGTATCTCAATATACAGTTATAAGCATTGCCTGTTTAAATTAGTACCTTTACCCCAAAACTAAGCATTTCCATGAACATCAAATCCTTTGTTCTGGTCTTTCCAATAGAAACATGTTTTGAAAATGGTTGAGCCAGCAAGATAGCTCAGGAAGAAGCGGTGCTTGCTATATGTGATGGGTAGCTTTATGTCAACTTGGTACAGGCCCATCATTTAGGAAGAGAGCCTATATCAAATGAGAATATCCTCCTACAGGATGACCCTGTGGACAAGCTTGTGCTGCATTTTCTTGACTGAGAAGGATATCCTAGCTCACTGTGGCTAGACCAGTAGTCCTGGGTCCTAAAAGAAAGCAGGCTAATCAATCAGTGGGGGGATAAACTAGAAATCAGCACTTCTCCTTGGCTTCTGCTCTAGTCTCTGCCTCCTAGCTCCTGGCCTAGTTCTTGCTCTGACCTCCTTTGGTGTTGAACAGTGATGTAAAAATAAGAGAAATAAAAACTCCCTTTCACAGTAGCTTTCAGCCATGATATTTTGTTTTGTTTTGTTTTGGGTTTTATTTATTTTTTATTAGATATTTTCTTTATTTACATTTCAAATGCTATCCCAAAAGTTCCCTATACCCTCCCCCCCCCACCCCTGCTCCCCTCAGCCATGATATTTTATCCTAGGAATAGACAATTATAAGACAGCATGCAGAGCTCTGACCTGAGTACTATTTTTTTTTTCAGAGATAACTGAAATAGATAATTATTATTCCAAATGGAATTTCTCATGTTAGCACACTGAGACCAACCACACTTCAGCTGAACATCTGACAGTTTGTATTTAAGAACAGCCTTATTGCTATGTAGCAAATACTTCAAACTCTCTTAGTTTGTCCAACTTCACACACCATAAAAATGATGAAACTGTCCTGATTCAGCAATATAGCTGAAAATCCAAAAGTAGTTGAGGGGTTCCATATATCAGGTAACCTCTGAGCTAAGTGCCCCTTGATACCCCTCTGCAGATTCAAGACACTGAAGAAGCAATGGCCAGGTCCAACAATGGATGGGTACTTGACCATGTATATACTATTATTGAGAAGGCATACTCGTGTATGAAAACACTGTACTTCGTGTCTTCAAATGTTCACATTTCTTCAGAACAGAGAGAATGGCATATACTGAGAAGTTCTTGATTACTAGGCACTCCTGGGACATAAAGTAGGAAAGCCTGTGTGGACATGGAACTCTACAGAGTTCCCCTTCAGATAACATTTTTGATCTGAATATAACAGATGTTCATAGAGTCAAAGACTGGAATGAGTGGTACCCAAAGAGAATCTTCATATGGTAGAGAACTTTAGCTTAATCTAATGTGGGGACATTGATAGGATGCAGGCAGATGCCATTAACATGGTATGCATTAATTTGCCTTAGTGTGGCCATGCCACAAACACCTAGAAGGTGCTGTATTACGGATCGCTCTACAATCCTAATGTAACTTTGCTCTATTTGGATAGATACCAAAAATACAAAAGCAGGGGCTTACTTTGTGTTATCACCTCTGTACTCACAGTGCCTAAAGCTTATGTATCTAGACTTTTAAAGCAATGGGCTTCCACCTACAGGTCTTTAGGATAAATGCCTTATACAATAAGTTGTTATCTTTTACAGTGGTCCTCAAATTTTCTAGTGCTGTAATCCTTTAATATAGCTCCTCATGTTGTGGTGACCTCCAACTTTAAAATTATTTTTGTTGCTACTTTATAACTGCAATTTTTGCTACTGTTACAAATCATAGTGTAAACATTATGGTTTTTAATGGTCTTAGATTGCCCCCTGGAAAGGCCCATCAATCACCCAAGTGAGATGAAATCCACAGGTTGAGAAATATTGGTCTATAACTTGAGTGTTTCAAAGCTAATTACTTATAGCTCTGGGCTGGGTTCCATCAATTTGACCTGAAGTTAGCATTCAGTGTTACAAATTGGAGCTTTGGGAGTCGGTACCTTTAATTCTTTGATGCTCTCCATGATTCCTTTCTATCTGGGATTGTAAGTCTTAGTGGATCTCTAGATGTCCTCCAACAGCTGAGGATTTCCTGTAACTTTAAAAATCTTGTATAGCCACAGACTGTCTTCCTTCTCTGTACCTTCTGAGTCTTAGGAGTCTATAGTTTCTGCTTGTAGATACTTTCTGGAATGTTGCAGTCACAAACTAGATGCTGTGTTTTCTGACCTTTGTGCAATCATCTTGGCCATCTTCCCTAGGATAACTACCACAAATAGTATCCACTGAAGCCTCATCCAGATGGCTTCAGTGGGTCCTAATGTTAGATATAATGTAGTAAGTGTTCAGGAGAGTTAGCTCCTGCACTGACCAGAGAATGAAAAGAGTGATGTATTCATGCCTGGACACCTCTGCCTGTGCCTGTTGTGTTTCAGAGACATGATGTTCTCTCACCACATTTAAACATAAAGAGTCCAGAAGCTGCAATAGAGGAGTTCATGTACAGTATCTGAAAGCAGGGTCACCTAAATGATGTTTTCATCTGTCATGGATAAAGAAACGTTCCCAGGTTGTAACATAGTATACAGAGAGGCCAAAGAAGTGTCTCCCAAGTAAAGCCACACTTGAAGTAATTCCCATAAAAGCTGCAGATGTCCCTGTGGTCAGGATACAGTGTTCTGAAATCTTCAGTTATATAACTGGGGATAACATTTCTCAAGGCATCTGAATACAAAGTGAAGTGGCCTTGAACTGTTTAAAACAGCACAGCTTTCATAAGGACAGTGTATGCAACCTATTTTCTACAAACTTTCAGTCAAATTTGTGGAGCTGTTTTGTAACCATCCAGAGACTACCCCACCCGGGGATCCATCACATAATCAGCCACCAAACGCAGACACTATTTCATACGCCAGCAAGATTTTTCTGAAAGGACCCATATGTAGCTGTCCCATGTGAGGCTATGCCCGTGCCTGGCAAATACAGAAGTGGATGCTCACAGTCATCTATAGGATGAAACACGGGGCTCCCAGTGGAGGAGCTAGAGAAATTACCCAAGGAGCTGAAGGGGTCTGTAACCCTATAGATGGAACAACAATATGAACTAACCAGTACCCCCAGAGCTTGTGTCTCTTGCTGCATATGTAGTAGAAGATGGCCTAATCGGCCATCATTAGGAAGAGAGGCCCCTTGGTCTTCCAAACTTTTTATGCCCCAGTACAGGGGAATGCCAGGGCCAAGAAGTGGGTGGGTAGGGGAGCATGGTGGGGGGAGGGTATATGCTTTTCAGGATAGCATTTGAAATGTAAATGAAGAAAATATTTAATAAAAATTCACAAAAAAAGAAGCCTCAACAGATACAAGAATATTGTACTCAGTGATAATTTGGTCAGGGAAGGAATAAAGAAATTAAAGAATTTTTAAAATTCAATGAAACTGAAAGCACAGCATACCTAAACTTATGGGACACAATGCAAGTGGTGCTTACAGGAAAATTTACAGCACTAAGCGCCTTCATAAAGTAACTGGAGAGATCCTACACTAGCAACTTAATAGCAAACCTGAAAATTAGAACAAAAAGAAGCAAACACACCTAAGAGGAGTAGACATCGGTAAATAATCAAACTCAGGACTGAAATCAATCAAGTAGACACACAGAAAACAATGCAAAGAATCAACAAAACCAAACAATGGTTCTTTGAGAAAATCAACAAGATAGATAAACACTTAGCCAAACTAACTAAAAGGCACAGAGACAGTATCCAAATTAACAAAATCAGAAATAAAAAGAGAGGCATAACAACAAAAATTGAGGAAATTCAAAAAAATCTTCAGATCCAACTACAAAAGCCTATACTCAACAAAACTGTAAATCTGGGGGGGGGGAAGGGAAATGGATGATTTTCTAGACAGATATCATGAACCAAAGTTAAATTAAGATCAGGTAAATGATCTAAACGGTCACATAACCCCTAAGGAAATAGAAGAACTCATTAAAAGTCTATAAACAAAAAACAGCCCAGGGCCAAATAATTTTAGACTTTCAAAGTAGAGCTAATAACACTACTCCTCGAACTATTCCACAAAACAGAAAGAGAAGGGACAGGACACAATCCATTCTATGAGGCCACAGTTACTCTGACATCTAAACCACACAAAACCCAGCAAAGAAAGAGAACTTCAGACCAATTTCGCTTATAAATATCAATGCAAAAATACTCAATAAAATTCTCACAAACGGAATCCAAGAACACATCAAAAAACATCATTCCCCACAATCAAGTAGGCTTTATTCCAGAGATGAAGTGATGAATCAATATATGGAAATCCTGTAGTTCTTTAAGGTATTTTGAGTTTCCTCTTTAAGGGCTTCTACCTGTTTACCTGTGTTCTCCTGTATTTCTTTAAGGGAGTTATTTGTGTCCTTCTTAAAGTCATCCTGAGATGTAATTTTAAATCAGAGTCTTGTTTTTTCTGGTACCTTGTCATAATAGTCTCAACTTCAGCAAAGTGGCTGGATATACAATTAACTCAAACAAATCAGTGGCATTTCTCTATATAAAGGATAAACAGACTGAGAAAGAATTTAGGGAAACAACACCCTTCACAGTAGTCACAAACAATATAAAATATCTTTGTGTGACTCTAACCAAACAAGTGAGAGATCTGTATGACAAGAACTTCAAGTCTTTGAAGAAAGAAATTGAAGAAGATCTCAGAAGATGGAAAGATCTCCAATGCTCATGGATTGGCAGGATTAATATAGTAAAAATGGCCATCTTACCAAAAGCAATCTACAGATTCAATGCAAAGCCCACCAAAATTCCAACTCAATTCTTCATAGAGTTAGAAAAAGCAATTCTCAAATTCATTTGGAATAACAAAACAAAACAAAAACAAGGTGGCAAAAACTATTCCCAACAATAAAAGAACATCTGGGGGAATCACCATCCCTGACCTCAAGCTGTGCTACAGAGCAATAGTGATAAAAGCTGCATGGAATTGGTACAGAGACAGGCAGGTAGATCAATGGAATAGAACTGAAGTTGTTTTTCGGCTGTAGTAGTTCTCGGGTGGAATTTTTAGGGTCACTAAAGTATACTATCTTATCATCTGCAAATAGTGATATTTTGACTTCTTCCTTTCCAATTTGTATCCCTTTGACCTCCTTTTGTTGTCTAGCTAGAACTTCAAGTACTATATTGAGTAGATAGGGAGAGAGTAGGCAGCCTTGATTTTAGTGGGATGGCTTTAAGTTTCTCTCCATTTAGTTTGATATTGGCTACTGGTTTGCTGTATATTGTTTTTACTATGTTTATATATGGGCCTTGAATTCCTGATCTTTCCAAGACTTTTAACATTAAGGGATATTGAATTTTTGAATGCTTTTTCAGTATCTAATGAAATAATCATGTGCTTTTTTTCTTTTGAGTTTGTTAATGTAGTGGATTACAGTTATAGATTCCCTTATATTGAACCATCCCTGCAACCCTGGGATGAAGCCTACTTGATCTTCCCTACCCCTACATCCAGTAGAGGGCTAATATCCAAAATATATAAAGACCTCAAGAAGTTAGCCTCCAAAAAAATAAATAACCCAATTAAAAATGAGGCACAGAGCTAAACAGAATTTTCAAGAGGAATCTCGAATGGCCCAGAAACACTTTAGGAAGTGTTCAAAATCCTTAGTCATCAGGGAAATGAAAATCAAAATGACCCTAAGTTTCCATGTTATACCATTCAGAATGGCTAAGATAAAAAACTCAAGCAACAGCACATGCTGGGGAGGATGTGGAGAAAGAGGAACACTCTTGCATTGCTGGTGGGATTGCAAACTGGTACAACCACTCTGGAAATCAATCTGGAGGTTGCTCAGAAAATTGGAAATAGTTCTTTGTGACGACCCAGCTACACTACTCCGGGCATATACCCAAAAGATATTTCACCATACTACAAGGACACTTGCTCCACTATGTTCATTAGCAGCCTTATTCATAATGGCCAGAAACTGAAAGCAACCCAGATGTCCCTCAACCAAAGAATGAATTCAGAAAATGTGGCTCATTCACATAATGGAACACAATTCAACTATTTAAAATGAGACATCAAGAATTTTGCAGGCAAATGGATGGTACTAGAAAACATCATCCTGAGTGAGGTAACCCAAACCTAAAGCTATATGCATGGTATGTACTAACTGATAAGTGGATATTATCCAAAAAGTACAAAATACCCATGATAAAACCCACAGACAATCATAAGGATTTTAACAAAAGGAAGGCCCAAGTATGGATGCTTCAATCCCACTTAGAACAACATACTCACAGGAGGCAAAGGGAAGTAGGAACCTGGGTAGGAAAAGAGAGGGGGAACGGAAAGGGGCCAGGATCAGGTATGGGGGGAGACAAGAGAAAAGTCCAGAGGGTCAGGAGAATGGATGCAGCTGCTAGGGGTGAGATGTGAGAGGGACCTCTAGAAAATCCCAGACCTGAGACGTGAGAGGCTCCCAAGACTCCATGGGGATAACCTTAGGTGAAATGCCCAACAGTGGGGAGATTGAACCTGAAGAGACCACCTAGAGTAGATAGTCAAGGCCTCCAGTGAAGGGTTGGGGTGACCAACCCACCCTCAAAATGTTTGACCCAGAATTGTTCCTGTGTAAAAGAAATGCAGGAGCCAGGCGTGGTGGCGCACGCCTTTAATCCCAGCACTTGAGAGGCAGAGGCAGGCAGATTTCTGAGTTTGAGGCCAGCCTGGTCTACAAAGTGAGTTCCAGGACAGCCAGGGCTACACAGAGAAACCCTGCCTCGAAAAACAAAAACAAAAACAAAAACAAAAACAAAAACAAAAACAAAAAAGAAGAAGAAAAGAAAAGAGAAAAAGAAAAGAAAAGAAAAGAAGCGACTGAGGGAAAAGCCCAGCTTGGGATTCACCCCATGGGCAACACCAAACCCTGACACTATTACTGATGCTATGTTATGCTTGCAGACAGCAGCCCAGCATGGCTGTCCTCTGAGAGGCTCTACCAGCCGCTGACTGAGATAGATGCAGATACTTACAGCCAGACATTGTACTTAGGTCAGGGACCCCTATGGAAGGAAGAGTAAGGGGAAGTGTTGAAGGAGCTAAAGAGAATGGCAACCCCATAGGGAGACCAACGGTGTCAACTAATCCGGACCTCTGAGAGCTTCCAAAGACTAAGCCACCATCCAAAGAGCATCCACATGCTGGTCCGAGGCCCGCAGCACATATGTAGCAGAGGACTGCCTTCTCTGGCCTCAGGGGAAGAGGAGGTGCCTAATCCTGTAGAATTCAGAAAAGGGGGATGCTGGGAGGGGGGAGCACCTCTCAAAGGTGAAGGGAGGGGTGGGGTGAAGAACTAGGGAGTGGGGACCAGGGTGGGGGGACAACATTTGGAACCTAAATAAAATAATTTTTTAAAAGATTATAAAAGAGCCGGGCGGTGGTGGCACACGCCTTTAATCCCAGCACTTGGGAGGCAGAGGTGGGCGGATTTCTGAGTTCAAGGCCAGCCTGGTCTACAGAGTTCCAGGACAGCCAGGGCTACACAGAGAAACCCAGTCCTGTCCTACGGCTATGAGGATGCGCAGCAA
>NC_034612.1:28693379-28730029 GCF_900095145.1 Mus pahari
GGAAGGAAGGAAGGAAGGAAGGAAAGAAGGGGGAAGGGAGGGAGGGAGGGAGGGAGGGAGGGAGGGAGGGAGGAAAGAAAGATAGATTTGCATAAATGTGGTTTGGAAGTGAATGCCCCCCATAGGCTTATATGTTTGAATTCTTGGCCCCAGCTGATGGAACTGTTTGAAAGGACTAGTTGGACTTTATTGGAAGGAGTGAGCCACTAGAAGGTAACTTGAAGTTTCAAAAGCCCATGCCAGGACCAGTCTTTATCTGTCTCTGCCTCACAACTCTTTTACAGCCAGTTGTAAACTCTCGGCTGCTGATCCTGCAGCACCTGCCTGCCTACCTGCTGCTATGCTCTCTGCGGACTGTCATGAGCTCACCCTCTGGAGCTGTAAGCAAGGCCCAATTCAATGCTGAAATAGCGATTCTTTCTTTTCAACTTAACTACATCTGGAATTAACTAAGATCCAAAAATGATATGCGCACCTGGGAGGAGTATTTTTTTAAATGGAAGTAGGAAGATCTATTTCTAGTTCAGAATCCAGAAGACATAAATTTTTAATCCAAATTTTGAGATAGGAAGACACACCTTTAATCTGGGACACAGCTTCTGCTGGAAACCTATATAAAGATATGAAAGGAGAAGCTTTTAGTCTTTGCTTGCCCTCATCTTGCTAACAAACCCATTCCGTCATAGGCACTAGAAACTGTGTCTTAGGGATTCCAACATAGACTGAAAACCAGAGAAGGAATCTAGCCTTCTGGACTAAGGAACTGCTGGATTCTTGGAGCTTTCTATGCACAGCCAGAAATTGTTGGATTAGCTGGACTGTATATAGCCTAAGTCAATTCTAATAAATCCCCTCTATAGAGAGATCCATTCTATAAATTCTGTTACTCTAAAGAACCCTAATACAAATACTTTCTTTTATAAATTGCCTTGATCATGGCATCTCTTCACAATAGAAAAATAAGACATTTGACCTGAACAATGAACATATAAAAACATGCTAATGTGAAAGGGGGAGGGGAATCTCATAGTCCCACCCCTAAACAAAGAACTGGAGGCAACTACTTGGTGACCCAGCCTGGCTTCATCTTCAGAAGCCATCCTGTTACAAGTTCAAGGTAAGTTCATGCCTATTTTCTGTAATACTTAAGTTGGACAACATCTTGACACATTTTCTGGAATTTGATATATTCCACACTCTATACCCTGGCCTCCACCCTGATAAGATGCTCTACCAAATAATTTTCAGATGTTCTAGTTTCCTACATAACTAAAAACCGTTGCAAATCCCCTGGTCTTGCAACTTGGTGGTTATATCTTTTAATAATTATTTTTCTCCTGTTTGGGGCTATGTTAACTTATGAAGATAGCCTGACAAAAAATAAAGCTTGCTTAATTCTAACTTAAAAAAAAAAGAAAAGTAAGTGGTCTTTACTCTCATTTAGTGGGACTAACATGACTACTGACAAACAGAATTATTCTCTCCCAGAAATGAACCCCAATTAGTTAAATTGATTATCCACTACAAAGTGGTCAGTCCTGAATCTACATACACACCAAGAAAAAATGACCTCAGTGGGTTATAGTTATATATTTGTAGGTATACCTGTAACTATAATAAAGAGGAATCAATGTGAGTGAGGAGTTGGGGAAAGGGGTAAGGGAAGCAAGGGGTTCTTTTCTATTACCTAAAAGGGGAAAAAAAGAGATTAAAACGAGAATTGTTTACCAAAAATGCTTTAATTCAGATGCCAATTATGTACCAGCTTCTGCGTTTCAACATGACTTTATATTAGACAGAATATTAAGTCCTATGTTGATTAAACTTTGAAAATGCATTATCAATAACCCATTTGGGGCAGTGAATAGCTTGTCAGTTTCAATCTGAATAGTTTTATAAAAATATCCATACAACACTATATGAACATGATATATTTAACAAAATATTAATGGGTTAGTTGTTTAACGTGAAACTGTATATATTGATTTTTAATCTGAAATGTTCCCTGAAGGCTTATATATTGGATGCTTGGTTCTCTGATGGTGGCAATACTTTAGGAGGTGATATTAAAAAGTTCTTTTGCTTGCCTTTTTTGTGGGAGAGGGGATGTATTTGTTTTTCATATATGTTGCTGTTGTATATCGTTAAAAAGTAAACCTGGTACTTAGCCACTTCTTTGCTGTTTCCTATTTGTTTTGATGTTAAAAAGTGCTTGCTAACCCTTTTGCCAACCATGACCTATCAATGGGAAGGGGGTCAAGGAACTACTGACTATTTGAAATGATGGCCTAAAATAAGTATTTACACCCTTAAGTTGGTTCTGTCAGATAGTTGGTCACAGCAATACCAAGTTAAATAATACAACCTCAGTGATTTAATACTGCAAGTCTGAAATTGCAATGAGAACTATGTACATAAAAAGGTCATGTACCCTACCTCTTTGGTCTCTCAATGTATTTGTTTCATTACATATATTACAATTTTATGTACTTAAGCTAAGTGCCTTCATTCGGATTTCTAAAACTATATAATACAGAACGCACTTATATTATGAGCTTGTCCACTAGATTTCAGTATAACGGTCAACTTTCATTTATGTCAACCACAAATGCCCCAGAGTAGCAGTCAATTTATGCTGACTGGGAATGACCATCCTGCTTGTTTGTACACAACTGCTGAATACAACTTAAAATAATATTTTTAAATCATTTATTATTTCCAAATAACACTCAAGTAATATGATCAGAATATTTTTACATTTTAGGATTTTAATACAGTCCAAATGAGAATATGTCTTATTTCACCTTTCATTCTTTTTCAGCTTCCCTGACTTCTGCTTGTCTGTGAGGAGAAAGATACAGGGACCTGATGCAGCAAACTTTGAAATTTCATATTACCATCATTTATCTTGATGTCAAGAGATTTGCCATCCCTTCGCTGAGCTGTAAAATCAAATCTTTCATTTGCTTAATTTTTTTTTATTTTTTTTATTTTTGGTGACACACTGATGGGGTATTTAGATCATGAACACAGCATCCAGTAACTCCAGAAATTTTCATGAATTTTTTTATGCCTTAAAATTGTATGGGTAGGCACAGTATCACATACATTTAACCTAAGCACTCACAGGGCTAAGGCAAGATAAGGAGGACTTTGCTATCAGCCAAGGCATTTGTGCCTTATCTGCAAACTGAAGTTAGGGAGACTAAAGAAAAGTGATAAAAAGAAATGTCCTTCCCAGTAAAGCATTCTGGACTAGCTGAAAATACCTCCAGAATTACTTGTAACTTACAACAGTTGTTAAGTTAAAATACAGAAGCAGGAGAGATGGCTCAGAGGGTAAAGCTGTTTTCTGCCAAGCCTGATGACCTGAGTTTACTACTAAGAACCCACCAGGTAGAAGAAAACTGACCTTGGGGTTTGTCCTCTGACCTTGATATATGTGTTGTGGAGTGCATGCACAGATAAAGCCCTTAAGGTGATAATACATGTAATTTATATGAAAGACATGTTACAGTAATAGCAGCCCAACACTCTGTAACTGAGCGATACCCACAGCCCTGACTGCCTACATTCAAGTGGACTCTTATGGGTGATGCTCAGTGTCATGTAATTTCCACAAAGTTCCACACGGCTCCACAAAACTCACACAAATAGGACTCCTATAGCATCTTTAATTCAAATGGAAGCGAGGTATAGCAACATTTAACCCGATTTGTATTGTCCTTTGTCCCCTTTGTATGGTTTGTGAAGTTTAGAGTCTCAGATTCTTATTTTTAATCAATTGTCTTTTTTTTTAAGTCCTCTGTACCCCAGGCTGGGTTTGAAATTGCTTTGTAGCAAAGGTTAGACTATAACTCCTCACCTCTTTCTTCACCCTGCCAAGTACTGAGATTACAGGCATGTCCCCAAACACCCAACAATGACTTCCAGATTGCATTCAGAGTTTGGGGCACTCCTCACTTCCACTGGTTTCACGCCCCTGGGTTCTGGCAGTCAGGAGACCCTCAAGTAGAAAACTTTGCCCAACTTTTTCTTAAATCACAGTGTCTTCCTCTATTGGCTGAGTGCAAGTGATCCTCTACCATAAACATCTGTCCTATGTCGGGTTAATGTACCTGGCTAAATTATCTGCCACAGTCAATTGTGAGTTCTTTTGATAAACAAACAAAAATCAAGGTTTTCCTTCACTGTTTATTCATTTGGTTTAATCCCTTGTATAAGTGATCCAATATACAGTAAGACCTGACTTTTGGATAAGTGTTTTCCAATCACAGGGTCCCCTTGCCTGTAAGAAGAATGTTTAAGTAAAGTTTGCTTTCTGGTGGAAAGCTTTCTTACATTCTTCATATTCATAATACATTGTCTGATGTTGAGAAGTATCATTCAGAAAAAAATTGTTAGACTGTTTGCTCTCAGAGGCTTTCTTCATAGTATGAATCTTCTGATGCCGCTTAAGGTTTGACTTATCATAGAAAGCTTTCCTACATTCCTTACATTCATAAGGCTTCTCACCTGTATGAGTTCGCTGATGTACAATGAGGTGTGAAGTACAGTAAAAAGCTTTCTGACATAATTGACATTCATAGCGTTTGTCACCTGTGTGAGTTCTCTGGTGTCGAGTCAGGCCTGACTTGCGGTAGAAGGTCTTCATACACTGCTTACATTCGTAAGGTTTTTCACCTGTATGAGTTCTCCAATGATGACTGAAACTTGACTTACAGATAAATGACTTCCTACATACTGTACATTCGTAAGGTTTCTCACCTGTGTGGGTTCTCTGATGTACAGTTAAATAGGACTTGGTGGAGAAGGCTTTCCCACATTCTGTACACTCATAGGGCTTCTCACCTGTATGAATTCTCTGATGCAGAGTAAGTTGGGGCTTTTGGCAAAAAGCTTTCCCACATTCCTTACATTCGTATGGCTTCTCACCTGTATGAATTCTCTGATGGTCAGTCAGCTCTGACTTACGATAGAAAGCTTTCCTGCATTCAAAGCATATATATGGTCTCTCGCCCGTGTGAACTCTCTGATGCTGAGTGAGGTGTGACTTTTGGCAGAAAGCTTTACTACATTCTGTACATTCATAGGGCTTTTCACCAGTGTGAGTGCTCTGATGTCTATTGAAGCTTGTTTTCCAATAAAAGCACTTGCCACATATTTTACATTCATAGGTTTTTTTCCCTCTGCGGATTTTCTGATGAAGACTCACTTCTGACTGCTGAGAAAACTCATATTCCTTCTGGATAAAGAGCTTTTCATGTTGTCCCTTATGTTTTGGAAGGTATGATTCAATAATAAAAGGGTTCTCAAAGTCACTACATTTGAAATGTTTCTCTCCCACGTGTATTGGTTCATTTTCAATAAGGTCAGACTTGCTGCAATTTCTCTCTGATACATTACATTCAAAAGATTCCACCCTTATCTGAGCCATCTCTTTGTCAATAAATGCTGTATCACCTAAGGATTTTGCATATTCATTGAACTTATGAGTAAGTAATACTGCTTTTGTGTTGAAGGATTTCCCTGGTATAAGATTGTGAAAGTAACTTTGTGAACTTTGAAACTTGTATAGACTAACATGCTCTGGATGTTTGACAGATTTTATAGTTCCATTAAGATCATCAGGTTCTTCTCCAACTTCTATCTCATCAGCATCAGTATGGAGATACACGTCCTTCCACAGAATAAACTTTCTAGGACTCATTCCTAGTGAGTTCTCATTCTTTATAGTCTGATTTGAAATACGGTTTGTGCTCACATTGCAGGTACTCCCTAGTCCAGCCGGCTCCTTCGATGGATCACTGTTGAGGGCAACTTGCCACACATGTCTTGCTTTGGTTTCTGGACTGGTCTTATTCAGGGTACTCGTTTTCTGGAAATCTAAAATGATAGTTAAGACATATTAATAAGTACAAACTGGACCATCCTAGGATAACACACACATACACACACCACACAAATTCTTAATCTATGCTTTATCCATCTATTTGCTTTTAGGTTTTTTTGTTTTGTTTTGTTTTGGTTTTTATTTTGTTTTTGGTTTTGGTTTTGGTTTTGGTTTTGGTTTTTTTCAAGACAGGGTTTCTCTGTATAGCTCTGGCTGTCCTGGAACACACTTTGTAGACCAGGCTGGCCTCGAACTCAGAAATCCGCCTGCCTCTGCCTCCCGAGTGCTGGGATTAAAGGCGTGCGCCACCACGCCTGGCTATCTATTTGCTTTTAAATCATTTTACCAAAAATGAAAAACCTAGGAAGTTGTTAGATTACTTACCAAAATGACATGAATTTTCCTTTACCTAACTCAATGTCATATGTGACTTCTAATTTTAATATATATTAATGGTACAAACTAATATGTATTGTGTTTTTATATATGTATACAATTGAATACTGTCTTGTTTTTGTATGTGTACACGATGTACACATATAATGCTCATATCTGCCTTTCTTGCCCAGACCTGTAGGTTCTTTTCCTCCTTCCACACACTCCCCTTCTACTTTTCTGAGTTTACTTCGTTCTAGGAAATTTACCTCCCTTACTTTTATGAGCCACTGGTCACTCAAAACTGTTCAAACACATACTTGTTTTTTTAATTTCTCTGGGTTTTAGCATTTACAGTTTTGATTTTAAATGATTAAAGAACCGGGTGTGGTGGTGCACGCCTTTAATCCCAGCACTTGGGAGGCAGAGGTGGGCGGATTTCTGAGTTCGAGGCCAGCCTGGTCTACAAAGTGAGTTCCAGGACAGCCAGGGCTACACAGAGAAACCCTGTCTCGAAAAACAAAAAAAAAAAACAAAAAAAAAAAACAAAAAAAAAGATTAAAGAAATTATTTTCAATGATTTTTGTTTATTAGAGCTAGCTTTACAACTTCAAATTTCATTTGTTTTTTTGACATTTGACATTTGACAAAGCTTAGATGTATATTTCACAGCCACTGGGACAGCATATACTAAGATGTCTCTTTAGTCTCATTGATGCACACTATTGTTTAACTATAAAGTTTCCCTGTTAAACCTTGTTCCTGAGTTAGCTGTTGATGATAATAAACTATTTTAGCTACTTAACTCCAGTATTTCACTCATGAAAGTGGATGTTGCCTCAGTAAGATTTCTTTGTTATATTGTTGGTGGTGTACATTATTCGCTCCAAGAATGCTAATGTTCTATCCAGAACTTATCTTCTTCTTCTTTTTTTTTTTAATGGAACCCCGAACACCAAAATTCAGTGCATAAGAATTTGGAATAATTTTATTTTAATGGATTGATTCCATTATAAATATTCAGTATATTTCTTTAACCTATCTAAATTAATCTGATATGGAGTTGGCTTACTGATGAGTACCTTTACAGTATTTGATTCAAAAAATATTATTCATATTTTAAATTCATAAGTACTTTGGCCAGTAAGAGGAGATGAACATACAGCAAGTGACATCTAGTTTTTCTTACAATTGGCCATCTGCTTTAAATTTAAGAAGACTTAAATTTAGGATTCTTATTGGAAGATACTAATTAAATCTTTATTGTAAAAGGTCTTCTAGTTTGTTAGATTAATAATGGTGAAAGCATGTCTATACCCTCTGTGATTTGTGATTATTTCTTGATTTCATGTCCACAGTATCTCAGTCTCAAAATGAGTTCCACCTCAAGTACCTCTCTCAGGTTGAATTCTGGGTATAGCCCTTCGAGGTAAGGGAGCAATCTACGTGGTTTCCCCTGCAATGCTAGTCTGTAGGAGTCACTTTCCGACAAGGGACACTCAACTGGATTTAGTCTTTTTAACAATTGTGAGTTTCTCTTCTATCCAGTTGTCCCTAGGGCTGCCTACATTCTCCAGACTTAGCCTGTGCTTACTGCTTTGGGTTTTCTCTGCACAGGGAGATAATTATAGGCTACTTAGTGCATGCGTGCATGCGCGCATGCATGTATAGTTCTGTGTGGGGGGGGGTCCGTGGGTGGGCACGCACAAACGTTTTATAGTTTTCTTCTCTTCTTTTTCGTTGCCCTAAAGCCTTGGGGTAGTTTGTCCTTTGCTACCTTCTATCTTTTTGTTCAGAGAACCATGAAGCACTCAATCATCTACTTTACTCTAGAACACTCTAACACTATTCTCTCAGATGTTGCCTGTAACTTAATACTAGCCTTGAGTGACTCATTCATAAATGTGTATCTCTGTTATTTATACCCATGACTAAGGCTTTGGTAGACAGCTATCTGCATATTATGTAGCAAACCTGAAAAATATTCATCACATAGTTTAATTACATAAGTAAAATAAATGCCTATCTACTTCCATACAACTCAGTTTATTAGATTTTCCTAAAATAAAACAATATATGTTCTTTCTCTAAGATCCATATAGGGAAATGGATTTATAGTAAATCAAAAAAATAACATATTGATGGTTTATATATATTGGCCAAGAGAGTGGCACTATTAGGAGGTGTGGCCTTGTTGGAATAGGTGTGTCACTGTGGGCTTGGGCGTAAGACCCTCCCTCATCCTAGCTGCCTTGAAGGCAATCTTCTACTAGCAGCCTTCAGATAAAGATGTAGAACTCTCAGCTCATCCAGTGCCATGCCTACCTAGAAGCTGCCATGTTCCCACCTTGATGATAAAGACTGAACCTCTGAACCTGTAAGCCAGCTCCAATTAAAGGTTGTCCTTACAATAGTTGTCTTGGTCATTGTGTCTGTTCGCAGCAGTAAAACCCTAAGTCAGACAGTGTATAAGACAGATGTCTTTTTTTTGTTGTTTTTGGTTTGGTTTGGTTTGGTTTTTCGAGACAGGGTTTCTCTGTAGCCCTGGCAGTCCTGGAACTCACTCTGTAGACCAGGCTGGCCTCAAACTCAGAAATCCGCCTGCCTCTGCCTCCCAGGTGCTGAGATTAAAGGTGTGCGCCACCACGCCCAGCTCTAGACAGATGTCTTAATCATGAGATTAGCAATCTTTAGAACTGGGACATGGGGATAAACTGTTACTGTATCTGATTAGTTCTCACCATCTTAATCCCTAACTGCTATGCACTGATGTACCTGGGATGCACTGGTGTGAGGCTTCTACAATCCATGACCCAGGTCTTTGCTCCAAATTGAAGATCAGCTCAGGTTTGGTCTTGCAGTGCCCTGTAAATGGAAACTATTAGACTTCTGAGCCAGGCAGAGAGAAGAAAGAATCTTCATTTGAGGAGACATCCCATGATGAGGACAATTAGTTTTGATAGGCAGTTTATATTCCATTTTCCACTTACCCAAGAACAGCAAGTTGCTGTAGTTCTCCAGCATCACATCCCTGTAGAGAGTTCTCTGACCTTCATTCAAGTCCTGCCATTCCTGCCAGGTGAATTCCACAGCTATATCCTCAAATGACACCAACCCCTGTAATGACACATATCCCCTGAGCTCATCGTTCTATGTGGATACCTGTCTTACATAACACAAAATTGGATCTGTATTCTGTATCATGGGAGAAAGTATTATGTTATCTACAATTGAATTTAATAATTAAAGAAAATCTAATTATCCAGTTTTCCTTAAAGATGCTGAACAATCCTTATTACTAGGAGTAAATGAATTAATAAAATTCTCCTCAGAAAAGAACCTAATATAGTCCAAAGACACAAGGACAAACATATTGTTGATGTATACAAAAAAGGCAATGTTCTATGTATAACAGGACAGTGATATAGAAAATAGAAAGCATATGCTACTTACAAAAGACAGAAATATCAAATGTTTTCATGGATGTGGTCTCATGAAAATGAAGTAACAGAAGTCCAATTATAACAGCACAAAGCTAGGCTAACAGAATTATGCAGAATACTGTGTCTAAGTATGCTCATGTAACGAGTATTAATATCAGTAAATCTTCAAATCATTTATTATCCAGTAATTTTGTATTAAGTAATTATAACAATTTAATTTCAAGGAAATGTTAATAGTCGATTATATACATAAGTAACTGTCAAAGGCTGGAAAGATGGCCTATCAGTTAAGAACACTGACTGTTCTTCCAAGGAATCCAGATTTGATTCCCTGCACCTACATGGTAGGTCACAACCATCTAGAATTCCAATTCAGAAGATCTATTGGTGTTCAAGGGCCCCATGCACAGTCATGTTACATAGACATGTGAGTAAGACATTCAAACAACCATATACATAAAATTTTTAAAAATTAACCTGCTTTTAAAAATAACTGCAGTTACAGCCAATCCTGTATTGTCTGACTAAACAAAAATAACTGCTACTGTTAGCACCCACATAAAAGTAACTACTACCTATTTCCTAACTCAAGAGTCTAAAAGGAGGCGTGCAGTATGTAAATTAACATGAACCAAGGTAACGCTTGACCATCTACATCATTAACTCTGACCTCTGACTTAGAGACGGGTGATAGTTATAAGAGGAGCTCCAACTCTTCTCAAAGATGTATAGACAACTAGAGAGATATTCCCTTCAGTGGTGTAACTGCTTAAGAGTTACCAATGCTCCTATTAAGGAACCCTAACTAAAGCTCACTGACCGGAACTTGAATAGAATAGTTTCTTTCACCTATTCGCTGGTGTGTTATCTGGGGGAATAGAATTTAATACCTCCCTAAGAAATACTCACAAAACTGCAGAGTTAACATGCTCAATCGCAGAAGTATTTATCACTCTACAATGGGAACTTGCAAATCCAATGAAACAGAAACAAGGAAGACTATCATCTTCATGTACCTAACATATACCTAAAATCCAAAGAGAATTCCCTGGACATTATTCCAAATAGGATGATTGAATGTTTATTCTACACTCTAGGCGACAAAAAGGCTGAGACTGTAGGTCAGTGATAGCTTTTCTAGCACATGAAGCCCTGGTTTCAATACCCAGTAAAGCAAATAAATAATAACACAGCAAACTGTTTAAATTTGCTTCTGATCAAAAACAACTTTAAGAGAAAAAAATTTTATTACACCTTTCAGCTTAGATATTGACCATCATCAAGGGGTACTATGTCAAGAACTCAAATAGAAACCAGTAGGCAGGAACAGAAGCGGAAACAACAGAGAAATGCTACTTACTGGTCCTCTCCCTCTAGCTTAGTCAATTGTCTTTCTTATACAGCCCAGGCCAACTTGCCTACAGTGAACTGGGACTCCTACATCAATCAGCAACCAATAAAATTCTTGACAGATATGACCACATGTCAGTCTAATAGAGGCAATTGCTCAATTGAAGTTGCCTCTTCCCAGTAATGTCAAGTTGACAAGCAAGATGAGCCATCACTGAAAATGTTCACACAGAAGACTATGTCCAGACAATAACAAATAAAGTCTCCCTTCTTGACATCCAGATGACAGCCTAATCAGAGTGTCTTTAAGAACAAGTTAATGCTCCCTTCCTCTTATTTTCATGTCTTCAATTCCTAGACTCAAATTGTAGCTGTGGGCATGACAGATAAACGCTCTTACACTGTGCTAGCACCCAGCTTTCCCTTCTCTTTTGGTTGAGGAAGTTCAACGGTACTGTGTTAGCACCCCACACGTATTTCCTTATTTAATACGAATTACTTGCTAGAAACCCTATCTTCACATACAGTTGGCATGTAGATTTGGATATAGGCTTCAACAGAGAAGTCATGGGGAAAGGTCAACAATTCAACTACAATAGCTCTGATTTGCCATGGCTTTATCAGAGTAAAATACTGAAGAATCACAACATTCACATGACCCAACCTGGAGTCTCCCTTTGCTATCTGAGCTCCCTCTGCACTGTGAATGCAAGTGATGTAGAGTCTTCTAAGCAGAAGTTCGGGGTATCAGCCACACGTTCACATTCTCCCTCTGTCATGAGGTTTGAGAATGTACTACACAGAGGGGGAAGAAAGGCTTTTTCTCTGGTACTCTGAGTCAGAGAAGTAAATGCTCTATGCTCTTGATGGCAGATTAGTATGAGAAAAAAAATTGCTTCTGATCTTATTGGAAAATTAATCATCACAATGAAAATCATCGGAAATAACAGACAGTGTAAGGATGTTGTTATACACTCTCCTAAATGCTAATTAAAACTCAACAAACATTACCAATAAGAATGGCACTTAAGCCCTACTAAGCAGTGTTACAACATAAGTGTTGCATAGCATGTCCTGTGCTTACCATAGGGACTTAAAACAAAAATGACAGCAGTGTATCTCAGGTACTGGCCATTACAGTTAACAAAATTATCCACAGTTATGACTAGACAGTGTAAGCGTGCCAGTGTATAACGAATAAAGAGGAGCATGGAGCCAGTAGACATCTGAGGACATGCAGTACTAAAACCTAGCTGTGTTTCCATCTTTTATGCTTTAAAATAATTAAAAGTTGCCACCTCTAGTTCAAGGGGAAAAAAAAAAAGTTCAGTGAACTAGGAATGTAGCTCATTTCCATAGCAGTGAGCTAAGATGTGTAAAGTTCCAAGTTTGACACAATTTTTTAAATCCTACAATGAAAAAGATATCAAGTAAGAAAGAAGATTCAAACTGATTGAAAATGGGAACTTCTTGGGTCAGGCTGAGGAACAGAAGCTGTCCACAGGTGACCCAAGAGTGAGAAGATCACGGCAACAAAAGACAGACTTTATTCTGAATAGAGGAGAAGAATCCTGGGAAAAGAGGAGACTTCAACTTGACAATGCAGTGAGACAGACAGGGCAGTGAGAAGCCGAAGATGGCCAGTGGCCTCACCTCAAGCAACACAGAGTGGAAGGAGGCCAAAGACCAAAAGCACACCAACAAGCAGGCCATGTAGCCTCAGGGAAAAGAGGCTGACAGTGGCCACCTCCACAAGAGGGGACCCAGTGCAATCCATCATGGATAGGGGAGGGTCTCATAAGGCTCCACCATTCCTTAAGAAGCATGGGCAGTATGTAAGTGTTTAATATTCCTTAGTATTGCCTCTGATTAAACCATCCTTGCAGTCAACAATCCCCTAGCCACACTCATGCTAGCAACCCTACTTAAATGCAGTGGGCCACTAAAAAAAATAAAATAAAAAATAATTTAAAAATAAACAAACAAACAAACAAACAAACAAGAAAGAGAAGGCCTTGTTGGGAAGGAATATTCAGTGGGGAGGGAAGATGACAAAAGGACAACAGAGTGTCAATCAAAGTATACTACGTATATGGATGAAATCGTAAAATAAGTTTTTAGAGTTGTATCATTTGTGTTAAATGTTAAACTCATGATACTTTCTTTTAATCATTTGGAACAGAACACAATTTACCCTGTGCCCACTGCTGGCCCAACCTGCTGCCCTACAGTCAGTAGGGAATAAAGACACAAAGAGCTCCAACAGGAGTTGAAGTCACCTTGCAGGAATGAGACAGGCCACCCGGGTCCCAATTACCAGCCCATCACCCACCCCACAGAGAGAGGGGACCTGGGGCCCAGTGACTCAGTACAGGGTTCTGACCTGTCGACTCCAGAGCCACAAATGATTCCCACCAATTATAGACCCTGATTCAAAACCCTGACCCACACACTCACCATTTCTGGCTTCCAGGACATGGAGCGTCCTCCCTATGGAACTCCCCGCACCAGCACGTCACAGGGCAACAGAGTCTACAGCACAGCCACCTAGACCTCCAGAGTAGAGGAGACTGAGCCTAGGGACGCATCCCAAGATGGCGAGCTTCAGAGTAAAAGGCCCTAGCAAGACTGGGAAAACTTGCCCCCTATTGTTCATCTGCCTGATTCCTCAACCCAGTGCCTTCAACTGTACAGGAGGGGCTGCCTTTGGGGCCCTAAGTAACAGCAGAGTCACCAACCCATGAATTAATGAAGCCAGCCTAACAGGTACTGTGAGTTGAACACCAATCCTACGTATACATGTCTATATTTTTTTCCATGTGATTCATCTTTCAGTTAGAGGAAATCACTACCTATAAAGTACCTACTGTTTTGCCAATATTAGCAAAGAGTCATTAAAGTTTGGAATCCTGTCTATCATAGGGGGTGATAATTACCTACACTAGGTAACAAGCCCCCTTCAAATGTTTTTAAATACAATATGATTGGGCTGCTCAGTAATTTAGGCTAGGATCAGATGGGCTCTTTTTGGTACGTGCACTTACCTGATGGTCGGAGAGGCAGATGAGCTTCAGAGGGTCACCTGACTGTCAACTGGAGCATCTTGATTCTCCTCCTCCAGTGGCCTACTGGTCCTCCATTCAGATAACAGGGATCTGAAAGAAAGGTGAATGCACTCCAGGACCTCTGCAGTGCAGGCGCCAGACCAACACACTTTCCCATTGACAGCCTCACAAGCAACGCGTCAAATACTCGGGATCCAAGGTTTAGGAAACAAAGCTGCCTTTCAATGGGACTGTCCTGGTTAGGGACAAAGAACTACTGGCAAAGTTGCTGACATTTCAAAGCTTGCTATCATTAAGCCTCTGCTTGTAGATGAAGTTTCTGTACCTGTTCCAAGTCCAGGAACTTCTCCCAACAAGTATTAAGCAGCTGACCTGACTAATTAGACTCTGGGTTATATGAATAAAGGGGACATAAAAGTAGGAGAAGGGCCTATTGGAGATGCCTAAGGGGAGCAGGGGTAACTTGATTAAGACACACTGTACGAAACTGTTAGAGAATCAATAAAAATTACCGCTGTTTGTACTGTGCTAAAGGTGTGTAACCTTTAATGGCTAAGCCATCTCTCCAGTTCTTAAAAATAAAAAAAATTTAAAAAAATGTTAAACCTTGGATCCAGGACTTGAATCAGTGCAACCTGACAACCAAAGGCAAGGGTCACCACTAAACAATGTGACTCCGAGCACTGAGCTTGTCCTTCTCAGTCCTCGATAAAGAACACTTATTCTAACAGCAGAACCCAAGAAATCAAGGAGCAGCAGTCTGTTTCTGATTTCTCATCTCAGGATACCAATTGTTATTTTCTTCACTTTTAGTACTTATAGGTCACTTATGATTTCTGTAGATAAATACAAATCGCTGTGCCTGGAACATCTTACTGTGAAAGTGACCCGAAGACATGATTCTAGAAAGCATTTCCTCTTGTTGGAATCTGGAGAAAGATACAGCTAAGTACGCATCCTGAATCTGTTCTTTCCCTTTCACTCAGCAAAGCTCTTCTCAAACTCTTGACACTGATCCTGCAGTGCAACAAATACATGTAGCACATTGGAAATGTTTCTAGAACCCTGAACTCCCATTCCTAACCCCCAGAAAGACTTAAAATCTCCAAAATTCAAGTTGCAATGAGCCAATGAAATATGAATTGCTATACTGGCCCACTTAGAAATGAATACTCTTTAATGTTCTTCAGGTATATGCAACGTGAGGGCAGGGCCAAACCTGTGACTTTTTAAACCATCATCTTTTGTTGACTTATCTGTAAGTCAGTCTTAGGTAATATAAAAATCTTAGGGCTCGAAAATTGGCTCAGTATTTAAGAATACTTAATGGTCTTCCAGAGGACCCAAGTTTAGTTCCCAGATGGCTCACAACAACTTGTTATAGCAGCTGCAGGGCAGTGCCCTCTTCTGGCCTCCAAGCTACTGCATGCTAATGGCAAACAATCACACAGATAAACATATTTACATATAAATAAAATAATCTACTACTAAGTTGTGGTGTTTCAGTCTTACCTATGTTTTCTAAATAATATCATTTGCTCAGCGGCAATGAGTTTGTTCTTGACGGAACTGAATTCCAGACGTGGCCTACTGTGCTCTACCCCAAAGAGTGAGCACATAAATAACTTAAAATACAATTGAACTTTTGAGGCCATGTGTAAACATGACCAGCATTAAAACAAAACTAAATTGTTATTCTCAGATACTTTGGTATGCAAATAGTTAACAAGTATTACATTTTGTTGCTATATGGTACTATGCATACTGAAACACATTAACAGAGCATTCATGTAAAACTCAATGACTTTTTGCACAATGTTCAGAAGTCAGATGATTTCTGTTTTCCTTTCTGTTTTCGTAATATGTTTGTGATGTGTTCACAAACAGAAAAAAAAAATTAAAGTTCTTGAGAGAGTACTTTTCTTTAGTACTCTAGAAATTGTAAAAAAAAAAAAAAAAAAAAAAAAACTACATTATACAATACTGCATATCTTAAAATGTACAAGTAACAGCATAATGGAAACTGGAAGCTGGTGTTTGAGAAAACGGGCAAGGGGGGACGCTTACAAAGAATGAGGAGGGGCGGGGCTGGCATTCAGGATTCTGGGTTTGAGACTGGATGCCCAAACGTCTATAAAAATTAGAGGAAGCCAGCAGGTTCACAAGAAGGAAGGAGAAACCGCGCATCCGTAAGCATCCGGTGGGCCACACTCACTCTCGTGGAAAAGGCCTAACAGAAAGAACCCAACACAACACCGGCTGCGGGAACCGAGCAGCCTTCCCAGAGTGGCCCAGAGCCGGCTGAAGTCACCGCACCCGGAGGGACAGGACGCCCGGGCTCGAGCAGTCCCACCGCCCCGGCATCCAGCGCGAACGAACGCCCGCGAGGCCTGCCTGCAGACCCCGATCCGCGCCATCACCTCCGCGCACCACACGCACACTCACCAAGTCCACTTCTGGGGGACGCTGGTGTCCTCCCACCATCGTCCAGCACCCACGGCGTCACCGCGCCAACAAAGCTGCGCAGGAGCCTCCCGGGCAGGAACACCGAGCCCAAGATGGCGGCTCCCAGACAAAGGACCGGTGACAGCCAAAGCCCGCCCCCCGCCCTCCCTCTGTGTGTCTGATTGGACACTCCTCAACTCAGTGCCTCCGATTGGACAGGGCTCCGGGTCCTGCCCCCTGAGTGACAATAGATGGCGCCAACGCACAGCTGTAGGAGCTCAGAATGACAGGTTCTTGGCTGCAGTTAATTTTAAGACAGAGGGTTTCTTGTGAAACTCTACATATTCCTTATATTCTTATACCTAAAATCACATAAACTTGTGGCGTGATTTTACACACACACACACAAAGCTTGCTATGTACAGTGCCTGCCTCCATGATTTACAGCGAGTAGGCTAGGTCACATGGTTTGCTCAAAAGAATGGGATCTGGGTTCTACTTCAGGCTTACCTAGAGCCTTTCTTTTCTGGTACAGCTGTGACGGTCTGGACTTTCCAAAATGTACTAGGAAAAAATTCAAGGCATATACTGTCTTAAGTGTGTGACATTTTGTGATGAAAATAATGAAGTTTTTTTTTTCCTTTGAGTGATACTGGAGTATATGGTTTTTCTCTTTTAAATTCTTTTAAATATATTTACATCTTTTCTTTCTTTCCTTTTCTCTCTCCAACTCTTACCATGTCTTCTTCCTCCAAACCCTTTCATATCCCCTCCCTCTCTCCATCCCAAATTCATGGTCTCTTCTATATTAACCTGATGAGTTATTTTGCCATTTCCTTTATGTTTATAATTTCAGGGCTGGTCACTTGATTTTGAACAATAAAGGTGCACACCATGACCAAGACAATTCTTATAAAAGAAAGCACTTAACTGGGGGGGGGGGATAGGAGGGGTTGCTTACAGTTTCAGAGGTTAGTCTATTGTTATTGTTATCACAATTGTGGGGAGCATGGTGAAATACATGGTGCTGAAGTGGTAGCTGAGAGCTACATCCTGATCCACAGGTGGAAAGGAAGAGAAAGAGCCTGGACCTGGTATCTCTTTGCAGAAATAAAACAGTGACTAAGAATTGTTACCAAGAAGCAAGGTACTGTGACAGGAGATGCAAGGTGTTGTGACAGGAGAAGCAAGGTACTGTGACAGGAGAAGCAAGGTGTTGTGACAGGAGAAGCAAGGTGTTGTGACAGGAGAAGCAAGGTGTTGTGACAGGAGAAGCAAGTTGTTGTGACAAGCCTGGCCTTGCTGCTGGTTGGACCTCGCTGTTTATGGACTTTGCTCATTGTGGACTTTGGACTAAAAACCAAAGTAGCTGAATGCTTTAAGTGAGCATAATGGGCCTCCCTAGTATGAGCAAGGACGGTAGTACTGAGATCAATTAGGAACCAGCTCAAATTTCAGAGGGGAAAACTGTTAGTAAGTAGCCTATACACCATCTTTGTAATATTTCTGCAAAAGGTATAATTGCTTTTTGCTTTTGTCCTAAAAATCTACCTGAGGCTAATTCAAGAGTTTTGGATTGATGGTTCTGGTGACGTACCGTGTGGTTAAATGACTCTTATGCAGTTCTATAATGGAAGGGAGAAAGCAGGACAAAAGGAAATGCACAATGGGCAGCCCTTCCCCATCAATCAGTAACTTTTGAAAAATGTCTTACAAGCTTGCTTTGCCTACAGTCTGATCTTTTGAGGACTTTTTTTTTCAGTTGAGGGTCTGTTGCCTCACATGAATTTAGATTACATCGTTAGTATAAAATTAGTCAGGGTAGGGCAGTAAACATTGGAACGCTGAGACAGGATAGAAAGACAAGAAACTTATGGGGAAATTGGATTGCCTCTCCACAATGGAGGTAAGAAGGATTATATCTGGAGTCCAGGAGATCCTTTAGGGAATATCTTAGCACTGCCATGTCCTGTGATCAAAGTCAATGGAAAACTACAACAACCTAATCCTGGCAGGATAATGAAGGGCACAGACCCATCAGGAATGAAGATATGGTTCACTCCTCTAGGAAAAGAGCCAAGACCAACTAAGGTGCTTGCAGCACCTTTTCCCCAAAAAGTCTGATTATTTCCTTTCCTCTAGTGTACAGTTACCCTTGTAAAAGGCCATTGGTCCCTCTGAGGAAGAACTGGAGAAAGGCTAACAATAAAATCTGTAGGTGTCTTACCAAGGTCCTACCTCAGGAAAACCTGACCACCCCTTCATTCAAGAAGTTCTTGGCCTGAAAATTGGCTCAAGTTTAGAAATTGATTCACTGGCTGAGATTGCCTTCTGCCATGACCCAATGTAGACTTTCTTTCATTTGTTTGAAAATGTTTCTATGTATACAGATCAAACAGAAACACAGTAGGCTTCTTATCTATTTCATGCCTGGAAACACCATAATTAGCCAGTACCATGCCATTATAAAGTTCACCTCGCCTGTGCTGACCATTACAGGCTAGGTCATTATAAACATTTTTTTGTCTACACTACCCATTGTAACAACTATGATCACCTTGCATCTGTCAATTCCATGTTGCCATCTGGCTCTGTTACTTCAGGTTCCGATTAAACCCATTGCATTTAATTCATCCAGTTGAGCAGCAGCATCTCCAACTCTAAGGTCTGGCACAAGGGAAAGGGCAACAACAAAACCTCAAATGTGCTGGTGCCCCTCTCACCTTTTGTGCCTTATGGAATTCATGAAGGGCAACCCTTGTCTTCTAGGCCCTCTGACAGTGGGGGATTAGGTTTTGCACAACGTATTCACTCTATCATTGCAATTTCCCTGAGCCTTAAGACCCTTCATCAACACTAAGCCAAGGAATATCAGGCATCTCCAACTCGTTTTCCGTAGGTCATCTTTTGATAAATACTTTAGCCAACTACTCACACTTCTGACATGCTTATTAACTGTGCAAGCTTCCATATTAAACCTAGAATCTCCACTAGTGGGCCTATATTAATAAAACCAGCCTGATCTAGTTTTCTGTTCCTTCCACCCTTATCCCACACCCTTAAAGTCCATTCCAACACATATTCCCCAGACTTCTGTTTGAATGACTTAGCAAACTCATAAAGCTCCTTTGTAGTGTAGCATACTTCCTCGAGGACTATACTTTTTACCTCCCCTGTAGGGGCCTGCTTTGCCTTGAGTATGCTTACAGGTCTAGAGGCAACTATTGGTGGGCCTTGAGTATTGTCATGACATCAGTATTGTCTTGCCTGGCATTTTCTTTAGAGAAAAATCACTGCTGGTTTACCAAACAATGAAGGGCGTGTATCCAACCTTAAGTAAATGTAATATAAATTACATAAGCAAACTGTCATGTGCTATTTCAAGTGTTTTAAAAGCAGACTCGGGGAGTGAAAAGGCCCTCCTTCCTTTATCTCCTCCCCAAACTCCCTGCCCTGAGCCAGGCTGACTTGCTAGCTCTGTAACAGGGAGAGCAAAAAAGGCAAAACAAAGCAAAACAAAAACAAGCATGCTAGACTACTGATCACAGTGCGTCAATAGCAACAGCTGAAAGATAAACCACTTCCTACAAGCATTACTATTGCTCATACTGTGGTAAAAATCCCTGCATTAGGAAGGAGAAGCCAGGGCTCATTCATGGTGGAAAAGATTATAATCAGGAACCCCAGGTGACTACCTCGATGCCCCCTGATCAACTTCTGCTGCATGATTGTAAATACTACCAATTTCTCATTTTGTTACTTTGGTGCCTATGTGTGTGTGTGTGTGTGTGTGTGTGTGTGTGTGTGTGTGTGTGTTATGTGTGTACATATATGTGTTTGTGTAAGTGTATGCAGACATGTACATGAAGGTGCCCTGAAGGCCAGAAGAAAGCATATGATCCCTTGGAACTGAAGTTACAGATGTTTTTTGAATCACCTGATATGGGTACTGGATCTGAACTCTGGTCCTCAGGACTGAACTTTAAGTGTTCTTAAGCCATTTCTCCAGCCTGTTTGCTCTCTTAGTCAGGTTTCTCCAGTTGTCCTTGCTGGGTATGGTAAACTCTGGTTTTAATGTTTTGCTATCTATCTGCTGCTTCTGTCTATCAACTACATGCAATTTATCCTTTTCCCTTTTTGCTTGCTATATAATCCGTGAACACATTTATTCCAAACCACTGATCATTCTCTAGACTACAGAGAAAAGCAGGTTACCAGGACTTAATGATATACTGCTTACAAGTTACTAGACTAACAAAAGGTGCCTAATAGATACTGATCTCCATTTCCTTTTATTAGATGTCGCCGAGTTTACAAAAATATGTGTAGAACATCCCTTCTACTTCCTGAGACCAGGAAAGTCATAGCTCTCAAAAGGATTTTGTAGCTGTTCTGAACTGAGGCGAGCTAGAATCTAAATACACTTGAAGATCTTGTTCCTATAGCACATAAAAGTCATCAAGTTTTCACTGGACAGATTATAAAGATATTTTAGGTGCAATGGGGTCATTACAATCAACATCACATGTATTCTTTTATTTTAAGACAGGGTTTAGATATGCATCCCAAGCTGCCATAAAACTCATCCTGTAGCCAAGCTGAACTTGAGATTGCAATTTCCCTGACTCTGCCTTTCAAGTGCTCAGGAGTACATACAGGCACGCGCCACCAAGGTTGACTTTGCCTGCAATTTTTAATCTGAATACAAGAAAACTTTACAAGTCTCTTTCCATTTTGAAGGCAAAGCTAATGAGAGCAGATTTCAGAAATTTTAGGATGATTTTGAAAACGGACATCTTCCCATTTGTATATTTGACTAAATACATATACACATATTTAACTCATAGTCACATATGACTTTATGTATAGAATTAAATGCAATTGCGAGCTGTGGTCCGGAGAGGACTTTAGCAGGCTAAAAGCAACGTGTACGGACCTGAAGGCATAAGGTTTTAACAGAGGCTGAAGTCTTTGTACATATACGCAACAGGACTCATGGCTACCCCATAGCTGGAGAAGACCGAGGGTCAGGCCTCCTACAGAAGTCCAAACATGGAGACTTGACAGGAGCCAGAGTCCTCAACAGCTGCAGCTAAGAACCTGTTATCCTGGGCTCCTTCAGCTGTGTGCAGGAGCCAACTACTGACTCTCAGAGGACAGAACCTGAAACTCTGTCCAATCGGAGGCCCTGGCCTCAAGGCGTACCCAATCAGACACACAAACGGAGGGTGGGGGCGGGCTTTGGCTGTCGCCCAGCCTTTGTCTGGGACCCTCCATATTGGAATCCCTGTACGCTGCTAGGGACGCTGTGGCTCAGCTTCGGTGGCGCGGTGACGCTGTGGGTGCTGGGCGATGGTAAGAAGACGCCAGCGTCCCCCAGAAGTGGACATGGTGAGTGTACGTGTGGCGCCCGGAGTGCACGGTGCGCGTGCGGGAAGCGCTGTGGCAGAGCAGGGTCTGCGCTGAGGCCTCGTGGGCAGCTGATCTGGATCCCCTGGGCTGTGGGGTTGCTGGAGCCTGGGCGTCCTGTCCTTCTACCTGCGGGTTCTGGCGCCTTCCCTGAGCAGCTCTGCTCTGCTGCCTGTTTGCTCCGGATCATGCGTGGCGAGGACTTGGTGGATCATCAGGGGAGAGTCCCTGAATGTGACGGTCATTCACGAAAGGAACTGTGTTCCCTAGAATCCCCAGTCCCTTCGTTCTCTCCATGGCCCACCTAGCCCGAACTTCACAAATGAATGGGAAGCAGGATCGCAAATCCAGAACCTAGGCCAGCTCCACTCCAGTCTGACTACCTGTTCTTCCCCATCCCCGCCCATGCTCCCAACAGGAAAATTTCCCCTTTCACCCTTTTTGTATGGTCCTGGGCTTACTACAGGTACTCCGCAGAGCAGTTGTACTGGAAGCCTCCCATTTGTTCCAAATGATATATTTTCCTTATGATACATCTCAAACACAGTATTTAAAAACAAAGTTTTGTTTTCCTCCAGGTACCAGAAAAATTGATTTTTTTAAGTGTGTGTCTGTGTGTGTGTGTGTCTCTGTGTGTGTCTCTGTGTGTGTCTCTGAATGCACCAAATGAGGGCAGTGCCAGAGAAGGGCGCGTGATTGATTCCCCTGAAGTGAGGTTACAGCAGGCTGTGAGTTTCCCGATGTGGATACTGGGAACCCAGCCCCGGGTCCTCTGGAAGAGCAGCAACTGCTCTTAACTGCTGAGCCATCTCTCTACTCCTGAAGATGCCTGGGTGTGAACATTCCAGGATGTAAAGCAGAGAAGAACCCCTTGAGTCCTTGTTTTAAAAAGACTGTCTTCTGTTCCCCCCCCCCCCACACACACACACACACTCACACTCCAGGCCAGGACAACTTATGAGAATACCTTTGTCTGCTTTCCCCATGGGAACTGTGAGACGTCCTCATCCCCACCTCCATGTCTTTTCCAGGTTTCTGAAATGCCTGAACCCAAATGCTTATAACCGTCCCGTCTCTGGTCTCTTGGAGTGTTTAGCAACACTGAGTAGACCTGAAATGTGGGGTGAACTGTGGAAGAGTGTGAAGGAAGTGCCAAGGCCCCATAAGGCCCCATAACTGCTACTCGGTGTGTGTGTGTGTGTGTGTGTGTGTGTGTGTGTGTGTTTTCTATTACCTAGTAATAAATTTCTAATTAATTAGTAATTCTATTTTTATCTGTTATACTGATATGTCTGTTGCTCTTAACGATACAATCCTTTGATCCATGTACATCCATGTACATGTACATCCATCAATAGATGATATTTGTAGCACTGGGACCCTTGGACAATTTTATCACAGTATTTGAATTACAAACTGCATGCCAGTGTCGTGTAATAATAGCTGATCTTACTGATCTTATTCTAGGGTCCTCATCTAAGAGGATTTTTGAGGTGTGGGGGTGCATGCAGCCTCTCAGGAGAGCACCCTGATGCCCTGCTGCCAGAGGAAAGTCCTGGTATACTGTCATCTAAAAGGAACTCTGTTGTTCCATTGTTTTGATAGTATTTATTCTGTGTTGAAGCTACAGGAGATCTGCTGTTTGGAATAGCCAGTCCCTGGTGGGATTCAAGTAGCCACTGGGGGAGCATTCAAAGCCTTTTCGGGGTTCACACGGGTCTGTGACCTTTAACTCTTTTCTTCATTAATGCTGGGAGTTGAGCACCAACCGAGTGCTTTTGTGCCTGCCTAACATTTAGTTAGGGCTGGCTTACAGTTTCACAGATCCATTATCATCATGGTAGAAAGCATGGAAGCATGCAGGCGGACTTGGTGTTAAAGGAGCTGAAAGTACTACATCTTAATCCATAGGTAGCAGAAAGGGACTACTTCCAACTGGGCAGAGCTTGAGCATAGGAGACCTCAAAGCCCGCCCCCAATAAAGCCTCACCTCCTCCAATAAGGCCACACTTCCTAATAGTGCCACTCCATATGGCCAAGCATTCAAACATGTGCATCTAAATGGGCTAAACCTAAGTTGGGCTTTGCTGGGATTCAAGGCTATTTGCATAGGCCCAGTCTTTTCTGCTTCCAGAGTTCAGAAGGTTAGGATTAATTAATTAAAATGAAATACATTAAAACTGAGACCCTTATTGCATATTAAAACTCATTCCAGGAGAGACTGATGGACTTTGTTGGGGTGAGCTGGAGGAGGGGAGGGAGCTTAGGAAGTGCTGAGCATCCATTCTGGATGCCAAAGCTTTACTCTTTTATTATGGCTCTTTTTTCTCATTTCTAAATGTGTTCTACATGTTTTATAGTTACTGAGCATGTACATACTTACTGTATAAAACAGCTTTTCCAATCTCTTGCCTAATTTTCTTCCTAGGTCTCTATCTTTTCCTTCCTTATTAAAAGTGATGAGATGTATGTAAGACAATTGTTTCCTCCCATGGGGCCACTTCATCTTTTTTACCCTTCGTTTTATTTGATGAATACAATTAATTCAGTGTAGTTTAAATTATAGATATGTTTTTTTTCTTTTTAAAACAGATTTGTGTACAATTAAAGATCGCACTCCATTTCCTATAGCACCTTTTGAATGTCTTAGTGTGTTTTTAGATTTATATACTTAATATCTATGGAAATGATTTCTTACATGTATGAGGGAGGCTTATGCAGATATTTGTAGCCATACTGTTCCTCTGCTCTTCCCGTAGTTTTCATAGGAAAAGGAGTATTTCTCTATTGCTGTGCAATTTCTATCATCTATGATCTAAGACGTGAATTTCCTGAAGGACTCTGTCTTCATAGCCACAGTTCTATTAATCTTATTGCCAAGTTTATAAGATATAGCTTTATAATATATAGAAGCATGTGACACATCAAGATGGGACGTTAACGGTAGGTTCATATATGACAATGGCTCTAACATATAACTGAGGTTTGTATAAGTTTACTCCATAATGCTAACAGATAATGTCAGCATCGTTTCTCATCGGGCATCTCCACTATGATATGAGATATGAATTCAAATATATAATACAAATTAACATTGAACTCTGCCATGTTGAAGTTACCTAGAATTTCTGGCATGCTGACATTCTCTGTAATATGTTCCTTTTCGATACCCCTTAACTTGTTTCTTTACTTTTGGATTTTTTTTTTTAGTTCTCCCTCCAGCCTTTTTTGAAAATTGCATTTATTTACTTATTTTTGTGTGTATGAGTGAATGAATGAGAGAGGCAAATTATATGGATTTCAGAAGAAAAATTTCAGAAGTCACTTTCTCCTTCCACGATGTGGGTCTTGGAAATCAAACTGAGGTCAAAAGCCCTTTGTCTCTACCAAAGAAGCCATCTTGTCAGCCCCATCTTTTTTTTTTTTTTTTTAAAGCAATTTTTTTTTCATTATTGAGATCAGAGATTAGGCAATGAATTCTTAGTCTCTTTGTTGTTTTACCTAATATTGCTTATCTCTAATGAAGATTGTGTGCTTCTTTTTTTTTTTTTTTTTTTTTTTTTTTTTTTTTTTTTTGGTTTTTCGAGACAGGGTTTCTCTTTATAGCCCTGGCTGTCCTGGAACTCACTCTGTAGACCAGGCTGACCTTGAACTCGGAAATCCGCCTGCCTCTGCCTCCCAAGTGCTGGGATTAAAGGCGTGCGCCCGGTGTGTGCTTCATTTTTAACACTAGGATTGGATGTATTTTCTCTCTTTTTAAGTTTATTGGCTTATAATTGACACGATTTATATATTTTTTTGTTTCCTGGCATACTTATATTCATAACCCCAGTACTGTATCTAGCAGAATTAGCATACTCATGACCCATTGTGTTTTATAGTGTCTTTATACAAGCCCTCCTTTTCATGTTTCCATACATCATATTTTACGTAATAAAGATTTCTTTGAACAAAAAAAAAAAATGTGGCAAACATCAAAATTATAAAGCTTAGAGAAGGACCACAAGGAACACATAATTACTACCACCTGTGTTTTGTTTTGTTTTGTTTTTAAAAATGATGCCTTTTGTAGCAGGTAAAATGTTTAGAATGGGTTAATTTAGCAGACCACCGGCTCCCACCACCCCAAAGCTAACTACAGATACTTATGCTAGAAGGTTGCTCACTTTGCCTTAACCCATTATGTTGATTTACATGAGGAATGTCACCCACAGGCTGATGTATTTGAACATTTGGTCCCCAGTTGGTTATGCTAGTTTGAACTTCTACAAGGTAGAGCCTTGCTGGAGGAAGTACGTCCCTGGGCAGGCTTTGAGGATTTATAGGTTTGCCTCACTTCCTTTTCTCCCTCTGTTTCCTGTGCATGGATAAAAATGTGATCAGCTAGTTTTCTGTTTCTGCCGCTGTATCATGCCTTCCTTGTTATGATGAATTCTCATTCCTCTTAAACCATAAGCCAAAATAAACTCTCCCTTCAGTTGCTTTTGGTCATATTTTATCATAGCAGCAGAGAAGTAACTCATACAGCCACTTGCCTGATAGCTACTCCACTGTGTTTAGTAATGCCTTCATTATATTGTTTCGTGACCATCAAAGTTCATGTGACCACGTCCACCTAAATCCATGTTGCTAAGCCACAGCCACTATATTTTGAATCGGAATAAAGGACTTTTTATTCTCTTTAAGGTGTGAACAGTCCTGTGCACTAAGCCCACATATTACCTGATTGTCCCTGCTCCTTTTGTCACTCCAGAGTTTGGGGAATTGTGGGCATGTGGACACTGACATGTCTGAAGAGGGCCCAAGTCCCAAGACACCATTCAGAAAAGAACCTAGGTCCTAGAACCACATCACAAATGGGCAGAAGCCAGGGGATAAGTGGACGGCTGTGAAATTGGGCTCTAGACAAGTGGAGGTCCAGATGATACGTGCTAGTTATGCAGATTTCAGTGGATTATACATCTACCCTTCTGGACTTCTGGCCCAAATTCACCATGTGCTGCTTTTAGGTTTCTTGGTATTGTCCCTATGATGGCCATATAGGTTACAGTGGGGCACATGATAGTGCACAGCCAATGAACTTTGTAAGAGCCATAGCGTGTATCTCTCACAACTATAACACAATCACACATGTTCATATACTTTATCCCAATAGCCTTTCTTACCCACACACCTTTTCTTGCAGCAAAGAACCTGATTGGACAGTTCAAATATCCCATTCCTGTGTCTTCTAGCCTCAAGATCTGGATCACAGGTGTGCCCTCCATTTCTGAATTGTAGTTCATTCCAGATACGGTCAAGTTGACAACTAAGAATAGCCATCACATAACTTCAGTTTGAGATTTTCGTGTTAACACTATCTTAAAGAGCTACCATAATATTATTTGTATGTTATTGGCTAAAATGTGATGTAGCACACAACAGTATGTTTGATTAGCAGGCTAAAGTATTAAAATATGTTACAAGCATGTCATTTTAGCCCTTATTAAACCCATCAGTCCACACATAATAACTATGAAACCTAGCATCTTTCATTCTTTCTTCTAATTGTACCTCATGCAAGCTAGATTACTGGTGAATTTTAACAAAGAGTCATAATGAATGAATTGGCAAAAGCAAATGTCACAACATTATCCACAATAATTCTTTTCACGCGAAAAAGTTATTTCCAACTATAGATGCTGTTAGGCGATTACAGATCTGTTTGTGATAATGGTTATTCTTGCTTGCTTACTTGATGGGATGTGGAAGTCAAACTTCTGGGTATGTTTGTGAGGATCTTTATCCGAGAGAGACGTTTATACTGAGTTCAGAAGATACACCCTGGAGGTGAGCGTCACTATTTTATAGGCTGGGGTCCCATACTGAATCAAAAAGGAGAAAGCGACCATACAGGTGTCTATTCTTCCTGGGCCTCCTGACTGTAGATGTAGTATGACCGTCCACCTGATACTCCCGTCACCACGCCTTCCCTGACATATGGCCTGACACTCAAACCGTGAAATAAACTTCCTTCCTTAAGTTGATTTGTCATCTGTAGTAATGAAATAATAACCATGACAGAAAACCGATAACGGTAGTGGGACCACCGTTTCCAGAAATGCACATATTCAGGTATGTGGCTATTACATGCTCTGAACAGGTTGTGATAGAAATGTTGAAGAAGACTTTCAGACTAGAAAAGTCCTAGAATCCTATAAACAGAGCTCAGTGAGCATTTGAGTGCTGAGAGAAATGTGGACTATGGAGACGTAGCTCGTGGGGTTTCAGAGGGGAACAAGGATTCTGTCCAGAACTGGGTTAGATGTCATTCATGTTACATCCTCACCAAAGAATCTAGCTTCATTCTGTCCATGTGATGAGAACTTGCATGAATCTTGATTCAAAGGTAATGGACCAGGTTAGTAAGATGGCTTGGCAGGTAAAGACACTTGCTGAGAAGTCTGATGGCCTGAATTTGATCCCTGGGACTCACATGGTAGAAGGGACCAAATCCTGCCACTTGTCTTCTGACATCCGCATGTGTACATCCTTCCTTCTTGCAGGTAACTGCATAAATAAATGTAATTAAAATTTTTAAATGATGGATTAATTTGTTTTTTGAGTTAATTTTCAACACAGTATATCATTCAGGCAGTGCTATGGTTATCTCTCACTGCTGTTTTCCTGATCTGGAAGGAGAAAGATCAGCGAGTCAAACAAGAGAGATGCGAAAACTACGCCGCAAGCTGCTAATTTCAAACACTCATGTAGATCCCTGGAATCGAATAGAGGGCCCAGAAATAAACCCACATGTCCTCAGACACCTAATCTTTAATAAGGATTAAAATAATAAAATCAACGTTTAAAAAAACTGGAGAAAATACAGCCCTCTTTAACAACTAGTACTGGGAAAACTGTCCGCACATATGTCGAAGAGTAAAACTAGGTCTATAAGCTCATCCTGGGCCCGCCCCCTCAAATCAACTAAGAATGAAATGAGAAACACTTGAAGATATAGGCATAGAGACAGACATTGTGAAAATGACTGATTGCTCAGAAAATAAAACCAAGAATTAGCAAAAGGCTTGAAAAATATTAAACTATACAATGAAAGAAACAGTTATGGAAGTAAGACACAGCCTACAAATGAAATAAGCCCCCCCTTTTTTTAGCTGTACAGATAACAGGATTAATGTCTAGAACATATAAAGGACACAGAGCCAGTGAGATGCTCAGGAGGTAAAGGTGCTCAGCCAAAAGCCTGATGACCTGAGCTTAAACCCCCATAAAAATAGAAGGAAGGGATCAACTCCACAGAGCTGTTCTCTCTTCTCACATAAACCACGGTGCACATATGTGCATCCCTGCCCTAAATACACATAAAGAAAAAAAAATTAGTTGAAGGCTGTCCTCTACTACATAGCAAGTACAAAGTCAACATGACCTTCATGAGACTCAGAAGAACAGCAACTACAAAAAAACAAGAGCTAGATAGAAAATGCTAAACAATCAATAAATGGGTAAATGAAATAGACACTTCTCAGTGGCACAGCTTGGTGGGCGTTTTCTATCCCTTGCAGATATCGTACAGGTGAAAGGTAGATAAAGGTGGGTTTAGTAGGAAGAAGTTCCCGGGTGGGTTCACTGATCTCACAGGTGGAGGTCGGTAAAGTCATGAGTCAGGGCTAAAGCAAGGAGTGATGACATGTCAGCTAGGAGCTGGGCTTGTGTTCCATACATGGTCAAAAACTGAGCCCCTGGTCAGGCACTCTTGGCCAGAAATGAAGAGAGGCAGAGTGATGACATATTAGCCCAGAGTTTTTTTTCAAATGGGACGGGGAGTTTTCTCTGTGCCAGAGAGGTTAGGAGAAGGAAGGCAGATGGGGTTTCCTAGCTTGTGTGAGGGATGACTAGGGGTTCCAGCCTAATAGTATTTAATTCTAGAACTTGGGATGCAGAGGCAGATGGAGATCTGTGAGTTCAAAGCCAACCTGGCCTACATAGTGAGTTTCAGAACAGCCAGAATTATGTAGAGAATGTTTACCTTAGAAAAATAAATGTTGTTGAAAGAAGAAATAAAAATGGTCAGTAAATATATAGAGTATTAAACACCCTTGAACCACTGGGAAAGTGCTGTGAGATTCCACCTCACCTAAGTTACACTATAAAGTTAGAGAACAAATGAATGCTGGTGAAGCTGAGAGCGCAAGGTGGGGCTCTTATACAACACTAATGGGAATACAAACTATTCCAGCCAGTGGGCATCAGGGTGGAGAGTCTCCAAAATATTTCATGTAGTTCTTTGACCCAGATAAATCACTACTGAATATATATCCCAAAATACTACTTTGTCTGTTTATTGCAGCATTATTTAAACTAGACAACTTACAGAATTAGCCTAGATTTCAAACAGAAGACTGGATAAAAAAGAATGTGTGTTTTATTCAAACAACAAAATTAAGGTTGTTTTTTTTTTTTTTCAGGAAAATGGGTATAACTGGAGATCATCATATGAAATGAAATAAGTTAGACGCAAACAAATACCATATTTTCTCACTATATATCCTAAATTCTATGGAGATACATAGAATCATGTATACACATATATGGCATGAAAGTAAGCAGCAAGACCATAGAAATAGAATAGTGGAGGAGGAAGAAAAGGGATGGCAGGATGCAGGTGATCAAATTACATAATATGAGTGCATTAAGATGTCTTTGTGAAACCTATTACCATGCATAATGAATATGCATCAGCATTCCTAACTAAAGTCATTTAAACATTTACATTTATTTACTTAATGGCTGTCTTAATCACTGCTTTATTGCTGTGAAGAGACACCATGACCAGGGCAACTCTTATAGATGAAAGTATTTCATTGGAGCTTGCTTACAGTTTCAGAGGGTGAATCCATTATCATGGAAAGAGTGTTGACACGCAGTCAGAGATGGGGATGGAGAACGGCTGAGCGTTCTGCATGCAGACTTAGAAGCAGCAGGAGCAAAGCAAGCGAATGTTGACACGCAGTCAGAGATGGGGATGGAGAACTGAGCGTTCTGCATGCAGATTTAGAAGCAGCAGGAGCAAAGCAAGCCTAGCTTGGGCCTTTGAAGCACCAAAGCCCACCCCCAGTACACTCTTCTTCCAGCAAGGCCACTCCTCCTCAAGTAGTGGCCCTCCCTGATGACTCAGTATTCAAGATAAGCCTTCTTATTCAAACCACCACAGTAGTTGTACCCAAGGACATACAGGCATCCAACAGTACATATGTGAAGGTCAGACAACTTACAGGAGTCAATTCTCATCTTCCAGCTTGTGAGTTCTGGGCATTGAACTACAGTAGTGACACGGTGGCAGGTGCCTTCAGTCACTGAACCACCTCCACAGCCTGCTGTCATTGCTCCAGAGGTGGTGGGACCTGAAAGAATGGAGGCGAAGAATAAGGCCGACAAAAGTCTCGTTCAATTGACACCTTTATTTAGAGCATCAGAAAATTCATACTTTAAGGGTTAAGAAAGGCCATATGAGTAAAATTTATATGAGTTCAGGTCACAAACATTCTGAATAATAATAGCAAGTGCCAGTGGGTAATCTGAAGTAAATCCACTCCTATCTTCTACACCTGGGAGGGACACAAAAACATATTCCATGAACAATCTTGTTCTGTTTTCTTGGGTTGTTCTCACAGACACTCTAAATTTTCTTCACACAGCTCCATCCCTGGAGCATGTTCTGGTAGCCCACTTAAGAGACCCTAATAAAGTGGGCTAGAGAAATGTCTCAGGGCTTAAGACTTGCTGCTCCTGACGAGGACTGGGGTTTAGTTCCCAGCATCCATATGATAGCTCACAACCATCTGTGACCCCAGCAACAGAGGCTCTAGTGCCATCTTCTGACCTCTGTGGGTAACAGGCCTGCATGTGGCACACATAAAAGCAGACAAACATACATAAATAATATAATTTATTAAAATCTGTTTCTGAGTTTTCCTAGTTGGCCTGAAACATTGTTGTATAGACCAGGTAGGCCTTAACTCAGAGGTTCACCTTAATCTATCTCCTACGTGCTGGGAGAAAATGTCTTTTCAAAACATTTATGCTAGGTAGTAGTGGCACACGCCTTTAATCCCAGCACTCAGGAGGCAGAGGCAGATGGATATCTGAGTTCAAAGCCAACCTGGTCTACAGAATGAGTTCCAAGTCAGTCAATGTGACACAGAGAAACTCTGTCTAGAACAAAAAGAAAATTTCATAAATCAATAAAATTACACTTCTGCTTTTTTATTTTACTTGCATTATATAATATTCATATATACATATATGTGTATATATACATATAATTCATGAGCTGATATAATTTTATGAACAAATTTAAATGAAAATGTACAGTGGTAAGCTAGATTCTCCCACAGAAAACTCTGCCATAAATACCTGTGGATAAGAACTTGCCATTCTGGTTTCATTCATCTATGGGTTGGTGCCATCCTCTGTCATTTAGGGTCTGAGAGAATAAGACATGAGGTCCGGTTCTGGCAGTGGTAAATGTCCAATTAGGCACAATTACAGAGTGGGTTTTGATAGTCTGTCTTGCTGGGGTTTTTATTTGACCCATCATCTTATTTGCCTGCCATTTTGGGATCTTTCACCACAATCCATCTCTGTTCAGGAGGCTCACAAAGTTCTATTGCAACCATTGTCGTCCTGCAACCATTCCAAGGCATGCCTTGGAAGCTGGGAAGCATGTGGCCAGTGTCCTGAGCTAGGAGGGGGAGCTGTTTGTAAAGAGGCGCCCAGGGCTCCCTATCTTCTACTTCACACTACATAGGTCCAAATCCTCTCTTTGAGTTGCCATGTCCTCCATCTTCTCCAGCTCTAGGCTGGACCTGTTGCTGTCTGAACTAAAATGTGTGGTGTGGCTCCTTTAGCCAAGACAGTTAATGCTAAAGGAACAGTTAAATATTCATTGTTAGAAATGATATCTCTCTTAAGGGTCAAATAAATAAAAGATACAGATTCCTGTCCACCTGGCTGGAGGGCATAAGTAAGAGCTGGTTCCCAAGAAGAACATTTCCTGAGTTGCAAGGCAAAGTTGGCTTTGATGGTGAATATAAGAGCAAAGTCACCAAATGTCTTTTCCCAGATAGTAGATCCCCAGTTAGAGGTTGACAGGAGTCCTGTGAGATGTGCCGAGTCACACTTTTAGCTTTATTTTCCCAATGTATAAAATTTCTTGTGGTGTCTACTGGAACTCATTCAGTTAGCTTTCCATAAGTGAGTATAATAAGCAGCCTGTATTTTCAGAGTTGGAACATCCTTTTGAGGGAAAGCCATGTGATTTCCCTGATGCAAGTGCATTTTCCTTGAGCATCATGTTTAGGTACCAAAACCACTGTTGCAAAGATAGATCTTGCATCAAACGGAAGATGAGATGATTTGTTTTAGAGCAAGGTATGAGTGACTGTGTCCTGTGAACACATACATGTCTCCATCTGGTAACAGTTCTTCATAACATTTTCTACATGAACACTTTAAAACACATGATAGAAACGTCCTGTAGGCAGGTTACCACAAGGCAGATAAATCTCTGTTGTGGCCCTCAGATGTTTGTCTGATGACATTCTAAGCCTTTGTGTTAATACAGCATAAGAGGAAAGAGGGTTAAAGGGAGGTGGCTGTCGTTCTCCCTAACACACATGGACTTCTCAGGAGTAGACATTCACAGTATCAGGGTCCATACTGGAGTCCCTTCTTTCTGGGCTCCTTTGGCTCTTTTGTAAACCAAGAGTCCTTGGTAAGAGACCATGAAGGCTTGTATACATGGCATCTCTGACCATGTTTTTCTCTCATAATGTAAGTCTAATTATGCTACAGTATAAGTCAGGCTGCCACTAAACTGCCACTGCTCTGCTTTGTCTGGTTTATTTGTAATTAGGCTATTTTGTAGAAAAATAAATAAAGGTGCCTTTTCTCTTTAATGTATCTGGGTCAAATTGGTTTTATTAGTTAAATATATAGCCAATTGCTGGTATTGAAGGAATATTCTAATAGAGATCTAAGGACAATAAGGATAGCAGTCATTGAAAAATTTTAATATATATGTATACTTTTAGATGTATTCTTATCCATGACTCAACTTCACTCTGGATCTTAGATGGACATACATACGTTTTCCTGGGATATCCAATCTCCAAACATTCCATCCTGTCCTTAGAAGTACTAGATGCCCTGCAGGTGATTGTGAGTCATCATACAAGTGCTGTGAACCAAACCCAGGTCCTCTGGAAGAGCCGCCAATACTCTTATCTGCTGAACAATCTCTCTAGCCCAGTGCATTAATTTTAAATCCCATCAGGTTTCCTTCTTGCCACACAAGTGTCCTCTCAAAGGTATTTGTGTCTGTTAGTGTTGTAATCATAGCACTGACCACTGAGCTCAGGCCCCAGGGGTTCTGCAATGTGTTCTGGGATGGATGCATTCCACGATGAAAATGTATAAGAGCCCAAGCTGCTAAGTAGGCACTGGAAAAGTGTACTTAAGTGTTCTTCTGGGAATGCGTGAGAATCTGAGGCTTCCCATCCCTCCCTGTTTTCATGCTAGAGGTTTGAGTCCATGGAAGTAGTGTATGTCCACCTAGGACATTTGTATCTCTGGGATCCAATGTAATTTACACATGTCCAGGTGCCTTTGATCTGAGAGCTTGGAGATTTGGCATATATTCCCTCAGATAAAATGTGTTAAAGTTGAGACACTCGGTGCATGGCAAATTCTATCTTGGAGGAACTGGAGAATCTGGAATATATCAATGTGACAAGCAGTGGCGAGGGCTCAGGATAAGCAGTGTTCCCAGGCTAGCTCCCAGAGGCCTACTAACCTTCACTGCATTAAGTCTCCGAGGAAGGATATATAAAAGCCTCATTATCAACTCAGCAATTAGTAGACTGTGCTAATATATCTGCCAGAGAAAAACTGTGTCTCCTCTGCCCTGATATCAGGGGTTGAAGCCAAAGAGAGTACTTGTAAGCCCATACAAACCCGTGATGTGATGTTTGAGGTGTTCATCCTGTGGCCTAGGTAGACTCATGCTTGACTAGACCTGAATGCCTGCCCCACCAGTATGAAATGAATTAAGGTTCACTCATAGAAGACTACAGAGATAGGGTGCCATATGCATTTTCCAAATCTTCTTCTGGTGTTATTTATTAGGGTCGTTTCTCGATGACATGGCACGTTGCCCAAGCCAGAATTTATGCCCAGATGTGACTCTGCTTCCGCCTGTGATGTGATGGAGGGGAGTCCTCACAGGTTCTGATGTCTGTCAGCTCATTCATGACTTGCAGAGAGGAGTAAAGATGTATGGCATACAGTGTACCATAGTCCGGTGCTACCAGCCCCAACATAGACCTTTTCATTGGGTGTTTTCCTCTTTTCAGGTTTGATTTTATTTTTATGGTTACATTTATATAGACTGTTAGGTGGGAGTGGGGTGTGTGTGGCCCGTGCACATAAATGTTCAAGCATACACACACATAGAGTCAGAGGTAGACATTAGCTGTCTTTCTCTACCATTCTTCATTTTGTTTTCCCGAGAGATGGTTTTTCATTGAACTAAACAGTCACTATTTCACCTAAGCTGGCTGGGTAGCAAGCTCTCAGGATCCACCAGTCTCCACTCCCCAGTACCGGGATTACAGATATACAAAACCTTGCCAGCTTTTGATTCAAGCTCAGGTCCTCACAGTTGCATAGAACATGCTTTTTACCCACTGAGCCATCTTTGTGATCTCTATTACTCTTTTGAAAAACAGACTTTATTTTATGTATATGAGTATCTTAGATAGGGTTTCTGTTGCTTCGACAAAACACCATGACCAAAGCAACTTGAGGAGGAAAGGGTTTATTTGTCTTCCACATTGTAGTCCATCATTGAAGGAAATCAGGACAGGAAATCAAGCTGGGCTGGAACCTGGAGGCAGAAGCTGATGCAAAGAGGATGAAGGGGTGCTGTTTGCCAGCCTGCTCAGCCTACTTTCTTACAGTATTCAGGACCACCAGCCCAGGGATGGAACCACCCACGATGGGCTGGACCCTTCCCAAACAATCACTAATTAAGAGGATGCCTTACAGGCCTGCCTACAACTGGATCTTATGAAGCTCTTTTCTTAATTGGGGTTCCCTCCTCTTAGATGACTTTAGTTGTCATAAAACTATCCAGCACAATGCTTTGCCTACATGTATTTATGTACACAATATACATGCCTGGTGCCCACAGAGATCAAAAGAAGGTGTCAGCTCCCCCAGAACTGGAGTTATTGATGGTTGGAGCAGCCATGTAGGTGCTGTGAATTGAACTTGGGACTTCTGGAGAAGCAGCTGCTGTTCTTCAACAACTAAGAGCCATCCAGTACATCCGTTATTGGAATTCTATTTTTAAAATTAATAAAAAAACTTTTTATGTTTATTCATATATGAACTTTATATTGTGATTCCTTGGGAATTCCTTGTAATATTTTCTTGAATCCATGAGTTAGCCAGGGGTAGGATATTTACAGTTTTCTTTGTCACATAATACTGAATAGAAATTAAGCTGTACCTTCTATTAAACACTAGCAAGACAGTAGTGAGGAGAGGTGGTTTGTGTGTGTGTGTGTGTGTGTGTGTGTGTGTGTGTGTGTGTGTGTGTGTGTGTGT
>NC_034612.1:28730589-28739896 GCF_900095145.1 Mus pahari
AAAAAAAAAAAAACCTGATATATTTCACTTATGTATTGTGTCTTTCCTGGAGAGACATAGAAGAAACTCTGACCACCACAAATAAGTGGGAGCTGATGGGGACTGCTCCAAATAAGAGGGAGCTGATGGAAGAAATATCTGTCTGTTGTACTTTGCTGAAGCCCCACAGTTATTGTTAACATACAGTTGAGTGGGAGAGAGCCATTATTGGAATTTCATGTCCTGTGTTAGTGACTGTCTTAAGAGGGAATGTTAACATCCATGACTATTATCAAAGACCTAGATGTCTGCTGCTGTATGATTCACTCCATTCTATTGTCATAACTGGGCCAGGGTTTCCTGTATGCCACAGCTATCTTGCTTCAAGATGGTGACAACTGTTCACAGAGGAACTAGCTGTACTATACCCATAACAACGCTCCTTTTCTGTCATGTGACAAAAGTTTCACTTACTTTAATAGAAAATATTCCACTTCTATATATACTACATCTCATTTTTTAAAAATATTTCTGGGTTAACGAACACCTACATTGATCACATATTTTTGTTTTGTAAACAATACCATAATGAACACAAGACTGAGGGTTTTAAAACAGGAATGAATGGTGGTACATGCCTGTAATCCTAACACTTGGGGTGGTGTTGGAGGCAGATGCAAATTGTAGCACTGTATACATATGGATCGATATCTGGGGTCTTGACTTTGTTCCACGGGTGTATGTCTCCTTTTATGCTGAGTACAGATGTTTGAGTTATTGTATTTTTGGAGTATGTTTTGAAGACATATATTAGAATGACTCTAGGTTTTTTCTTTTTGTTTAAAGTTGCCTTCACGATTTTAACTCTTATGATGTTTAAGGCCATTTTTTTTTCAGTTTTGTTAACAATATGATTGTTACTGAAGTGGGAATTTCATTAAATCTATAACTCACCTTGGTTAGTTGGAAATGTTCACAGTTTCCTTTTACTCCATGAATGTGGTCAATTCTCAGCACCCACATCAGATGGTTCACATCTGCCTGTAAACTCCCCTGAGGGCAAGGACCCAACTCCCTCCTCTGGCCTCCACCATCATCTGCACACAGAGCATACACAAACATAAATAACAAAATAACCATAAATATTAAAAACAGTTTATAGCTATTGCAGATTGGATTCTGGGTTTATTTCTCAGCGGCTTTACTAGCAGTGGGCATATGATTCCAGGTCTGGGGGCTTTTGCTTTCTATTCTGTACCCATGGTGAACTGATTCAACTATTCCAACTGTTTTCTATTCCAACTTTTATCTATGTTTTTTGTTTATTTTTTGTTTGTTTCTCTTCTGTATAAGAAGTCATTTAACCGCCGGGCAGTGGTGGCGCACACCTTTAATCCCAGCACTCGGGAGGCAGAGGCAGGCGGATTTCTGAGTTCGAGGCCAGCCTGGTCTACAAAGTGAGTTCCAGGACAGCCAGGGCTACACAGAGAAACCCTGTCTCAAAAAACAAAAACAAACAAACAAAAAAAGAAGTCATTTAACCTTCCAAAGAGGGCAATTTTGAAATTCCCATTCTGATTTTAATTGCTTTTATCCCTTACTCTACTGTTATGTCTACCATTCCTGTGCTTATATTGAAGAAGAGGGTTGAAAAAGTGCATCCTTGTCTTGTTTGAGAACTTGGAGGGAATAAATTCTGACTTTCCTCATCATTGACCTATAGGCTGTGCTGCTATAGTATACATAACTGCTATAGTATAGAAATAAAGACTTTCTGTCACTAATTACTGAGTTTCATGACACTAGGGTATTGACTTTTCTCATGTCTTTTTTTAATGCATGGATGGTGGTGCATGTGAGCACCATATGGCTTTTTACTCTTCATTCTGTTGATACTTGTGAATTTCTGTAACATGAAAATTGTATCCCTGGAACAAATTACAGAGAATCGTGGTTTAGGGGCTGGAAGAAATGACTACGTGGTTAAAGGCACTTTGTTGCTCTTGCAAAGGACCCAGACTCAATTTCTAGCACACACATTGTGACTCACAACCATCCATAACTCCAGTTCCAGGGAATCCAATATCATCTTCTGACCTCCAAGGGTGCTAGACATACACATGATACAGAGACATACATACGTACGACAAAAAAAACGGGATCCAGCATCCGCTCCTGTCTAGGGCCACTGGGCAAGGCAGGACACAGGAAGTCGATCCTAGGGAACCACAGGGTGGGCGTTGGACTGTGGGAAGCCGCAGGATCCCCCACACACACCGTGGCCCTGCGGACTTGCCAGAGTCTGGCCCTGACTCGAACACCACAGATGCTGCTGGGCACCATGGAAGAGCCAGTTCTGGGGTCTCTGGGCCGCGTGGAGGCCAGGGATGACAGGTTCTCACTCTGTGTGTCTCGGGAGAGCTGAGAACAAAGTGGGGACACTCAGGCAGACTCCGGCCTGGGGACTGAAGGGAAAAGGACAGGGAGGAGAGAGCTCTGGCAGGTTACCGCAGGGAGGAGAGAGTCTAGCTAGCTCAGGCAGCTGGCTTAGGGTGGTGGCGCCTGTGGCTGGAGCACAGGGAGGCTTCCCAGCAGGAGGTTAGACACGCAGCTTGTAGAGGGAAACCTGCTCCATTGCTCCAGCACCGTGGATCCCTGGATCCCGATGAGAAGAGGCGGTCCATGGTTTTAGGCATTCAGTGTAGAAAGGCAGAGAAAGGAAGAGAGTAGGGAAGTAGAGGGCAGCCATGGCCACATGGAGAGAGGGGTAGGAGGAAGGGGAAGAAGGAGGACAAAGGCAAGAGTAAGAGCAAGAGAGTAAGAGCGAGAGCAAGACAGTAAGGGGGCGGGGCCATTCTGCCTGCTGCCAGGTAACTGTGGGGGTGGAGTCCGGACAGCCTATGAGACTGAAGGCCACAGAATTATGGCGCTGGGGCCTCGTGTCAGGTGCTTCCTGTCTGGGAGAATGTGGCAAACTTCCTCCAGTCCCTTGCAGACTAATCGCTGGGACTCCGGGGTTCAAACCTAGCTCTACCAGGTTGCCTTTCACGGTCCCACATACATGAAGGCAAAACACTCCTAAGATAATAAATCAGAAATAGAATCATTGTTTATAATCTTTTTATATTCCGTTCTACTTAATTTTCTGTCTTGCTAAGAACATCTACTAGTCTGCAGTTTGCTGTGTCCACTGTAGCTTTTTAAATCACTATAGTGTTAGTCTGTAAGGCTACGGCTGACTTGTCTTACTTTCCTATTGCTATGAGGAGACTCCATGATCAAGGTAACTTATAAAACAAAGCATATGATTTGGAGCATCCTTAGTTATAGTTTCCAAGGATAAGTCTGTAACCATCATGGCAGGGGACATAGCAGCAAGCATGCAGGCAGGCATGGCACTGGGGCAGTAGCTAAGAGTTTACATTTTATCCACAAGTAAGAGAGAAAGAGAGAGGAGAGAGAAAGAAGAAGAAGGAGGAGGAGGAGGAGGAGGAGGAAGAGGAGGAGGAAGAAGAGGAGGAAGGGGAGGAGAGAAAGGAAGGAAGGAGGGGGAGGAGAAGAGAGAGAGGAGGAAGAAGAGGAGGAGGAGGAAGAGGAGGCGAGAGAGAGGAAGAAGAAGGAGGACAGAGAAAGAGAGAAGGAGGAAGAGAAGGAGGAGGAGGGGGAGGAGGAGGAAGAGAAGAGAGAGAGAGAGAGAGAGAGAGAGAGAGAGAGAGCTGGGCTTGGCATGGGCTTTAGAAATCTCAAAGCTCATCTCTAGTGACACATCTCCTCCAACAAGGCCACACCTCCTAATCCTTCCCAAACAGTTCCACCAACGTGGAACTAAGCATTCAAACATATGATCATATGGGGGCCATTCTCATTCAATCCACTACATTTCTTTAATGTTGTTTTATAAATTAGAATAGGTTTTTCTCCAGTGCATTTTAGAAATATTTTGACCATGGAATTTTGTCTGTTTGATTCTAATATGACTCAAAGTTATTCCTGGTCCAGTCTTGTAGGAGTTCTTTAGCATCCTCAGTCTGGACATAAACATCTTCTTATATGCCAAATCCTTACATTCAATCTCTGTGTTAATGCCTTTTCCTTTTGGAATACCATAACAAAATATTTGCTTTCTCCACAGCACTGCATGTCCATCAATGGCCTTATCATTCTTTATATTTCTTTCAGTTTTGTAAACCTGCATGCGTTATTTTTAAATTGCCTGAAATCCATTCTCCTGACTGAGAAGCTCTGTGGTTGCATTCATCAACCTTCTTCCATTATCTCATTAACTGGGACCTTTACATCCATAACTTCTGACTAGTTCTCTTTTATGGTTACTATCTACTTTCTCCAATTCTCTTAAAGATCATGAGTTATCATTCCAGTTGTCTTAGTTAGGAATTTACTGCTGTGAACAGACACCATGACCAAGGTAACTCTTATAAGGAAAACATTTAACTGGGGCTGGCTTACAGGTTTAGAGGTTCAGTCCATTGTCATCAAGGCAGGAACATGGCAGCATCCAGGCAGGCATGGGGCAGGCAGAGCTGAGAGTTCTACCTCTTCATCTGAAGGATGCTAGCAGAATACTCACTTCCAGGCAGCTAGGATGAAGGTCTTAAAGCCCATGCCCACAATGGCACACCTATTCCAACAAGGCCACACCTCCAACAGGGTCACACCTTCTACTAGTGCCACTCTGTGGGTGGAGCATATACAAACCGTCACACCAATGTCTCTTGTTTTGGATTTTTGTTTGTTTGTTCATTTTGTTTTGTTTTTCTTCGCTTCTTCTGTTTCTTCCAGGTTTTCTTACATCATTGCATTGGGTTATGTATTATATAGTTAAATCCCACATAAGAGTGATACCTCAGCAAGTGAAGACTGTGATGTAAATCCTCTCTAACTCAAGTTCTAATTCACCCATTGTGGCAAAGACCCTAAAAATAGGACTGTTGTCTCTTGTCCATAAACCTGGCTTAGCACTTTGATACAAATATCTTATTATTTCCCATTTACAGGGCACTGTTTAGCCAAACCTGAGTTGATCTCCAAGTTGGAAGAAGGATTTGAACCGTGGGGTGTTGCAGAAGCCACCGAGCAGTGCCTACCAGGTTAGTCAATGCCATTGGGCAAGAGTCAGCAAGATGTGAGCTCCTCAGCTACCAATCATATGTCAATGTTTTCACCAACTTTAGTAAAGCCAGACTTTAGACTGGGTTGGCTGACAAATTAGACACCCATTTTATAAACTTTTCAAACTAGGATTCCCTGTTTTGATGTGGTTTGGTCGTTGTTGTTGAAGAATCGTATTTGCCCACCCTCTCTACTGCTGCAGAGGGCTTCTCAGGCTTTCCGTTTTTCTATTTTCTTTTTTTGGGGTGCTAAGGATCAAACCCAGAGCTTTAGACATTCTAGAAAAACACTCTGGCAACTGAGTTCCAGCCATACCTCCATTCTTCACTTGTCTTTTCCCCCTTTTCATAGACTAATTTTTATTAAAATTAATTAGTTAGTTCTTGACCTTTGATTGCCGTATCGGTTGTTGTCTTTGTAATTGTTTAGGTAGCAGTAGTGATCCCATAGATGTATCATCTTTTGGAATATATATTCAGTGAGAAGAAAATAATGAAACAAAGAGAGAAGGGTCACATAGTTTGTTTCTTTTTGTTTTGTTTTGTTTTGTTTTGTTTTTTGTTTTTTAGCAAGAGAAAAGGAAAAACCAGGATTTATATTTTAAAGAAGAGCATCAGGTGAGCCAGCATCCAGTGTGTTACTTATTTACCAACTGAGCACTGCATCATGATTGTGGGAGCTACTTTTGTGTCATTCACATAGGCCAGGGTCACAATTTGCCATAGGCAAGCCTGTGGACAATTTTCTTAATTAGTGATTGATTTAGGGAGGTCTCAGCCTCCTGTGTGGGGTACATCTCTGGGCAGGTGGCTGTGGATGCTCTAATAGAGCAGGTTGAGCAAGCCATGGGGAGCGAGCCAGAGACCCATGTTCCCCATGGTCTATGCTTCAGCTCATGCCTCCAGATTCCTGCTTTGATTTCCTGCCCTGGCTTCCATCAGTCGTGGAGTATGAAAAAGATAGGTAAAGCAAATAAACTTTTTCACCCCCAGGTTGCTTTTGTTTATGGTGTTTTATCACAGCAACAAAAACCAGTGGTCTTGGTTAACTCAGATATACAAATGTGAAAAACAGTGGCCTACCACTTTAAAATATTAAAGTTACAGTTATTATTGCAGTTACCTGTGAATTTTTTTTAAGAAAACAATAAAAGAATGAAGCAGAGGCTCAGGGGGAAAGTGGAAGTTAGAAAGTTGTACTGATTTGGGAATGGGAAGACCAGCGTGTAACAAAGGAGAGAATATATTCTGAGGACAGAAAGAGAACAAACCCATATGACTATGAAGATGTTGTGAGGATAGCTGAAAGAGAGAAACCCAGAAAGGCAAAGTAGACAAAATGAGAGCCACTCAAGTCCAACCTCATCTCCTAAGAGTAAGAGGAGCCTAAAGCCACACCTACAGTCTGGCCTGGGGCCCTGGTGCTGATGGACCCACACTCCTCCACTAGTGAGTGCTATGACCATTCCTTCCCTTGAGGTGGTTCTGTCTGACTTTTTTGTTTTTAATGCAGACTATCGTGGAGAAGTTCTTTGCATTTCTCCACATTTCTTGGGATGCTAGAAAGAGCTACCACCTTGAGAGGGGCCCTGTTATTTTAGACCGAGCTGTTCGTGGGGCCTAAAAGTTGGAAATAATCACAAACCAAGGAGGTGCGGAACACACTTGCAGGGATTCTATGCAGGAAAATGGCCACAAGACACAGTTGTGTTGGTTAGCAGGGTCTGGTGCCCACTCTCTGAGAAGCCTAAGCCAGAGTAAATTCAGAGGGTAGAGAGTGTCTGCCGGCCTTCGCCCCTGTGCTGAGCTATGAGCCCCAGTCACTTCTGGGTCTCCTCAGAGAAGAACAGCAGGACTCAGCCTGCCATCAGCAGGCTTTAGACTTCTACAGTCTAAAAGCTCAATCAGACTCAAGTAGACGCCACCTCCCCTCCCCTCCATGCGCAAAGCCGACTGGAGCGAGTGGGACCCTGACTAGCACACACTCACCACGAAGTGTGTGGACGTTCGCAGTGACTCTTCTATGAAAGCAGGAGAATTCTAAATGAAATGCAGCCCTGTCACTTACAACGTGACCTTGGTGGGCCCAGCCCTCTCTCGGCACCCAAACCCAGTGTCCAGCACCCAGCACGCAGCACCCAGTACCACCTGGTAAGACGATAGAGACTCCAGGTGTATTAGACTCCAGGCAGAACGTCAGTCTCCACCCCTCACTACTGGAAGCGATGTTAGACTTAAAGCTTCACCACTTCCTTCTATGGCCTGTTTTATTTGTGCTAGGTAATTAGTATTGCGGTTTACCTTCATTTTTTAAGTCATCTATTTTATTTTTAGTCTCTTTTTACCTCTATTTTATGTGTTTTGTTCTTACAATGCAAGTTCTTTTTAACATATATATATATATAAAATGTTATAGTATATATTTTATATATAATTGATATAACTATTAACTTATATAAAGTTCTGAAATAAGTTCTTTTAACTTATATGCTTTCTTCCACATACGCTTTGTTTCTGGCCTGCATTTTATTTTACTTTATTTTATTTTTGAGATTTGTCTGTCTGTTGTGACCCTGGCTTCCCTGGTCTCGCTATGTAGACCAGGCTGCCCTCAGACTCACAGAGTTCTGCCTGTCTCTGCCTTCCCGGTGCTGGGATTAAAGGTGTGCGCCACCACGCCTGGCCTCTTTCTGTGTTATTTAACTTCCATTCTCTCTTGTATCTCTTTCTCTCCCTCCTTCCTTTAGCTCATTTTTTCATTATTCATTTAAGTTTTGTTTTTAACCTCACAGTTTATTCACCACTGTTTATTGCCTGTTCTTCCCATGGGCATTGGAGGTGCTGGCAGTGGTCTTTATGTTTTATGTCTGTAGCTGCTTTGTTTAAGTGGTGGGGGTCAATTTCTGTGTAATCTTCTTAATGTGCTCTCAAATTGGGTTTTCAAGAATTATTGTGGATGTTTGTATCTGCGACCATAAGGAAAATTGTCCTATCATTTTTTTATATCTTTATCAGGTTTGGGTATTAGCTCAGGATGAGTTGGGTGTAGTGTGTTGCAGTAAAACTCTAACCCCAATAAACCTATGCAAAGAACACACAACTCAATCACAATGTTTATAAGCTGCACGCCTAGGTTGGGCAGATCTACACTGCTCTATTCCCCAGCTATGAGACCCCTTGCTACTTGAGGCTTCTCCAGGCCACATGGTTCTGCTCCATCTTCCTTCCACCTCCTCTTCCTCTGTCTCCCACGATTCCTTGTCTCCTCTCCCCCTTTCTCTCTTCCTCCCTCTAAAACCTCCAGCCCCACTCTTCCCGCCCACGGCCCAATCACAGGCTCTAGCCTTTATTTATTTGACCAGTTACAATGGGAAGAAGGTTCACATGAAATCATCCACTCCTGTTGGGGCAGCCCCTCTTGAGGAAGCAGAATTAACATCAAAACACAAACAGCACCAGGGCACCCCACAACAGCAGTGTTCCTCTTCCTTAACAGAGAAGTGTGAGGGAAGCACTGTTGTCAGATCTTTAAGGAGATGGGAGAACTCCACAGGGAATCCATCTGATTCTCAACCTCTCTTGATTGGATTTTCCACTACTGTTTCAATCTTTAAAAAGAAAAAAATATGTATTATACTTACAGTTAAGGGCTTTTGACCAGGTTTATAGTAGTAGGCATAAAATACTTCCAGTGAAGCATGCCTCAGATCCAGGTGAAAGTGGCTGGTTATGCCCTTAACCTGCCACTACCACTGTTGTACCTGCGGGCACATCTCGTCAGGAAGGTCGGCATTGTAACGTGCAAGGTCTAGCACTGAGTGAGCCCTCTGATGCCTTTCCTCCCCTGACTGACTGAATAGCATTTTCTGGCACTGTGTAAGCTCCCCAGCAGAGACAGAACTTCCTACTCAGCCAAGGTTGATTTCTGTTGTCTGTGTCCACAGTGAGCTGTGCCTTCAGTAGCAGAGTAGATTACCAGCTAGTTATAGTGGGCAACCCAGAGTCAAGTCAACAGGCTGTGTTGTTTTGGGTGCCTCTGAGGACTCAGTGACCAATAACTCATAGGGAGGTATCCCATGTCTTGGACAGGATTTCATTTGATAAATCATGACTTAAGTATTGTTCACACATAGAGGGTACTTCTGATCAAATTCCTCTTTCTCTGTCTCTCTGTCTCTCTGTCTCTCTGTCTCTCTGTC
>NC_034612.1:28740075-28744807 GCF_900095145.1 Mus pahari
TGTGTGTGTGTGTGTGCGTGTGCGTGTGTGTGTGTGTGTGTGTGTGTGTGTGTGTATTAAACTACTTTACAAACTTTAATGGATTTTCATAAGCCTTATCCATATTCTTAGTTTTGGCTAATCCACTCCCCTCCCTCTCTTCTCCCTAATCCTTCTATCTACTTATTATTTTACACACACACACACACACACACACACACACACACACACACACACACACTGCCTGTGTTCTGCTATCTCCCCTTTTCCTTCCCAGTATCCTCTGTAGAGCTAGTTTATTGGTCATAAGTTCCTATAACCTTCTCAGTTGGCAGTTGATCTTTCAGAGCTTGAAATAGATCTTTCCAGGCACTTCTGATGTTTAGAGTTTCTTCAGCACAATCTACTGCTATTCCGTTGACCTGCATTTATACATGATTTGACCTTTCTCTTTTGTAGCTTCCACACCCTTTCTCTACTTTTTAGTGCTTTAACTGTCACATGTGGGAAGCTGTGTTTCTTTTCTGGTCGAGTTTATTCGGTATTCTGTAGGCCTCTTGTGCCTGGATAGGCATATCCTTTTTCTAGATTTCGGGACACTTCTTTTATGATTTTATATTTATGCTTTTGTTGTGATATCCTTCATTTTCTATGGCCATAATTCAAAGGTTAGATATTTTTATGGTGTCCCATGTTCTGTTCATAGTTTTTAATGTATCATTGACTTTTATTGGGTAATATAATTCCCCTCCCTTGTCTTCTAGCCTGGACACTATTTTCCACATGATCTATTCTATTGAGGAGGCTTTCCACTGAAGTTTTTATTTGGCGTGTTGAGTTTTTAATTTCTAGTATTTGGTGCAGTTTGGATTTTCTTCAGAAATTCTGTCTCTGTTGAATTCTATTTTCAAGTCTTAAATTGTGCTCCTCAGTTCACTCAGCTGTTTTATTCTCTTGGAATATATTCATCCCTCTTTTGAGTTGTTTGAACGTAGTTAAGATCATTCTTTTGAATTTGTTGTCTGCGAATTTTTCCAGGTCATTCCATTGGGGTCATGATTGTGGGATTAATAGTTGGGAGAGCACAAGTTGTCATAATTTTCATGTTACATTTGTTTCTATGCAAGCCTGGCATGAAGTAATTTGGGGTATTTTTTTGGTGTTTTGTTTTGTTTTGTTTTTTAGTTTTTCTTTCTTTTTTGCTCAAATCCCTTTCTCTTTCAGTGGAGGTATGAGCACTGTTCAGAAGAGGACTAATATGTAGAGGGTTGGGACGTTTTTCCTTTGTAGGGTTGGTATTGAGGCCTACAGGTCGTGTCCTTTATAGTCTCTTTTAGAGTACTTTACTGTGTGTGCTAACAGTCACCCAGTGGTCAACACAGCCCTTGCTAGCCCTCTCTTTCACAGCTTTCTGGTGTCTCTCAATGCCTGAATGCCCTGCTTTGAGTAAGACGTGATCAACTGTTGGACTGGGGGCACAAGGTTCTAGGGACTCTAGATGTGAACTTAGAAGGCCTATAGGACAATGCTCTACTTAGCTGCATTGGGAAGTGAACTCCTAGAGGATAAAGACTATAGAAACAGAGGAATGACTGGGAGCATTGAGATGCAGTATCCCAGAGAAGGAGGGTGGTCTGGCAGCCATCATAGAGGACTGAGATTCTGAAATAACAAGATATAAAGTCTGTTGCCTAGCGGCACACAGAAGTCTGATCGTGGAAGAGGCAGGTGTCCTATGCAGTGAAGAAGAGCGGGGCCTACCTGGAGGAATCAAGAAGCAATATTTCAGAGGAATCTAGTGGCCTATGATGTGTGAAGGTGTGGATCCTACCTCCCAATTCTTTATTTTTACATACAGCAAAATTCACTTTTCTACTTAGTATATAGTCATATAACCATCACTATTACAATCAGGATACAGGAGTTTATGCACTCCCAGATACATTTTTATTAAAAATGACAAAATTTCTCAGACTGATATCAAATTCTGTAAATAAATGTCAAATGTGATTTTTAATGTTGACTCTGAAGAACATATATCACTTATTAAATTATTATTTCAAATATCAATTTAGGTGTCCATAAATGGAGTGCCCCAGTTGAAAAAAGCCAGCAAAGTCAAGAGAAGTATTTGAGGCAAGTCAAAATCATCAAGATAAATACATCGGATGAAGATAAGGTGGAAGTAGAAAACACACACAATGTGGACTCAAACTGCATCTCAAATATGACTCTGAAGAATGAAGCCTGTTCTAGAATATTCTTTCAGGAGCTTGTTAATCCGTTGCTAGATATGCCTTTGCCTACTAAGGCTGGTGAGAGGCAGGGTACAGAAGTACCTCATGACCTGAGTAGAACTCAGGAAGCTCTCTCATCTCCCAACCATTTTACTCACCATAGCACGGATCGGTATTCACAGTGTTGTTTTCAGTATTTTGGACCGGATGAAGCCTTCCACACAAAAGCTGTATTAACACCCGAGCTGTTTTACGTTCAGGAAACCTCTAGGACATGCAATAACTCTGATAAATCCTTTGATGAGGTAGCAATTCCTGCCCAATATATGACTCAGTTAAGAAAGCAAACTTTGGGATGGAATATATGTCATAAAATGTTTCCTAACAAGACAGAACTTAGCAACCATGACAATATGCACACAGGAGAGGATGATTATAAATGTGATTACGAGAAACCCGTCGTTAACACGTCATTGTACCTTACAAAACATCAGGAAGCACATGCAGGGATGGAGTCCCAAGCACACAAGGAAAACATCAAATTCTTCTGCCTAGATGCCGAGCTGCAAGCAGTTGATCAAAGACTTCACAGAGAGAAACAAGTTTATGAATGTGAAGTATCTGGGAAAACCTTTTGCCATGAGCCAGAGCACATCAGCCAACAGAGATCGCAGGCCTGTGAGAGAGCCTGTCAGGGTAAGGAAAGTGGGGAAGCTAGCTGTGACGAGTCAGCCCACACCCAACATCAGAGACTTTGTACAGAGAGGGCCTGTGAGGGTAAAACATGCAGGAAGGCTTTCTACCATAATTCACTACTGTCTCAACATCAAAGAGCTCATGCAGATGAACAGCAAAGTGACTGCAAAGAATTAATGAAAATTTACTTCTACATATCAAGCCCCACGCAGCATCACAGACCTCCTACGCCCGAGAAACCTTACGGATGTAATGACTGTCTGAAGACCTTCTCCCACAAGTCACAGCTCGCTCGACATCAGAGAACTCACACAGGGGAGAAACCCCACGAATGCAAAGAATGCAGGAAAGCTTTCTGTCACAAGTCCCACCTAACCCGGCATCAGGGAATCCACGCACCTGAGAAACCCTACGAATGTCACGAATGTAAGAAATCTTTCTACCTGAGGTCACAGCTCACTCAACATCAGAGAACGCACACAGGGGAGAAGCCCTTCGAGTGTAAAGAATGCCGGAAAGCTTTCTTCCGTAACTCACACCTCACTCAACATCAGAAAATTCATACGGGTGAGAAGCCACATAAATGTAAAGAATGTGGGAATGCATTTGCCCGCAAGTCACACCTCACCCAGCATCAGAAAACCCACACAGGGGAGAGGCCCTATGAATGTAGAGAGTGCAGGAAAGCCTTCTCTCGTAAGTCGCAACTGATGCAGCACGAGACAACTCACACTGGTGAGAGAGCCTATGAGTGCAAAGAATGCAGGAAAACTTTCTATCTCAAGGCGTACCTCACTCGACACCAGCTAATCCATAAATCTGAAAAGCCATTTGAATGCAAGAAATGCGGGAAACCGTTCTCCCGGAAGTCATACCTCGCAAGACATCAGAAGACACACAAAGGTGAAAAACCCTATCTGGGTGAGAAACTTTAGGGATGTAAATTATGGAGAAGGTTCTTAAGCTAGTTGGACTTAACAGGTGCGGAGCCCTATGCATGTAAGAAAATGTGCTACTGTTACATCTTGGCCTACATCAGAAAACCCATGCTAGTAATAAACCCTATGAATGGAAAAGTATGAAAGAAAGTTTTGCACAGGAGTTATGTCTCACTGTAGGCCAGTGAGTTTGCCAGTGAGAAGCCATAGGAATTTTCGGGATGCTGTGTTTCAGTTACACCTCATCATGCATTAGTAAATTTATACAAGTGAGAAGCTCTGTGACTATAAAGGATGTAATAGAGCTGTAACAACAAGGGGTGATGTGTCCGGGCATAAATCCTCTCAACATAAAGATGCAGGAAAAACTTCCTACCACCAAGCAACTCATTAGCTGCCTGAGAACTTATAGCTGCCATTTAAGTTTCAGTAACAAGGGAAATTTTTCAACAAGGGAGACCCCACTGCCTGACAGAAAACTCCCACAGGTGATGAACCACGCTAATCTAGGAGAGCTGAGAGCGCCCTGGCAAGTAAGGGCTCCCACGAGTGTACATGATGCCGAGATGTTTCAAGGGGCTCTTGCTTTTCATCTCTGCTTTCTTAGTGCTGCTGCTTACATCTCACTCATACTGAGACAAGGCTAGCCTGGACAACAGAGTGATACACCTGAGACAAGGCTAGCCTGGACAACAGAGTGATACACCTGAGACAAGGCTAGCCTGGACAACGGAGTTACACACCTGAGACAAGGCTAGCCTGGACAACAGAGTGATACACCTATCTTTTTTTTTCTTGAGACTAGATTTCCCTATGTAGACCAGGCTAGCTTCAGACTCATGGAAACTGACCTGCCCCTGCCCCTGCCCCTGCCCCTGCCCC
>NC_034612.1:28744869-28770057 GCF_900095145.1 Mus pahari
CCTCTCTGCCTCTCTGCCTCTGCCTCTGCCTCTGCCTCTGCCTCTCTGCCTCTGCCTCTCTGCCTCTCTGCCTCTGCCTCTGCCTCTGCCTCTGCCTCTGCCTCTGCCTCTGCCTCTGCCTCTGCCTCTGCCTCTGCCCTCCCCCCAAGTACTTGGATTAAAGGCATATGCTACCACACCTGGCTTGTAGTAAGATGTTTTTAACAAAGAAGGTTCAGTCAAACTGTATTGGACACTCTCCTTATAGGATATGAGAAACACACCAGTTTGGAACCATATGTAAGTATTTAAAAAAAAAAAAAACTTATACTAGGATTTAGAGTCTGGCTGGAAACAGAATAGCAAGAATACAGAAGCACAGGAAGAGTATAGGGACAGTGATGCTGTACAGGTCCATATTAGAAGCCCCCATAAGCCAGGGCTGTGGAATTTCTCAAAGTCACACATCTACAGTCCTTGCACCACTCATGATACCCTCCTACCCATCCTTTCAATTCACACAGGTAGCCTGCTCTGCCCCATATGCCAAAATTAGTTGCAGTCAATTGATAATGTTTTCTTTGGTTGTATTCAGTAAAATAAATCTTAATCAATTTTATTTTTTGTTTGTTTATCTTTGTATGTGTGTGTACAGTACATAATTCTTATGTGCAAACCAGAGCATGCATGTACCACAGCATATGTCTAGAAGTCAGAGGACAGCCTTGGGCGTTATCCTTTGACTTCCACTTTGAGACAGGCTCTGTGTATGCCAGACTAATTTAACCTGCAAGCTTCTGCAGACACTCCCATCTCCACCTCCAAGTTCACCATATGTCTTAGTTAGGGTTTTATTGCTATGAAGAGACACCACAACTAAGGCAACTCTTATAAAGAAAAGCATTTAATTGGGGCTGGCTTATAGTTTCAGAGGCTTTAGTCCATTATCATCATGGTGGGAAGCATGACAGCATGCAGGAAGATCTGGTGCTGGAGAAGCCGAGAGTTCTACATGCTGATCAGCAGGCAGCAGAAGGAAACTGTGTATCACACTGGGGATAGCTTGAGCATAGTAGACCACAAAGCCCACCCCTACAGTGACGCACTTCCTCCAACAAGTCCATACCTCCTAATAGTACCACTGTCTATGGACCTATGGAGGCCAATTACATTCAAACTACCACATCATGGGACTCTTGAGATTACAACTGTGTGGTGTCATGCTTCCCACCATGATGATAATGGACTTAACCTCTGAAAGTATAAGCCAGCCCCAATTAACAGTTTCTCTTTATAAGAGTTGCCTTGGTCATGATGTCTCGTCACAGCAATAAAAGCTGCATCCATCTTTACATGGGTTCTGGGGATTCAAACTTGGGTCCTCATGGCAAGCACTTTAGTTACTGAGTCATCTCCCTAACCCAGGTTTTTTCTTTGTTTTGGGTTTTTTGCTTGATATTTTAGATGAGGGCTTGATATATAGCCAAGGCTGTCTTCAAACTCCTAATATAACTCTAGACAGTCTCACAATCCTGATCCTCCTGCCCAGCCTCATATATGCTTGGATTACAAGCAACACTTTGCTTGACAAAACAATTGACTTAGTGTCTAAGAATTTAGAGAATATTTTGTAAGTACCCATGTATCAGAGAGCTGTGGAAGAAAGTACCAATTCATAGAACTTGAAGTTGTTATGGTGTTTTTCTTTCTTATTTTCTTTTATTTTTGGTGTTTGTTTGTTTGTTTGTTTGTTTGTTTGAGACAGGGTTTCTCTGTATAGCCCTGACTGTCCTGGAACTCTGTAGACTAGAATTCCATGAACCAAACACATAGAGATCCACCTGCCTCTGCCTTCCAAGTGCTGAGATTAAAGGTGTATACCACCACTGTGTAGCTTGAGGTTGGTTTTCAAACAGACTTGTTAATCATGGATTATGAGTCACAGTTTAAATTACAGAAACATGTGCTAACAAAGAACCATAAGCAGTGGTCTTCTATTTCACACACACACACACACACACACACACACACACACACAGCTATGTCTTATCATACTATAGGCTGGTAGTTGACACTGAATTCCAGTATACACAGGCCAATCATGCAGTTAAACAATGGACATTGTACATACCATCCCATACATGCCTTGAGGAAACCCACCATTACTATACAAACAATACATATACAACAAACATGACAGGAGGTGTGAGTCTGTCTCCTTCAGTTTTTACATGTATGTATCCTCAGGTACAATCCCCAGTATACATCTGATAGATAGATAGATAGATAGATAGATAGATAGATAGATAGATAGATAGATAGATAGATGATAGATAGATAAATAGATAGATAGATAGATAGATAGATAGATAGATAGATAGATAGATAGACAGACAGACAGATAGATAGAAGTTATAACAAGACATAGCTTGGTATCTAAAGCATCATTTATGATGGTGAAACCCAACCTTAAATTGGGTAGGACTACCTCCTGAACAGGGATCCTATACTATATAAGGAAAAAAGTTGAGCATGCACCATGCATCCCTCTGCCTTCTGGCGTGGATGCAGTAGGCCCAGCTGCTTTGAGCTTCATCATGCTGAACTGTATCTTGAACTATAACAAACCCCTTTTCCCTTAAGTTGGTTTTGTCAGAGTATTGTGTCACAGCAATAGGAAAAGATTATTATAGCAATATTGTTGCAGGTTAAATTATGTCTCAAGATATAAAGTCATTGTCTCTGGATAAAGAGAATGTGACCTTATTTGATGATCAGTTAGTGAGATAATATAGGATGACTGGTCATCCAATGTGAATGGAAGCCATATATGCAGAGGAAAACACTATATGATAAGAGACCAATGAGAATTATAAAGCCATGGCCCAAGTATTACTGAGAAATGGAATACACCTGCAGCAACTATAGAAAGACATCTTTTTATCCTGTCTCATGAGATGCATGGGACAGTAAAAACTTAATTTTCAACTTCTGTATTTCCAATCTGTAAGAGAATGTGACAGCTCTCAAGGGAAAGGATATAACCTACCGTTGCTGGAAATATTAAAAAATGTCTGGCAAGCTTCCCACACTACTGTTGGCCACCGGCAACTCTCTGTCCCATGGGGCTTGGCCCGCTGTGCACTGGTGGGCAATGGCCGACCTGTTTTATCTTCCTAGGTTCCCACTGGTGGGTCACTACCACACCAGCCTCATGCTTCAAAGCCCCCAGAGCCTTTGTGTTGCACATCAGGTGAACCCACACTTTGCCACTTTCTCTCTGGATCCCAGTCAGACTGCAGCGAGGAAAAAACACCACACAAACTTAGCCCAGAAACAATGGTAACTCAATCTCTGGGTGCAACAGCTAAAAGCTAATCTTGTCAGCCCTATTAATCTGATTCCTCCAGATCCGTCAGAAAACTCTAGCTGCTACATTTCGCCCTATTCTATCCCTGTTCCAAAAGGCCTCTAACCCTCTCCTTCTTCTCTTTCTTCATCCAACCCGGAAGTCCCCCCTACTCGCCCAGTGATTGGTTCCTTTCTTCATCCAACCCGGAAGTCCCCCCTACTCGCCCAGTGATTGGTTCCTTTATTCGTTAGGGGATTGGTTCACATGAAGTCACCTTGTCTGCAGCCTCTCCCAGGAGAGTGGAATTAGCATCAGAATACAAACAGCAGCCAGCCCATTCACAACAAAGGACATTTCCAGATAACACAGAAGACAGCAGAAAAATGTGTGCTGATCACAGGAAAGTCCTTCTTTCTCTAGAGGTGAAAGGGGCCTTACTAAAGCTGAAGTTGCTATGTGCAGATGATGCAGATGTTCTGCAGGGTCTTTTCTGGGGTTACCACAGCTAACCACTACGTCATTGGAACAGTTGAAACCAATAAAATGGTACACAACCAGACTCTTACCGTGGGTTTGTACTTTAAGAGAGAAAGGGACCACACTCTGGGAATCTCAAGTATGGACCAGGCCAATATCCAAATACCTAGCCAGTATTTAATAAAGCTTGCTTTAAATGTAGTGAAGGAGGAGGAGGGGGAGGAGGAGGAGGTGAAGGAAGGATAAGAGGCAATAGCAGCAGCTGGGGGGGGGGGGGGGGTATATACCTACCTAGCGTTCCAGGCCAGCCTTGTCTATAGAATGAATTCCTGGACGACCAGGGCTACACAGAGAAACCCTGCCTCACAAATAAATAAACAAACAAATAAATAAATAATAGGACGTTCAAGACCAGACTTGTCTACACAAGACCCTTATTCCATAGTCTTAATGTCAATTTGATACAATCTAGAATCACTGGGGAGAGAAGCCTGAGTGTGACTGTGAGGGACTGTCTTAGCTACATCAGTTGATGTTGAAAGACCTGCCCACTGTATGTTACATCATGCCCTGTGCTTGGAAATCCTGGACTGTATAGTTATAGAGATGGGACTAAGGACTAGCCCGTACCCATTCTTTCATCTCTCTCCACTTTCTGATGTGGATGTGATATGACCTGATTCCTCGAGCTCCTGCCATATGATTGCCAGGCTATGATGAACTATAACCTGGAACTACATGCTAAATAAATCCTTTCTCCTGTAAGATGGTTTCGTTGGGATATTTTACCACAGCAAGAGAAAAGAGACTAAGATACACTGTCTCAAAACAAGTTCTCTAATATCAAGGCTCTAACGTCATTCTAATGTATTTCTTGGATATAGCTCAGTGACAGAGCCTGTGTCTAGGTATGTGGGAGATCCTGTGTTTGATCTAGAACCACAAAAATATGGACCTAAGGCTGCATCAGACCAATGATTCTGGTTTCAATTCCTATCACAGAAACATACAAGACAATAAATCTCATGTTTCTATTTTTAAAGAAGCACTAGGACTCAACATTGAAAGTTTCTCTTTTTTGTCTTCAGCCTGCCTGTCTGAACAGCTCCAGCCTCAAATTCACAATTCTCCTCCCTCAGCCTTTCCAGTGAGTGCTGGATTGACAAGCCCTACACACCAAGCTAGGGCAGATATATTTTCAAGCCATTTTTGAAAATGAGAAAAGTAGCTAGATTATCCACATCTCCGAAACAGAACTCAGTGAAAAAGATACCAATTCACAAAAACAAAGTCAAGACGTCTGTGTCATGGTATAAGCTCATTTCAAACCTCCATATATGGTAACAAATTGTTAATTAATTAAAATAATTATGAGGCATACTAACTCACTTCTTTCATAGCAGCATTCAGAAGACAGAGGACCACTGAAGTTCTGGCAGACAGAAACAATATCTCACAAACTGTGTTTGCCGTTCCAGGGCTGTAATCCCAGCTACTCTAATGACTGAGGAACTATTGCAATTGGTCTGGATTGAGTACCCTTAAAGCCAGCCTTATGCAGGGATGGTCATAAAGGAGTCTGATATAAATTAATGACAGAGTAGCACACATCTAGCACTACATGTGTGTCTAGAGGCCAGAAAACGATGGCAAATCCCCTGGAACTGGACTTATAGACAATTAGGGGCTGCCAAGTGGGTTCTGGGAATGGAATTTGGGTCTTCTATAAGAGCAGCCAATGACCTTAATCTCTGAGCCATTTCTTCAGCCCAAAAGGAAATAATTTAGATACTACTTTTATCATTAAGAAGAAGGCACACTGTTTGTACAAGTTTGGGTTTAGTAGGTCAGTTACAGTGTTTTAACGGTCTCCTGTGGCTAGCAAGATGGCTCAGTGGGTAATACTACCCCAAGCCTCAATCCTTGGGATTCCTATGGTAGAAAGAGAGAATTGACTCCTGCAAGCTGACCTCTGGTCTCCACATATGAGTCATGAACTGTGTCTCCAACCCCATGAACACATATAGGATTAATTATTTTTCTGATGCCATTTCAGACATATATTCAATACAATCAAGTTAGTGAATATGGGCATTTATTCATTCTCCTTTGCCATATCTTTTCTTTTTATCAATATGAAATTTTTATTCACTTGACATCCTGATCACTGCCCCCTTCCCAGTTACCCTCTCCCACAATCCCTTCCCCCACACCCTATGAGGGGTGGAGGCATCCTGGGTTTCCCCCAACCCTTGTACCCTCTGTGGATACCATCCTCTCCCACTGAGGTCAAACCAGGCAGCCCAACTAGGAGAACATAGCCCTTACAGGCAGTTACAGCTTTGGGGTAACCCCATCTCCAGTTGTTTGGGACCCACATGACAACTGTGTTGCACATCTGCTGTGCATGTGTGGAGAGGTCTAGCTCCAGCCTATGCATGCTCTTTGGTTGGTGGTTCAGTTTCTGAAATCCCAGGTTAGTGAACTTTGTTGGTCTTCCTGTGAAGTTCCTATCCCCTTCAGGGCCCACAATCCCTTCCCTGATTCTTCCAAAAGAGTCCCTAAGCTCCATCCACTGTTTGGCTGTGGGTCTCTGCATCCATCTGAGTCAGTTGCTTGGTGGAACCACTCAGAGGACAAGCTTGCTAGACTCCTGTATACAAGCATAACGGTATTATTAATAGAAATTAGTGGTTGCCCATGGGACGGGTCTCAAGTTGGGCGTGTTATTGGATGGTCATTCCCTCAGTCTCTGCTATCCCACATCCCTGCAGTTCTTGTAGACAGGATACATTTGGGGGTTGAAAGTTTTGGGGGTGGGTTGCTGTTTCTATTGCTCCACTGGGGTTGCTGCCTAGTCACCAACCCTCCTTCTGGCAGAGGATCAATATCCAAAATTTATAAAGAACTCAAGAAGTTAGACACCAACAACCCAAATAACTCAATTAAAAATATGGGGGTAAAGAGCTAAACAGAGACTTCTCAACAGAGGATTCTCGAATGGCCAAGAAACACTTAGATAAATGTTCAAAGTCCTTAGTCATCAGGGAAATGCAATTTAAAACAACTCTAAGATTCCATCTTACACCTGTCGGAATGACCCGCACATGCTGGCAAGGATTGGAGCAAGGGAAACACTTCTCCATTGCTGGTGGGAGTGCAGACTTTTACAACCACTTTGGAACTCAAATTGTCTGTTTCTCAGAAAACTGGGAATAGTTCTACCTCAAAACCCAGCTATACCACTCCTGGGAATATACACAGAAGATGCCCCACTATACCACAGGGACACTTGCTCAACTATGTTCATAGCAGCTTTATTCTTATTAGCCAGAAACTGGAAAAAAACCTAGATGTTCCTCAACTGAAGAATGGATAAAGAAAAATGGTATGTCTAGACAATGGAATATTATCCAGCTATTAAAACAAAGACATCATAAATTTTGTAGACAAAAGGATAAAACTAGAAAATATCATCCTAAGCAAGGTAACCCAAAAGGTACATATCGTATTTGACTCAAAGGACAAATATGATATATACTCACTTATAAGTAGATATTAGCCATAAAATACAGGTACCATGCTATACTCCACAGACCACAAGAAGCTAAATAATAAGGAAGGTCCAACAAAGGATGTTTGAATCTCATGTAAACGGGGAAATAAAATAGTTGTAGGAGACAGATGGGGTGAGGGAACTGGGTGGGAGAGGAGATGGGGAGGGGAATGGAGTGGGGGTTAGGATCAAGTGTGGGGAAGAACAAGAGAGATGGCCAGATGGCCATGAGACTAAATGGAATCTGCAAGGACATGCCAGAGACCTGTGATAGTGGAAACACCCCAGAATCAAAGGAGGTGACATTATCTGGACTCACAGCATTAGGGATATGGATCCTGAAGATTAATTTTTAAGAATCACCTCCTTTCTGACCAGAGTTCTGTGCTGTGCGTAGTCTCCACTTGCTGGGAGAGAAAACTAAGCATAGTGTTTGGGCGACCTCCTCTGGCAAACAGATCTTCCTGCAGTTTTCCTGAGAAAATGAGGAGGTGTGCAGCAGGCCTGGCTGGTCACCTAGAGTCCTCTTTGTCAAATGTCATTGGTTGGAAAAAAAAAAAAAAACATGGAATAATTCCTAGGTGTCCACTAACCTGAGCAGATTCCCACCATAATTCCCTCTTTCCTTCCACAGCCACATTCCCCAAGGGAGAATGGTGGGAGCTGTAAAGAAGGCTCAACGGTTAGGAGGACTTAACTGCCCTTGCACAGGACCTGAGTTACCATCGCCCACATCAAGTCACTCACAACCATTTGAGATTTCAGCTTCAGGAAATCTGACACTTATGACCTCCTCCTAACACATGCACTCATGCACACACAAAGTGTGTGTGTGTGTGTGTGTGTGTGTGTATACATAAGTACATGTGTGCATGCATGCATGCATGCGTGTGTAAAACTGTGGTCAGGGAGGATCCGCACCTTTGGCTTGTAAGGTGATCAGTGGCATAAGACGGCCTGTCTACTATGTTGGCATAGTTTGATGCCGTAGGAGAAAAGACCCCATCACCCTCATAAGAGTCAATATGAAAATGAGCTCAAAATCCCTGCTTCCAGGCTTTGTAAGTTTCTTCCCAGAATTATGAAAAGTGTTGAAGGAGATGAGACTACATTTGGATGTGGGTGGATGAGGAATGAGGGACTAAAGATATAGGAAAAAAACTCTGCAAACAAGTTCTCTACACCACCCACCCACACCTCAATTCACCCACTCACCCACCCACCACACCACACCCACAATACTACCACTGTCAATAGTAACTCATATCTATAAGATTTGTACTGTGTTAACAATAGCATCCTAAAGCTCCCTCTAGTGGACACGTAGCTCAGTCTAAGAGAGGTAACCTGGCCTCATGTCAGACAGAAACAAGAAAGGAGTGCTCAAAGTCACCAGGTTACAGACTTCCCAAGGCACATATCCAGTCAGCAAAGTGGGGATCCACGGGACTCAAACGACAACCTCCTTTCAAGAACCCCGACCTCAGGTCAAGCCTGAAAGTTGGCAAACGCCCCTCATTCTGCTCCCGGGCTGAGGAGCCAGCAAGGAAATAAGTGTCCTCTGGAGACCGCCCGGGCCCGCCACTCTACAGGGTCCTATATTCCCTATGTCTACGGATGAGCTTAGATAACCCCAGAGGTGGCAGGAGACGAGATTACTTTCCTTTTATTCGATGCCAGTTTTCTGGCTCAACCTTCCAGTCTCCAATTATTCCCCTCACTGGTACTGGTGGCAACAAGCCTCAGCCGGCCTGGTTTTATATCCCCACGCATAGTAGATAAATATCTATTCATGTCTTTCTTTAAGGTCCCAGCTAGCTGCCCCATTTTCCTCCCATGGGGAGACACCATGTCTAAATTTCAGCCCTGTCTGAGTGTCTTTGACTCTCTAGAGGCTCTTATGACATTCCAGACTCCAAATGCCCTGTCCTAGAATGGCCTAGGAAAATATGAGAGCCTCAAAGACCCTCCCTATAGTCTCTATTGTGGATCTCTACTTCATCCATGATCTCCCTGAAGCAGGAGATGTCACCAAAATCCATGAGTAGGATAGGGCCAAAGAGGTCCGAAGAGGACCCAGATTCTAGTATCCCTGTGAAGTTTGAGATTTCCCACCAGGAAACTACTGCCATCTGTGAAGCGAGTGACCTCAGGCTGAAGTGTGAAATCTTACAGATCTGACCTGGCACTGCAGGATAAGGTCAACTGTACACATAGAGGAATGTTGTGGAGAGTCCTCAGGGTTAGACTCTGACAGTGGGCTAGAGGGGTGGCTGTTCTGGACTGTGTACTTTCCAGGATCCAGAGGGATGCTCCCGTGGACAGACGACAAAGAGGCTGCAGGCATGAGGGGAAACAGTACTAAAATTACAACCCTTCCAGCATCTCTTCATGGTCGATATGTACCCTGAGCGCCCCCTTGTGGCCGCCGAGAAGCTATGCATACACTTGTCAGTCCTGTCGCATTCTCCAGAGTTTGCTTAGCATCACAAGTGAGGTTTGTGAAGCAGATGCAGTGAGCTGACAGAAATGAAGACATTCTAAAGGAACGCATGCGTCTTTCCGTCTGACTATCAGAATTTTGAAACAATAGACCCAAAGAAATGAAAATTTCCCCGGAATCTCATGCTAGGTGAAGGGAAAGGCTCTAACCCAAGAAGGAACTTGTTTCCTGGAATACAATTTCTCGTAATTCTAACAACTCATCAGGGCACCTTGTGGGATAAGAGTGAAACTGCAGCTTAGCCAGGACTGCTTACATGTGCCTAACTCTGGGCCCTCTATGTAAACTTTCATTTCATTTCCAATGGCTGGGGGGGAATCTCTGAAGCCCTTTGACTCTTCCCAATGTGGCCACATTAAATAAATACCCATTTTCTTCTTTCCACTATTAATTTGGTTCTTTAAATTGGCATACTGAAAACGGGTAGATGAACCTGGTGGCTACTGAAAAGAGATGGGCAATGGGGCTCGAGAGATGGTTCAGTGGTTAAGAGCTGGCCTCTCTTCTAGAGGACCTGAGTTCAATTCCCAGCGTCCATGTGAAGCTTACAACTGTCTGCAACTCCAGTTCCAGGGGATCTGACACCCTTACATGAACATACATGCAGGCAAAACACCAACGCACATAAAACTAAAGGGTTTTTAGAAACGGAACAAAGGGAGGGAGGGAGAGAGGGAAGAAAAAAACAAACAGAAAATGTATGATCTATCACAAAGCTGGCTGTCCTGAAACTAGAGAAGGACACACAGCTGGCCCCAAAGTTTCCCCCAGTACAAATGTGCAGTCATTCGGAGTCACCCATAGAAAGATCCCCACACTAACACACATCCACATGCTCACACCCAGTGCAGCCCAGCATGCCTCTGTGAGCCCAGAACAGCCTGGCCTAAACCTGAATCACATGACCATCTCTGTGGAGAGGACTGAGAAGCAAAGTGTGATCCACCCAGTGTGCCCTGGTACCACCTGGATGTGTCCAGGAAGAAGTGGCTCTCTCCAAAAAGCCACCTCCTCCATGACACATGCCTATTCTCAGCAACATCGCAGAAACTAGTCTTGCCTCGGGTATTCTGTGACCCACTTACTCACAACTGGCTAGACAATACCCATCCCATGCCAGAGAGAACCAGCTATGTGTCTTCCAGGAACGGTCACCAGACCATCTTCCTGACCTTCCAGGAAGGGCTTCTCTGGGCCTTCACACATGACCCACTTGGGCTCTTTCCTGTGTCCAACGTCTATCCCTGGCTCATACACCTTGAACATCAGGAAGGATGAAGCTAAAGGCAGATGGTGGGGACCCTCCACACAAGACACCTCTACAGATGTCAGCTTCTGAGATAAGCCTCCTCCAGGGCATGCCATTCAGGTCTAGTGAGCTAGCTGGCATGACGATTATGAAAAGACCCCACATGGAGGAAGAAACAGATGACTCAGCTGTGATGCTTGTGCAGAAATGTCTGGCGGTCAGACAGTGCTACAATTCACACTGGGTCTCACCATAGTGTGTGTGTGGGGGGAGGGGGACATGTGCATGGTATGTGTAGAATGTGTGGTGTGTGTGATGCATGTGTGGTATGTGGGGAGGTAGTATGTGGTGAGTGTGTGTGTGTGTGTGTGTGAAGGTGTAGCGTGTGTGGATGTGGTATGTGTGTGTGGTATATGTGGTGTGTGTATCTGTAGTATGTGTGGTGTATGTATGTATGTGGTGAGTGTATGTGGTATGTAGTGGTAGTGGTGGTGGTGGTGTGTATGTGTGTGTGTGTATGTGTGAGTGAAGGTGTGGCGTGTGTGGATGTGGTATATGTGTGTGGTATACATGGTGTGTGTATGTGTAGTATGTGTGGTGCATGTATGTATGTGGTATGTAGTGGTGGTGGTGGTGGTGGTGTGTGTGTATATATATATATACACCTGATTGTCTGTAGCTTCATATGAAAGTCAGTGCCAACCTCAGCTGTCATTTCTCAGGTACTCTACTTGGTTTACAAGACAGGGTTGCTCAGTATCCTAGAACTTACCAAGTAGAGCCTGGATAAGGACCCACCCATCTCTACCTCCTCGGCACTCGGACTAAAGCACCACCATCCGTTCTGGCTAAATTCACATCAGCAAGTTACAGTCATCTGAATGAGGGAGCCTAAATGGAGAAAATGCTTCCAGATTAGGCTGCAAGCAGGCAAGCCTGTAGAGTATTTTCTTACTTCATGGTTGATAGAGAAGGGCCCAACTCACTGTGGGTGGTGCCGTCCCTGGGCTGGTGGTCCTGGTTTCTATACAAAAGAAGGCTGAGCAAGCCAGTGAGAGGTACTTCTCAATGGCCTCTCCACCAGCTCCTGCCTCCAGTCCCCGCCCCCGCCCCTCCACCCCCCAGTTTGAGTTCCTGCCTCGGTTTCTCTCTATGGACTGAGATTTGGAATATGTAAGCCCACTAACTCCATGCCTCCTCAAGCTGCACTCGGTCACAGTGTTTCATTACAGCACTACTAACCCTAACTCAGACACCAACCGTCACTCGCAGCTTCTTCTACATGGGTTCTAGGACTGGAACTCATGTCCTCCTGCTGGCACAGCAAGCTCTCTTACCCACGGAACATATCCCCAGCCTCTCTGTTTCAACCTAAGCCGCATGTCAGTGTCCTGGAGATCTTCTAGCGGGGAGGAGTGTCCCTGGACCTCTTTGTTCCCCTTCCTAGTGTGACTACATTGAATCAGTCTCCACTCTGCTTTTCACCCTTGTGTCTCTAGTTGGCATATAAAGTAACACTAGAAGGCGCTGCCTGCTGCTGCCAGTCTCGCTGCTAGAAGCTGGGAATCACAAACAGCCAAGTGCCAGGATGGCGGGCGCTCAAAGCCTTACTTTATAAGCCTCCAGCAATGAATGCTTAATGTCACAAGCCTATGGCTTCCAGCTGTGAGCTTCTGAGCCTGCTGGGCCTGGGTAGAGCAGAAAGGTCATGGCAGATGATTGGGTGTTTTAGCATCCAGAGCCTCCCCTCCCACCCACAGGCAGAGCCTCCTCTGTTGGAAAGGGCCCTTCATGTTAGCCTTCCCTTGGCTGTCTGTCTGACAGCTCACAGGTTTGTTCTCGCCCACTTCCAGGGTCAGGACGAAGAGTGTTTGCTGCTTTACCCTGTGCCCCAGTGTGTGTGTGTGTGTGTGTGTGTGTGTGTGACAGAGACAAAGAGAAAGCACATGAGACAGTTCCTCAAACTACATTAATGTAGGTGTCTGTGTCTCTGTGAGTATGTGTGTGTAACTGTGTTTCTGTTTCTGTCTCTACGTGTCTGTCCGTGCACATCTGTTTGTATCTGTGTGTACCTAGTGTTTAGATCTCTGCATCTGTGCCTATCTGTGTCACATGTCTATGTGTCTGTGTGTGTGTCTGTGGGTGACTAATTGTTTCTGTGTGTATATGCCTATATGTCTTTATGTCTAGTGTCTGTATATGTGTATGATCCCGTCTCTGTGTGTTTCTGTGTATGTGTCTCTAGGTATCTCTCTCTATCTCTTGGTCTCTGTGTCTCCATGTTTCTAGGATCTATAGATGTCTCCATGTTTCTATCTCTCGGTGTCTGTCTTTGTGTATATATTTTATATTAATATATATCTACATGTCTTAGTGTGTATCTATGTGTCTATATGCATCTCGGTATGTGAGTCTATGTGTCTGTGTCTCAGTGTCTGTGTTTCTGTATGTTTGTCTATGTGTGTCTCTATGTTTGTGTCTCTCTGTGAATAATTCTCAAAGACAGTCAGAACTCAGGGCCCACCCACATCTATCCTTCTTTTAGGGACACAGGGCAGTCAGTGTCCTCAAAAATAAGTCCCACAAGTGTCTCTGACTCACAGAGCCACTTCCTCATACCCACACACCCACTCAGTGGTCAGCACAGGCTCCCACAATGCACAGCCACAGTGTAACTCACCCACCAGATAATCTCTAGTCAGTGGTTTCCTGGGAAGTAGAGTGGAAGATGTGGGAGGAAGGCCTGAAGGATAGGCTCCAAGGTTTCCTGAATCTTTGCACAACCCGGTGGGCTCCCTTTCCTGGAACTACAGTTGGATAGGAGGCTCCAAGGCCTTTTCACCTCAGGCCAAGACTAGCTGGTGGGACCTGAGAGATCGGACACCATGAAGCCAGTGAGACACAGACAGGGACCCAGTTTTGCCTGTCAGACGGTATGTCACCAGGGCCTGAGCCTGACCTGGCTAACTTCTCAGGAGTCATCTCTTACAGTGGAATGCCCTTGCCTACCCCACCCACTCCATCCTTCCCTGAGTCTATCCTAGTCTTACTGGACCCTCTTGAAGCATTTTTGGCAGCTGTCCTTTGTCAACTATCTTCCCCGTGAGTGGCTTCCCCCGTTCAGGCCTGGTAGGCTTTCGTTCTGTTTGATGCTCTCTGGGGAAGTCTGTGGCATGTTTTGCTTTGTTTTGAGACAAGTATCATCTATCCCAGGCTGGCTTTGTGAAAAACTTCTACCTTCAAGGGCAGAAGGACTTAGCAATATGTGCTGCCTGCCTTAGTTAGGGTTTCTATCGCTGCAACAAAACACTAAGACCAAACACCAAGTGGGGAAGGAAATAGCATGTTCTGTTTACACCTCCACACTCTGCTCATTGTCAAAGGAAGTCAGAACAGGAACTCAAGCAGTGTAGGATCCTGGAGGCAGGAGCTGACGCAGAGGCCATGGAGGCGCTGCTTTCTGGCTTGCTCCCCATGGCTTGCTCAGCCTGCTTTCTTATAGAACCCCAGATCACCAGCCCAGGGATGGCACCACCCACAATGGGCTTGGCCCTTCCCCTATAGCTGAATCTTATGAAGGCATTTTCTCAATTAAGACTCCCTTCTTTCAGATAACTGTAGCTTGTGTCAAGTTGACATAAGACTGGCCAACACATCATCCTATTAAGGCTCCAGTGACAAACTAAAGTTCACTCTGGGGAACCAGTGAGTCAGTGAAGCTTATTTACAGATCATGGCTGAAGAGTTAAGAGCAGAAAGACAAATGACCTTGAAGCAACCTCCCTGAAAAGTCTGTACCCAGAGAGAATGATAGTTTCCCCCATGGATGTGTAGATAAAACCCTGTTCCCCTAGTTCTCCACCTCTGTCTTCTAGTCTTTCCCAGAGCCCACTAAGGCCACATGCCGTTAGGGCAGAATTACATTACACTGACTGGAGTGAGTGTCTATCACAAATACACACACACACACACACACACACACACACACACACACACAATCTTCCTATGACCTCCCTTCTCACTAGAGCAGAACAGTCAGGGCAAAGGCTTACACACACACACACACACACACACACACACACACACACACACACACACATCTTCCTATGGCCTCCCTTCCCACTAGAGCAGAACAGTTATTAGTGGAGGGAAGTCTTCCACAAAGAGGATAGGATGCTCTTCCCTGTGGTATACAGGAAAACAAGCCAGCAGATCTAGGAGGCAGTGGGATGCTGCCCCAGTGCCTCATTTTGAGTCCCACAACACAGGCTCGAAGGATGGCCTTGGCTTTGAGTTGACTTTCCTGAACTTTCATGTGTAGAAAAAACATTTAGTCCTAGACTTGTAGTTTACCTAAGTGTGCTCAAAACCAGATATGAGGGTTTTCTTATTTTCCTTGTATAAAAATGGAAAAAGAGGGCAGGAATGTAGTTCAGTTGATAGAGTGCTCCCTAACGTGCATGAAACCCTGGTACTGAGGTTTTATCTGTTGCTCTGTATCGTAATGCTAAATTCTGTCCCCAGAGGTCTGGGCCTCTGAGTGAATTCTCACATTTACAAGCTTTTGTTGTTCAAACCTTGTCCCTTGATTTAAGTAAAGTTAAGTAAAATTGGCTACAGACAGACAGTTACCTTTAACCAAAGGTAGATGGGTTTTGAGTTATCTGGTCAGGGGTGGAGAAAGGAAAGGGAGAGAGAGCAGACAAGAAGAAGAAGGAAGAGGCCCTGCGGGGAGATGGGCCAGAAGCACAAACAGCCAGTATTTGGGGAGCTCTGCTAGGGAGCTAGCAAGGCCAGCAGTAAGAAAAGTAGATTGGGGTGACCCCCCACCCCTAGTAATTGTCAAAGCCAAATAAAATAACCACAGTCCAAATCTCATTTATTTGTAAGCTAGTCAGGGATAAGTTTAAGTTGGTTAACCGTACTACACCCTGGGTACACCTGGCACACTCCCCAGCGTGAGGAACGGTGGTCTACACCTGTAAAACTGACTCTGAAGAGGTAGAAGACTACAAAGTCACTGGCTACAAAGCAAGTCTGAGGCCATCCTGGGCTACATGAGACTTTGTCTCTAATAATAATAATAATAATAATAATAATAATAATAATAATAATAAACCAGGTAGCTGGGGCATCAGAATGAAGAGGAATGTATGGTCGTTCACAGCAGGTATGATCCTCTGTGTCTAAGTCAGATGTGAGAGGTGATGCTTGCTTGTGTGTGTGTGTGTGTGTGTGTGTGTGTGTGTGTGTGTGTGTGTGTCTGTATCTGTGTCTGTGTGTATGTCTGTGTGAGTCTGTGTGTGTATCTATGTGTCTGTGTGTGTGTGTCTGTGTGTGTATTCGTGTGTCTCTGTGTGTCTGTCTGTGCATGTCTGTCTGTGTCTCTGCATATGTCTGTGTCTGTATGTGTGTGTCTTGTGTCTGTGTGTGCATGTCAGGGTTTTTATGTGTCTGAGTGTTGTGAGCATCCACATGTCTCTGCTCCTGTGCGTGTTGACTGATCTGGTAACGCTGAGTCAGGGGTGAGACTGTACCACCACAGGTCCTAGTAGGCTTCTTCCCAAGAGTGTGCAGAGACCTTCCACACTTACTGGGAGTCTCATACTGAGGGTGTGAGCGAGTGTAGCTAGAAGCACCCTTAGCTGGGATGTCCCTCCAGGGGACATGGATAACTTCCTGAACACTCTTCCTATGGAGACAGATTCTGTTGGGTCACCAGTTCTAGAGGGAGTTGGAGCATCTCAGGGCAGCTTGCCTAGTTCAGGTGTGAAGATACCTTGTTCTGTCTCATCTCAAGCTCCAGTGGGCTCAAGTACTCACTAGTAACCACAGCTGGAGCTCAGTACACATCCCTGTTCCACCCTCAGGGGCCCTTCTGCCCTCCTCCCTCAGCTGTCACATCAAGGGAAAGTTCCCATTCGTAGGCATCAGTTCACTCATTCATCCATTTATTTTTGGAGTTGGAGAGGTTCCCTGGTGGCTAGCCAGACTCAGGCTAAAGCCCAGCTGCTCCACTGCCAAGCAAGAGATCCAAATCTCCCCAGACCCATTCCCTCCTTTCCCAGGTAAGGCAGCAATGGAAACCTGCCATGCCACACTTCATGAATGTTCATAAGCCCCTAGGCCTGGGCATGAAACCCTGAGCTGGACAGGAGCACCTATGTTGGGCATGAGCCCCTGGGCTAAGCTTGAGCTCCTAAGCTGGGCAGAAGCCCCTGAGCTAGGCATCATGCCATTCTCCATTCAGAATTCCTACAGAGAGTTAGCTGAGAGAAGGAGTCAATCGTTTGAGGCTGGTCTTGGCCCACAGCCCAATTCAGGTCAATTACTCTGTTCTTAATTGAGTCACCCTCTGTTCTAGCTTCCTTTCTGTTGCTGTGATAAAACACTCTTACCAAAAATGTTCAGGGAGGAAAGGGTTTATTTCATCCTAAACTCCCAGGTTATTACAGTCCTTCAGCCGAAACAAGTCAGAACAGGGGACTCAGTGCAGGAATCTGAAGACAGGCCTGCTTGCTGTTCTGCACTGCATGATCTCCGACCAGGGAACTTCCTCACAGTCAAGGAAGCAAGCAGGAAGCATGGAGGATGCTGCTTGCTAGCTGGGTCTCTGGCTCACTCCCTCACTCAAGTTCAATTAGCTTTCTTGTTCAGTGGAGGTCCACCTGCCTAGGGACAGCGCCTCCCACAGTGGACTGGACCCCCCTCCCTCAATTAATAATCAAGATATTCCCCCACAGATATGCCCATAGGCCATTTTGGTCCAGTGATTTCCCCAATAGGGGCTTTTCTCTCAGGTGATTCTTTGCTATGTCAGGTTGACAATTAAAGCTAACTAGGACACCCTTAACGTGTCTGTTCCGTACTAGAAAAGGCATGAGGCTGGATGTGCCCCTAATTAACTGTTTACTATTAATGCCGTCTACCTGCCAAGCGACTCATGGAATTAAACCCTGCGCTCAAATGTGGCGTGGAGAGGTGAGCTCTCTTAGCCAGCAGGATGCTGGAGATCCAATTAAGTTGTGCATTTTAATTCTCTTGCCTGCTGCTTACTGCTGAGGAAGGAGGGGAGATGCACAGCTCTCCATCTATGGAGCACAGATTAGAGTCTGCATGCTGCTGGCAAACAGAGCAGAGATGCTGGAGTGGGGCAGAAGGCATAACATTAAAAATGAGCATCTCTAAGGCTGAGCTTTTGAAAATGTGGACAGAGATTTCTGTAAGAAGGACATTAGCTTGTGAACAAAGCAAAAATGATTGTGTTTAGGGTCCTCTTATGAGTAGACCCAGGTCAAGGAAGGTTTCTGGTCACCTGCTCTGGTCAATACTGAGGTCCTGTGGCTCAAGAGACCAGTCCTCATCCCAGCAGGTCACAAGGGAAGCAGCTGCATGTGGGCCTCCTTCTCTTATCAGCATCGTGTGCTTGCAGGAGCTGATAAGCAGAATGTGTAACCCTGGGCATAGGAAACCCAGGAAGGGACCCAGTGCTCAGGGAGGGTGTCTGGCTGAGCCCTTCATCCAGCAGAGGAAGGGACTTCCCACGGAGAGAACTGAGTAGAAACACATCCCCTGGAGTCTAAAGTGACTCTGAATTAGACTTATGGTCTTAGGGGCATGGATGACAGACTTGTTACAGAGAGGGATCAGGAAAGGGAGAGCAAGGAGAAAGGAAAGAGAATAGGAAGGGATGGGAGGGAGGAAGGGGGTGGGAGGGAGGAGGGGGGTGTGAGGGAGGAGGGGGATGGGAGGGAGGAGGGGGCTGGGAGGGAGGAGGGGGATGGGAGGGAGGAGGGGGATGGGAGGGAGGAGGGGGATGGGAGGGAGGAGGAGGATGGGAGGGAGGAGGGAGGCTCTTGGAATGTCAGGTCCTTTTGCTTTCCTTCTGGTCCCTCTTCCTGGACAAAAAGACAAAAGGTAGTGTGCGTCGCTGTGGTTGCTCTCTGTTCCTGTCTTCAAGGCCTCAGGATGCAAGTGAGCTAGCATGGGAGCTTCCTGTGCCGGCTACTAGTTTTATGAGACTTGACTCAAGCTAGAGTTCCTCCATAAGATCTGGCTATAAGCGGGCCTATAGGGCATTTTCTTAATTCACAATGGGTGGGGGAGGAGCCCATCCCATCCTGGGCTGATGGTCTGCGTTCTATAAGAAATCAGGATAAAAAAGCCATGATGAGCAAGCAAGCCAGTGAGCAGCACCCCTCCAAAGCCGCTGCATCCTGCTTCCAGGTTCCCGCCCTGTTTGAGTCTCTTCAAGGAAACTTCCAGGATGGACTAAGATGTGGAAGTGTAAGCCAAATAAATAAATAAATAAATAAATAAATAAATAAATAAATAAATAAATAAATAACTCTTTCCTCCCCAAATTTGCCCATGGTGTTTCATCACAGCAATAGAAGCACTAAATAGGACATTGTCCATGTCCCAGACCCTCTGTTGAATCCGAGACCCCTGAGCAAAACCCACATTGGGTTCTCCATGTATGTGGAGCGGCATCACAAGCTGGACCTTCTAAAACGGTGCTGCTCGGCCTTCCTAGTGCTGCAAACCTTTAATACAGCTCCTCATGTGGTGACCTCCAACATGAAATCACTTTCTTGCTATTCCATAACTGTAATTCTCACTGTTACGAATTGTAATGTGCAGAATATCTTATATGTGACCCTTGCAGGAGCCTCAACTCTCAGGTTCAGAGCCACCGTTTTAAATTTTGAGCCTCTTAGTCTCTAAGGAGGAGCTGGCAGAGAACATGCCTTGGCCTCAGTAATACTGTGTGGTCCTCTTGGCCTACTATAAAACAATATGCCAACTCCCACCCAACCACTGCAAGACGAGATGCCTGGCAAGCCCCAGACTAACTGGTGAGAGCGGTTACCCAGGGTAGAAGAGGTTCCTTCCCAGCCCAGAATGTTGACCGTCCATGAAGCTGAGAGGCAGATGGAGCCCTGCTAGCCTTCCTCAGACTGAGGCATAGCTGAGGGAGAGGCTGAAATCTTGGCTTTCCTCACTCTCACTGGCAAGTTCATCTACCTGTTGCTGCCAGGATTAAATCAAGTGTGCATGTCTGTTCTCTGTGTGTCTGTGTGTGTGTGTCTCTAAGAATCTGTAATGCACCTGTGTGTGTATGGAAACGTGTGTCTGTACACTTGCCTATGTGTGTGAGACAGAACATGTATGACAGTCTCTCTGTGTGTTTGTATATCCGTCTCTGTTTGTGCCTGTGTCTCTGTATGTACCAGTCTGTCTGTCTGTCTGCGTGCGCGTGCTCATCCGTGTGTAAGGAGGCAGAGTGGAGACTCTAAAAGTTCTCTTTTCTCCTTCCTTCTTTGGAAGCTCCCACTCTGGTGACCACAACTTCCTGTTTCTGGTTCCTGTCCTTCAAGTCAAAGGAATATGCTTCCCCCAGAGGTGTTTGTCTCTTGCCACAAGGCTCAAGATGTACCCAGTCCAGTCCCTACGTCAAAAACAACAACAACAAAAGCTTCAAAGTCCCAGAATTGACCTTTGCAGCTGCTCCCACCACAAGACCCCGGCCCATAGCTCTCTGTTCCCACACCCCAGCACCCCAGCACCCCAGCACCCCAGCAGCTCTGTTTTGCAATGTGCATAGGTTTCTCGGTTGTTTTTTGTTGGGGAGTGTGGCAGGATCTTTCAAAACCTTCCAAGGGAAGCAAAACCAACAATTGCCTGTCCCATTTTAGAACTGCCCTGGGTATGACCCTCACATCCTTTGAGTCACAGCTGAGGGAAGCATGTGATTCTGTCGACCCACGGCTTCCTAGCAGAGAACTTGAGAAACAAACGTCTGTCTTCCACAGGGTAGACAACAGTGCAACAAAGAGCTTAGAAAAGCTAAAGGACTCACCTATGAGCCTGTCTGCAAGAAAAAGAAGAGAGGAAGAGAAACGGGAGGAAGATGGAAGGCAGGGAGGGAAGGAAAAGAGAAGGCCAAGGGCAAAAATATGAAGCTGCTGTTACCCCTGGGCTCTGGCCACCCACGAGACTCTCTGCGCCTCCTGACCTTCTCTGGGGTGGAGAGGGGGGTTCCTTGCATACATGAGTGCCTGGCCCCCCTATGGGGAACCTAGCCCTCCCCTCCCCAGTCCTGGTTCGCACCAGAGCTACATTTCCATCCTCTCAGCCACGCCTTGAGACTCAGATGCCCATAAAACAGCAAGAAAGGATTTTTCTGTGTCTTCTGAGGGCACTGAGGGCACCCCAGGTGGGGTAAACACAAGGTCGATTCCATGGGAGGGGGGGCCAAGATCACCTCTCCCTCTCCTGATTCTTCATTGTCATCTATAGATTATATATAATCCAGACTGATTTGTGCCCATCTCCTCTTACAATAATTCATATTAAGACAGAGCTGATTTTACTCTGTGTGTGTGTGAGTGCACACTCACACACACACACACACACACACACACACACACGTGCGCATGTGCATGTTTAAAGTACTCAAAGGGCAAGCATAAGGCCTGGGTTCAGATCTCCAATACCCTGCCATGGCATCATGTGTCTATAACCACAGGGTTGTAGGGAGTGAGGAAGAGACAGAAGGATCCCTGGGGCTCACGAGCCAGATAGTCTAAACTAAACAGTAAACTCTAGCTTCAGTGAAAGATTCTATCTCTAAATACAAGGTAGAAAATAATAGAAAGAGATAAAGTCATATGAACCTGTGGCCTCTACATGTACACATTGCAGAGAGAAACAGGCAGGCAGGCAGGCAGGCAGGCAGGCAGACAGACAGACAGACAGACAGACAGACAGACAGACAGACAGAGACAGGGGACCTAACAGGACAGAAAGAGCAGCCTAGAAACTCATAACAGGCACTTACAGAGCGAAGAGGATCTGCACATTAGCAGGGAGAGGGGACGTGTACGGCAGGTGTGTGGAGGGCCAGGCTGGCCTGAACTGGGAGAGCTGGGAGAACCTGAGAGACAACAGGAGAGCTGGTGGCAAGGGTCCCCTCCTTTACACCAAATCAACCGCTTGGTTCCACCCGCAGGGCCTCCCAGACATCTCTATCAATAATCATGCAAGGATTGATAAAAAGCCATCTGTCCCTCCTGAAGTTCGATGTTGTCTTTCTTCAAAGTCATAAGCAGCCCTGGGGCTCAGCCAAGGATTGGCCTATAAAACCCAGGCTAATGACCTAGCACGCACCTTTCAGCATAAATGCAACTGAGGACAGCTGTTTGCAGAGGAGATAAGAAGTCGCTTTATGCCTGGACTTCTCTCTTCTGGCTCTGCAGAGACCGCCGGGGGCACAGCCCCAGTGCATCTATGGAGAACTGCATGCCTGCTACACCAGTGCATCTATGGAGAACTTCATGCCGGCTACGTTAACACCTTTCTAAACACAAATTGAAGCCACTCCAGATGTAAGTGCTCCTCACTCGCACTGTCCACTCTGTCTCCTCGAAGCTCCTGAAAATGGTCCATCCAGCCACCTGTCCCACGTGCCCACTTCCTGGGACCCCTGTTGCTAAGGAAAATCTAAACAAGCCCAATTGCCTCTCTGAAAAATCTCTGTAACTGAAACACCCAGCAGGCTGAGAGCAGGCCTCTAACTTCTCCGGAGAATATTGTATTGTCTCTTCATCATCAGAGCAAAGTAGTCTTCCACTGCCTTCCCCGTTCTCTGGGCAAAAGGCATCTTTTGTATCAAATCCACTACAGGACTGACTATTTTTGGCACAGGCTAAGAGTGACCAGACAGACCCACAGCTTCCTGGGGCATAAAAACAGGAGTGAAGCACTGTTAGGGTTAGCGGAGGCCCTTTATTGTAAGCTTATGTTTTTCCTTTAAATCAGGCATTTTCAATCTGAGGGTGGTAACCATCAGACAACGTGCATTTCAAGTGACCCTAGGAACTGAGTGAGACACTGCCCAATAGCAAAATGACAGCTATGAAGTAGCAACAATAGTAAATTCATGGTTTGGGGTTCCTAATGCCATCAGAATTATGTGCTTTCCAATGATTGAGACCCATGGGTTGAGACCTGACGCTTTAAATAAAATAAGGGTTTTTTCGGGGTGGGGTGGACCACGACAATTTAACCCTCTGCCAGCTGTCACAGACACCCTACTGCTTAACTGCTTTGAGTGGAGGACTGTCAGCCAAGAAGCCAGCTGAATGGTCTCATGGCAGCCCTGTTGCCACACACACACACACACACACACACACACACACACACACCCTGAGGAAACTGCACAGTGGCTACAACTGCTTGCTGCCACAGCTCTAGAAATCAGTCCCAGCCACTTTTTTCCCAAACATCGTGCGTTGGGCTTTTGATGTCACAAACAAGAAAAACTAAGGGAAATGATTTCAGAGTGATTGGGAGGAGGTGGTCATTAACGACTTCAGGGGCAGGAATGTTGTTATTTATAACCATCTCCATCTTCCAGTCCTCCTAATCAAGCCAGTCAGGGGCAGTGTCTCCTTGATGGCAAGTGGAGCCTCACTGGAGTTCATAAGCACACGCAGATGACCTAAGACTGGGGTGCCATCTGTGACAAAGGCCAGGGGACACACTTCCATGTTGAGGATGTCAGTGGACTATCTGCCCTCAGCACTGCAGACGCCATCTGACTATGTAGACGCCATCGGACTATGCCTTATTTCCTTTTCTGCCTGTTTATTTATATGTATTTCTTTTTACTACCCAAGGACTACCATGCTAGCAGCAACCACTGTGGACCTGGAATTTCCCTCTTTCCCATTAGCCTAAGAACAAAGTCACATGGAATTGTGGGCCAAGACACGTGACCCAGAGTCACTTTGGGAAAGCCCCAATCCTGTGTTCTTTTTAAAAATTCTTTCTTTAATTTTTTATTTGTTTGGGGTTTTGAGACAAGGTTTCCCCCATGTAACTCTAGCTGACCCTAAACTCACAGAGATCCACCAGCCTAAAGGGATGCACCACCACATCTGGCTCCACCATACTTGGCCTTCTTTGATTTTTAAAAATGCGTGTGCGTGTATGTGTGTATACACATATGTGTGTGTAACACAGTTAGTGTATGCACATGAATGTGAATGCCCCCGTGCCCACACATGTAGAAGCCAGAGCAGAAGGTGTCAAGTGTCTTCCTCTATCACTTTCTACCTTATAACTTTGAAGCAGGTTTCTAACTGAACCGGAAACCCACCAGGCTAGGCTGGGTAGCCAGTGCGTTTTCTGGATCTTCCTGTCCCCCAAGGCTGGAGTTATAACCACACATAGTCATTCCTGGCTTTCTATGTGGGTGCTGGGGATTCAAACTCAGGTCCTCATATTTGCAGAGCAAATATTCTTATCCATTAAGCCATTTTCTTAGCCCTATGGCAACCCCTCATGTTTGGTTTTAGGGGATGCGGGGGATTGAACTCAGGTCCTGTACTTACAAGTTTACTGACTGATTTCACCTTCCCAGATAATCCCTCACTCCTATCCCTAGATACCAATTAATTGTGGAAATTGGCATTTGAGGTGGGCATGGGCCCAATAAGGGAGTGGGAAGCCACACATGAGGAGGAGGAAGAACTTCCAACATAGATAACATCCATCCATGACAGGGTAACTGCCAGACGCCTGCTGCTTCAGCTGTTACAACTCAGTGTGTGTAGCAGAGCAGAGGCAAGCTGAGAGTTCTGGGTTCCTCTTGATGTAACAAAAAATGTTCTGAAGTTACAAAGACAGCTGATGTGTGGCTCAGAGTGCACAGTACCCTGAGGTGGGTCCCTCGGAGAGCTGTGAACCAGGCCTCTAGAAAGATGTCTGAGATAAATGTGATAGCCGAGGAGATGGCTCAGCCAGAAAAGGGTTTGCAACATAAGCAAGACGGCGTGAGTTCAAGCCCTGGCACCGAAGTCAAAAGCTGAGAGTGGTGGTACAGGCCTGTAATCCCAGTTTGGGAGACAGAGACAGGCAGACTCCTCCCTGGCCTAGCCCACTGAATAAACTGCAGCTCTCAATGGGGGTCTCTGTGTCAAAAGCCAGGGCAGGGGGCTCCCAAGGAATCCCGCTGAGGTTGTCCTCTGGTGTACACACACACACACACACACACACACACACAC
>NC_034612.1:28770607-28778854 GCF_900095145.1 Mus pahari
TCTGTCTCTCTCTCTCTCTGTCTCTCTCTCTGTCTCTCTCTCTCTGTCTCTCTCTCTCTGTCTCTCTCTCTGTCTCTCTCTCTGTCTCTCTCTCTGTCTCTCTCTCTCTGTCTCTCTCTGTCTCTCTCTCTCTGTGTCTCTCTCTGTGTCTCTCTCTCTGTCTCTGTCTCTGTCTCTGTCTCTGTCTCTCTCTCTCTCTCTCTCTCTCCCTCTTCCCTTCCCTCCCCTCCCTCCCTCCTCTTCTCTCCTCTCCCCCATCCCTACATGCCTCTCTTTGTTGGTTAATATTAAGCATCAAACTTGGCACTATCTAAAATCACCTAGGAGACAAACCTTTGTCTGTAAGGGAGTTTCTAGATTAGATAATTAAGACCCACCCTGAACGTAGGTGGCACCATTCTGTCCTCGTTAGCTCTCACTGCCAATTTTGACATAGCCTAGAGTCTTCTGAGAGGAAAGCCTCCATTAAGGGATCGCCTAGATCAGATTGACCTGTGGACATGTCTGTAGGGTATTGTTCTGATTATTAACTGATAAAGGAGGGTCCAGCCCACTGTGGGAGGCACTGCCCCTAGGCAGGTGGACCTCCACTGAACAAGAAAGCTAATTGAACTTGAGTGAGGGAGTGAGCCAGAGACCCAGCTAGCAAGCAGCATCCTCCATGCTTCCTGCTTGCTTCCTTGACTGTGAGGAAGTTCCCTGGTCGGAGATCATGCAGTGCAGAACAGCAAGCAGGCCTGTCTTCAGATTTCTGCACTGAGACCCTGTTCTGACTTGTTTCAACTGGAGGACTGTAATAACCTGGGAGTTTAGGATGAAATAAACCCTTTCCCCAAACTTGTTTTTGGCCAGAGTGTTTTATCACAGTGACAGGAAGCAGACTAGAACAAGGGTCCTGGGCTGCATATAAAGAAAGTGAGAGGAAGACTAGCATCCACCTCTTGCTGCTTCCTGTGAATGCGGTGTGACCAGCTGCCCCACCCTCCTGCCATCAGGCCTGCCCTATGAGCAGAAATCAAGCCTAACTGTTTTTATCTGGCATTTTGTCACAGCAACAGGAAAAACAATTCACACTGCACCTTTTTCAATCAGCCTGTTTATCTAAACTCTGTCTCTTAGAAAGAAAAAAAAAGCTGTGCATCTACATAGTCATAAACTAGTCTCTAGGATTACTGCAAGGGGCAAGTTCCATCACCACTGACCCTGAGCCTGCTTCCCAAGCATGGCTCCTAGTAGCCATGTAGTGTTCCAGCATTTACTGTAGGGAACTGCTACCGTCTCTAATGTTCGCCTGGAAGGAATAAAACATCTTTCTGTATACTTTCTGGGCAGGGCCTCTGATGACCTTCCTGTGATAGAGTCCAAGAGTAGAATCATTGGGCCAATGGAGGCATGTACATGTGCAAGTGTTTCTGCGTGTGTGTGTGTGTAAAAGAGAGAGGGGGAGGGAGGGAGGGAGAGAGAGAGAGAGAGAGAGAGAGAGAGAGAGAGAGAGAGAGAGAGAGAGAGAGAGAGAGAGAGAGAGAGAGAGAGAGAGAGAGAGAGAGAGAGAGAGAGAGAGAGAGAGAGAGAGAGAATATGAGGATCTTCAAGCTACAGAAAAGTTGCAAGTACCAAGGAAGCAGGGATTTTTTTATTTTCTTTCTGATAGTGCTAACAGATTTGGTTTGGGTTTATATATATTGACTTTATTTTTTGAGGCAAAAACTCACTATATAGTTCAGACTCAAACTCATTCTATAGCTAAGAATGACCTTGAACTCTAAATCCTCCTGCCTCAAACTCCCAAATGCTCTGATGACAAGCTGTACCTCCATCCCTGGCTTCAACAGGTATGAATATCAGGTTCATGAGTGGCAGACACTTCAGTCAGTACCTACTTTTCACAAACCAGAACACACCATTATATTCTGCTTTCTGTTGTTATGATAACACACCATGACCAACAGCAACCTGGGGAAGAAAGGATTTATTTGACTTACACTTCTACATTCAAGTCCTGAGCCTGGAGTAAGGCTAATGGCCAGCAAGTCCCATGATGGATCCTCACATCTCTGCCCTCACAGTTCTGAGGCTACAGGCTCTATAAACTCACTACATAGGTGTTGGGGATTGGAACCCCAGCCTTCCTTGAACAGCAGGTGTGTGTGTGTGTGTGTGTGTGTGTGTGTGTGTGTGTGTGTGTGTGTGTATCTGTTTATACATGCATATGTGCAGATGTGCTCATCTGTGTGTGCACATGTGGTGGCCAGAAGTTACATCCAGTCAGGAATGATGCAAAAGGAGCTGAGAGTTCATCTGAAAGCCATTAGGAGTTCACTGGCTTCCAAGAAGCTAGGAGGAGGGTTTTAAAGCCCATGCCCACAATGACACACAAGGCCACACCTACTCCAACAAGGCCATACTCCCTAATAGTGTCACTTCCTGGGCCAAACATATTCAAACCACCACAGTGGCCAAGAATGGCTTTGAACTCCTGATCCTCCTGCCCCCACCTTTAGAGAGCTGAGGTGTGCACCATCGGCCTGACCCTTTGTGGTGGTTTGAATAGATTTGAACCCCCCCAGCCCATAGACTCATGTGTTTGAATGCTTGGCCCATGGGGAGTGGCACTATTAGGAGGTATGGCCTTGTTGGAGTGGGTGTGACCTTGTTGGGGGAAATGTCACTGTTGGAATGGGCTTTGACATCTCTACTCTCTTGTTCTGCCCTGTGTGGAATTCTGGTCCCCTCCTGGCTGCCTTTGAATCAAGATATAGAATTCTTGTGTCCTCCAGCACCACGTCTGCCTGGATGCTGCCATGCTCCCCACCATGATGATAATGAACTAAACTTCTGAAACGGTAAGTCAGCCCCAATGAAATGTTTTCTTTTATAAAAGTTGCCTTGGCCATGGTGTCTCTTCACAGCGTTGGAAACCCTAAGACAGACTTTATGTTATTTTGCAATCAAAGCTATTTGGGATTCAGTAAGAGGAAAATGATTTCTGCACAGTGTCTCAATTCCACATCATTGATTGAATCAATCTCTACTAATTGACGGTCAATACTCTCATAAACTGGAGGAGCCCATGAGACTACTGTGGCCTGTGTTTTTTCACTGATGTCACTGATGAGTCTCACAGTGGTATCTCTGTCACATGACAGCCTCATGCTATGTTCCTGTCTGAGAAGGGAAAACTCTCCTTGTTATTCTCTAAAACAGCTCGTGTGGTCCATCGAACCTTTAAACCCTGACAGAGCTCACCCACCCCCTGCTGCATCTCCACCCAGTCTGGAGCCATCAGTCTTTCCTCTAGAGAGTGTGAGGGTGTGACTGTCTCCAAACAAAGGCTCAGCTTTTCCTTCATGGAGGGGGGATGGGGGGGTTGATTCCTGGGCTGTTGCTAGATCTAGGCTTGCATTTGTCTCTGTCGCAATGGCATGTGCATCACTGAAAGACACAAAAATCGTATCCAGTGTTAGCCAAGAGAGCAACAGCTCTGCCAGGCAAAGGCAACAGCTGAGTCGACGCCTGGGCTGTCCGTCACAGGAGGCTATGTACTCAAGGCCTTAGCTGCCTTCCAGTGTGGATTGAACTGTGTGGATCCCGTAAGGTGGCAGGCACTCTCCTTCTGCCACCTGACCATGTGGCCTTGTTGGAGGGTCATGGTCACTTCCAACCACAACCACCTCCCTTCTGCCCCTCCCTTCTGATCCCCGCAAGTCCTGGGATCCTGGACACGCATGGGTTTCAAGACGGAACTGGTCCAGGAGAGACACACCCAGACAGTGTCCCCAGGTGACCTGGTGCCTCCGTGGAGCAGGCAGGAAGTGTTGCTCCCTAGCCATCCAGCCACCCACGGCCATCTGCTGGGCTCCCTGGAAACACCCCTGTGGTCTCCGTGATTACTCAGCAGTTTTGAGCTTCCTGTGTGGTGGGCCTGGTTTGTGTCTCTTTTTGCTCTGTTTGTTTGCTTTTTTTATGTGTGTTTCAAAATTTCAAATGGTGCAGTGAAAAGGAATAGGAGGGATGGGCAGAAGTCAGCATGGCTGGCCAGTAAAGTGACTATCCACCAAGGCGAGGGACTTTTCCCCAGACTTCCTGTGGTGGAACTGACCCCCAGCTGTGAGACACAGCTCTCTGGGAGCCATCCCATTCTAGTGGTTAGAGGTGGGGCCTTGGGCGTGGAGTAGGATTTGATGTTGTCATTGGGAGGAGCCTCAGGCGTGAATCCTCCTAGCTTTATAGGAACCTAGAGAGACAGAAGGCATACATATTCATGTATGCACACACATATCCACACAGGGTGTTTTGCACCATTCGACCATGTGCACCATCTGGGGACACTCCATAATGACACCAGAAAATGCCACTCTTAATCTTGAAACAAAGCCAGGACAAAAATAAACCTATTTATTGACCCATTCATTCATTCATTCATTCACTCATCCATTTGTTTTTGAGACAGGGTCTCTTGTAATTGATATGATCCTCTAACTCCATAGATATGGAAGGATGACCTTGAACTGCTGATTTTCCTGTACCCATTTCCTGAATGTTGGCATTAACTACACTTGATTTGTGTTCTGCTGAGGACAGAAGCCAGGGCTTTGTGTATGTTGGGCAAGCGCCCAACCAACTGACCTACATCCTAGGTAAACCTGCCTTCATTCAAACCTATTCAATCTGTGGACATCAGAAATGGGACCTATGGCCCTTCTTCAGCTGGCCATTTGCAGGGATCCTTAAGAAAAACTGAGCTGCCACCTGTGTCTCTGACCCATAACTTAGACCAACACCTGGAACTGATTCCCTTCTTTGGGGGTCATTTCAGTTCTCCATAGTAGGACTGAATACACATTATGAGTCTGCCATGAACTGCCATCACTCTCCCACCTCTGGGGATGAGCATAGCTCAGTTGCCCTTTGTCTCTGGCTTCACCTTACAAAGGGACCAACTTCTCCTGGCCTAAGCAACAAAGTCTCGGGGCCCCAGGGATGCTGCTTCATTTCTAGAGAGATCTCACCTACCTCAACTAACTCAATCTAGAAACCTCTTCATAAACATACCCAGAGGATTATCTTCAAGGTGATTCTAGATCCCATCTAACTGGCATTCAATAGTAAAGTATACTGGTCAAGGAGATATATATATATGAATATGAAGTGAGTTTATTGAGGTGGCTTACAGTCTGTGGTCCAGCTAGTCCAACAATGATAGTCTACTAAGGGAAAGTCCAAGATACTTGTTCAGTCCATGAGGCTAGATTTCTCAGTTGGTCACTAGAATCCTGGAGAAATAGGCTCTAATGCCAGGGAAGGGATGAACTTTCCAGCAAGAGTGAGGGCAAGCAGGCAAAGAGCAAAAGCTTCCTCCTTCCATGTCCTTTATACAGGCTGCCAGAAGAAGGAATGGCCCACATTCAAGTTGGATCTTCTCACCCAAAAGATCCAGAGTAAAGGTGGGTCTTTCTACTTCAAATGATTTAATTAAAAAAAAAAAAAAATCCCTCGCAGGTGTACCCAGTCATTTGGGTTTAAGTTAATTCCAGACACAGGCAAATTGACAACCAAGAATAGCCACAAGTAGTGAGTATCCCTCTGTGCAAAGGGAGAACATGGGTTACCTTCAGTCCAGCATCCCCGAAATGGTATGTCGGCATGTGCACACACATCAAGACACTGTTGGATCACCCACCCCCAGAAGAGTCATGCCTTAGAGGGTGTGGCCGACTCAAACATTCGGACACCAGAACAGGAGCTATAGATGCAGCAGTTGTAGCCCTAGTAATCCTAGAACTCAGAGGTGGAGGCAGGAGGATGGGGAACTCAAGGTCTTTTTGAACTCTATTAGACCCTCTCTCAACCAAACCTACCATAGGGAAAGAGTTTTAGTTAACTGAAGTTGATGTCGCATAAATATTCTTGAGTTGCTTGAGACAGAGGCATGCCTTCAGAACCCAGATCTGTCAGAGACCACATGCAGGCTCCCACTCTCCAAGTGACCCTTCAGGCAGAGTGGCTCCTGGAACCATGAGGGGTTCTAGAGTCGGTCTCCCTGGAAGGATGTCTATTCTAGAGACTCATGTCCTTGCTGGTTCACTCCTCCAAAGTCCAGGCCACCGCTGCCACCATGTTCACAACATGAATGTGTGACTGAAGACTCGTTTTATCTGGATTATTCAGATGGCAGGTCCAGCCTTGCATCTGCCACAGAGAGACCTGGCTTCCAAGTGCAGCTAGTCGGAAGAACACGGGGCTCACTACTGATTTCTGCCTCCCTTCTTGCTCTTATCCTGGGGCTCAGAAAGACACTCCTGGAGGGCTGGAGAGATGGCTCTGTTGGCAAACTGCTTGCTGAGCGTGTGTGAGGATCTGTGTGTGACACACCTAGCCCTCGTGTAAAACAAACAAAACCCAGACATTGCACCCTATTGCCCCAGCCCTGGGGGTGGATGAACACAAGAGATACAGGCAGTCTAGACAAGCCCCAGGCCTAGTGACAGACATTGTCTCAAACAAAGTGGCTGGAGGGAGGGGGGTGACATGCTTTTCTGGGGCCTGCCTCAGACAGTTCAAACCCAGACATACAATGCTGATCCAGAAGGGGTTCTCGGAAATGCACCGAGCTATAAGGTAAGGAATGAGCAGCTATTGTTCAGGGAGCCTGGTAGTTGTTCTGTGTCTGAGAGCCAGGATCTCCATGGACTGGGGCTCTGTGGCAGTGCAGGGCCCTCAATGACTCAGGCTGACCTGGTCCCCAGGAGCAGAAGGAGCTAAGGTTCTGGGCCTTCTCTGCATCCTGTATCTCATGCAGAGGTCTTTTGGAGAGGACGTTCTGCTCAGCACCCTGTGACTCGGGCATGATTAGGGGTCTAGGGAGGGCTGGGGAAAGGCTGAGACAATGAAGCCCCCGTGGGAGAACTTGCTTCCTGCACAAGCCGAGTTCTAGGTGTTCAGAATCTGGGCCAAGAGACGCAAGGGTTTCTCTTGTGAGTCAGGGGCTCCGTGCAGATGCCTAGAGACAGAAAGTACCGAGGAAGCGAGACTGCAGAGGCCCTGCTCAGGGACAAGGGCAGTCAGTGGCCATGGCAAGCTTTTCTTCCTGTGCGGAATGAAAATGGATGTACTTATCAAAAGATAAAGAGGTATAAGAATATGTTCTGTGGGAGTGTGGTGAGGTATGGGGGAAGGGGATGTCTCAGCTGGGGTCCTTGCCAAGGCAATCTTGTCCAAGCCAGGGCATGGGGAGAGGAGTTAAGAGGGTAGTAGAGAAAGGCAGAGAGAGAGAGACAGACAGACAGAGAGAGAGAGAGAGAGAGAGAGACAGAGAGAGAGAGAGAGATAGAGAGAGAGAGAGAAGAGAGAGAAGTGAAGTAGAGGCCGGCATGACCACATGGAGAGAGCAGGAAGAGAATGGGGGGGCAAGAGAGAGAGGAGGGGGCAAGTAGCCCCTTTTATAGTGGGTCAGGCCTTCCTGGCTGTTGCCAGGTAACTGTGGGGTGGAGTTTAGACAAAAAACGCCAAGAAGAACAACAGCTGAGTTCAGAACCTCAGATACTTCCCGAGCTCTGGAACTGGGCCCACCACTGAGCCCTGTCTCAGACACCATAAGGATGTCACACATAGCCCACCTGCCCCAGCCTGGTCCATTTCAGCTGATTCTTATCAAGCTCATCTTAGGGTATCTCCCTTGGTTTCCTGGGGGCCATGGGGGGATTGGAGGCTCCCTCAGCCACTGCTCTTGCCCAGTGGCTTCAGAAATGAGTGTGGACCCAGGATACCCCCCCCAAAAAAATGTGTGGTCACCCCAGATTAGGGCAATGGTGACAGGCCAAGAGTACGGCCAGTGAGTTTATGTTAGGGAGTGGCTCCTTCCTGCCCGGCTACTTACATAACCTAGGGAGATCATTGTGACTCCTCTGAAGTCTTAGAAGCCTGTGTCCTCCCTCGATGCAGGAAGACTTCAAGCCCTTGAAAATTGCTACAAACATACCACATGAGCAGATCTAAGAGGCCCCACTGGGAGAAGGGAAAGATAGCTGGGAAACCCTGTTGTCAGGGACCCTGCACTGCCACCACCTGCAGCAGCCAGATCTTCTAAAGACCTCTGCTCAGGAGAAGCTGGGGCGCCTGCGCTTCCTTTGCTCTGTTTCTCATAGCTAAACCTTGCATTTTCTTTTATTGAAAATGTTTTTCATATAATCTATCCAGATTACAGGCTTCCTTCCCTCTTCTCCTCCCAGTTCTTCCCTACCCCCCCAT